>NC_140181.1:92979264-93006764 GCF_963971535.1 Notolepis coatsorum | reverse complement strand
ATGTATCCGTTTTGTTTATTGCACTTTTATTGCACTTTGTTTTCTTGCTGAAAAATAAATGCTACGTTGGCTAAATGGCTCACGCGAGGTATTTAAGATGGTGACTTTGTTGTTTTTTAGGAGGAAGTGTAGTGACGCATTCAACCTTTTCTGATTGGTTGAAAATGGCCTTCATGTTTGAACTACATCGCCACCTACTGCTTTGGCATTGTACTACATGTATATACATCACTCGGTGGTCAGGAGACAAAACGATGTCTAACTTGCCTGCCATTACGTAGCGTTCTGAAAAACGAAACTGAAACTGAAAACTGAAAACGAAACTTGCCCTAGTGTAACCGCAGCCTGAGTCAACAAAGATGCTGATTGATTGATTGATTGATTGAAAACTTTATTAACAGATTGCAGAATGGGTACAATACAGTACAGCTCAATACACACAATTGTTAAGGGGATGCAGACCAGAGAAAGACTTTCGTCTTGTTTACATCAGGGTCCCCCATTTTCAATTCATCAGGACATATATGACATACATGACATACAGATAGACAGTACTGCTACATCTATACATTTATGACATACCAGATTTGCAAATACAGTACTGTTTGTGATACAAAAAGAGTCAAGAAAAGGGAGTATATACATTTGACGTAAAAACTGTACATTGGAGGAGGTTGGGTAGGGTTGGGTGGGGGGGGTTGGGTAGGGGGGGTTGGGGGGGGGAAACACTGTACAACTGTACAAGCAAGACTGTACAATATTGACAACCATACTAGGTAATGTACTGTACATTGGAGGGGGTTGGGGGGGGGGGGACACTGTACAAACAAGCAAAACTGTACATTGGAATATTGACAAAACCATATTAGGTAAATTACTGTACATTGGAGGGGGTTGGGTTAGGACATTTACAGGGGCCAGTTTCGAATTGCAGTCTCCCGTAGGTGTTCTTTGAGAGTGGTTTTGAAAGTGGGTAGTGATTCACATTCCTTTACAGCTTTAGGTAGGGCGTTCCACATTGATGTGGCATAATTGCGAAACGTGTTTAGTCCCTTGTTTGAGCCGAATCTGGGTTTAACATGATTTGTGGAGCTCCCTCTGGTGTTGTGATCGTGGTATTCACTGACCTTTGGGAAGTATTTTGACATGTACATGGGTACCTTGGTCGTGTAGTGTATCTTGTAGACCAGGCCCATTGCAAGTTGCTGTACTCTGTCGTCTACTCTAAGCCATCCTAGGTTGTCAAAGTGGGCAGGGGTGAGGTGGGTTCTAGGAGTAAGGTCAAGCAGTAGTCTGACCAGTTTGTTTTGAGATGTTTGTAATTTTGTTTTTAGCGCCTTTGAGGTGCTTTGGTACCATGAGGTGCAAGCATAGTTGTAGTACCCTTGAATGAGTGCTCCTGCCAGAGTCTTCAGGGTATTCTTGTTTACCAGAGAGGAGTTCGTTGGTTGACTTTTTTTATTACATTGGATGCCATTTTGTCACAGGAAAGATTAGCCTCTAGGATGGAACCCAAGTAGGTAATTTCATCTTTCCTTGTGACAATATTGTCACCCACTGTAACTGAGAAGCCGTCGGTCTTGCTGAGTTTGTTATTTGAGCCGAAGAGAATGGACTCTGTTTTGCCCATGTGTAATGATAGTTTGTTATCAGCGAGCCATATGCAGATTTTGCCTAGTTCCGAGCTGAGGGTTTTTTCAACCTGTAACTTGTTCTTGTCAGAGACCAGCAGGGCTGAGTCGTCCGCAAACAGGAACAAGTTGCAGTCACAAGCTGATGACATGTAATTTGCATAAATTAGGAACAGTAGCGGTCCTAGTATGCTTCCTTGTGGAACACCACAGCTCACTGTGAGGGGGGGGGATAGGGTACCGTTTACCTCCACCATCTGTTCCCTCCCCTCAAGGTAGGATTGCATCCAGCTCACTGATAGACTATCAAAACCGATTGCTTTTAGCTTGTCAATCAGAATGGAGTGATTGACAGTGTCGAAGGCCTTTTGTAGGTCCAGCATGACCATGCCGCAGTATTTGCCCACGTCCACCTCTTGTTTGATGTGGTCGTTCAAATAGAGAAGGCATGTGTCAGTGGAGTGGGATGTTCTGAAGCCAGATTGGAATTCGTAGATTAGATTTTTTTCCGCTAGGTACTTTTCGACCCGTTCGTAGAAAATTTTTTCCATGACTTTCGAGATGGAGGTGAGAATAGAAACAGGGCGGTAGTTGCCTTGGTCTAATTTGCTGCCCTTTTTGTGCAGAGGGGTCACCCTCGCAATTTTGAAGTCCTTGGGGACGTGTCCCTGTTTTATGGAGAGGTTTATTATGTGTGTGATGACTGGGGTGATGGCGGCTGCTGAGTCTCTGAGGAATTTGGAGGGGATGTTGTCATGGCCAGTGGCCTTGTTAGGTTGGAGGGCGCTCAGTTTTTTGAGTACCTCATCTGTTGTTACCATTTCCAGCTTGAAGTCGTCCTTGTGGACCCCTAGGTTTTTGTAGTAAGCTACTATGTGTTCTACCCCATAATGCCCTGAGTGGGAGGGTATTTGTTTGTTTGTTTACCAGTGTTGTGGCTATGTTTGTGAAGAAAGTGTTTAAGTAATTGGCTACATCCAGCTTGTCTGTGATGAGCGTGTTGTCCGTTTTTATGTTTATGTTTGAGAATCTGGTTTTAAGTTTTTTACTGCAGCCTAGTTGATTATTGAGTAATTTCCAAAGTTCACGTGGTTTGTTTTTGTTTTCCTCAGTTTTGTCATTGATGAAATTCTTTTTTGCAGTTTTGATCATGGAGTTTACGTCGTTTCTTAGTCTGTTTCTTTCCAGTTTGAGTTCAGTCACGGGGGCTTGGAGTTCACTGCTCGTGCTTTTGGTAAGCTTTGACTGGCTTTTACGAAACTCAGAGCATTTTTTGTCTTTGGTTTTCATAGCGGCTAGTATTTCGGAGTGCATCCACGGCTCAGCACGATTTTTTACCCTGGTGGTTCTTAGCGGGGCCATGTCGTTTAGTATTGTTGAAAATTTGGTTTTGAAACCAAGCCATGTTTCTTCAACCAGTGTACCATTGAGTTCATCTGACCAGTCCAGACTCTCCAGTTCAAGTTTAAAGGTCTCGCTAGAGTAGGTTTTGAGGTCTCTAGATGTGACTGTTTTGTGGCAGCCAGCCTTTTGTTTTAGCTTTTTGCGGGTACAGAATATCATATAATGATCACTTAACCTGCATGCTATAACCCCTTTATTGGAGATCTTGGACTTGTCAGATGTCAGAATGAGGTCAATGGTAGTCTGTGTTGATTCACATACCCGGGTGGGTTGGGTGATTAGCTGGCTGAGGCCGTGCAGATCACATAACCTACTAAATGACTTGAAGACGGGTGCATCTTTTCGTTGCATATCCGTGTTCCAGTCTCCAATAAGAATTTTGTCTACATCCTCAACTCCAGCTAAACACCCGTCAAGTGTATCATAAAAGCCACTATGATCTGGCGGTCTGTAGATTGAGCCAACCAGTAGGGATTTCGCCCTTTCGAATAGGATTTCCACCCATAGTTTCAATTGATGCATGATTCAGGTCATTTCTGTTGATAAATTTGGTGTCTTTGTGTATGTACATACAGACGCCTCCTCCATGTTTGTTCCTACAGTATCATTCCTGATTATTGAGTAGTTCTCAATCTCTAATGACCAATGAATCGACTAGGACACTTGGGGCGGGATCCACAAAGAATGGATTGCACGGTGCTAATTGCACCTGTAGGATATAGTGAATATCATGAATAACGTACTCAGTCAACTGAGTCTGGTTTATACGATTTATTAGCCAGATAGGTCAATTATATACAAGACAGTTAGAAATTAGCTAAAATTACCCAGGTAGAGAAGACTGAGGCCATAGTTACACTGGGGGTTTTTGTTTTGTTGCTGAATGATTACGTTTGCTGTCCTAGTTAAATATTAATGCCGTTTTGGCAGGATAACGCGTTGCCCTACTGACAACGCTGAAATTGTGTTTCCGTTTTGGATACTCGCCAAAACTCGCCGACAACGTGTCATGTAATCTGCTCTGAGCCGTTGTTGCTCAACGCCCATGCGCAGTAGATACCGACATCTGCGTGCCCTCACCAACGTCCGGTGACGACGTTGTAGAGAACCGGAAGAGAACAGGATCCAGCCATATTTTTTCAGCACTGGATAAGTCAACATGAACGACCAAGTAGCTCAGCACGTACAAGAGAATCCCTCTCTCCGGGTTCAGCAATACCGACCCTACATGGAGCACCGGTTCTGGATGAGGCCAGGGAGAACGGGACAATGATATGACTATAATGAATAAGTACATGCATTAAGCACCTGCATATATTGGAGTTTAATAGCTTATATGATATAAACACAAGGCTGCCTATGAGTGGATTGTGTGGGAGAAAGGTGTGTGGCAGAATAAAATGCATTATGGAATATGATATGACTATAATGAATAAGTACATGCATTAAGCACCTGCATATATTGGAGTTTAATAACTTACATGATATAAACACAAGGCGGCCTATGAGTGGATTGTGTGGGAGAAAGGTGTGTGGCAGAATAAAATGCATTATGGAATATGATATGACTATAATGAATAAGTACATTCATTAAGCACCTGCATATATTGGAGTTTAATAGCTTACATGATATAACCCCATAAACACAAGGCTGCCTATGAGTGGATTGTGTGGGAGAAAGGTGTGTGGCAGAATAAAATGCATTATGGAATATGATATGACTATAATGAATAAGTACATGCATTAAGCACCTGCATATATTGGAGTTGAATAGCTTACATGATATAACCCAAGGCTGCCTATGAGTGGATTGCACATGCATCTTACACGTATATATATGTATATTGCCACACAATACTGTCTGGCTTTGCAGACACCTATTTACACCACAAAAGAATGCATGCCCACACCCAGGTGCCCCACCAGTGCAACAAGCATCCACATCCAATTTACATCTTACACAAATTATCATACTAAATAAAAGGATTGCATTCACTATGCACCAACATTCCTGAATATTCAAATCTTGTTTTTACCAGAGTCACACTGCCTACTTTACTTGAAAAGTGGCCATTTTCTTTTACTTGAGACCTTGACGGCATACTGTTTTTTTTCAGCTAATTATATTGTTTACACTTTATCTATGAATGAACACAACACTTGACTTACCATCTTTAGATAATAAAGTACCCAACCTCTGTCTTTATATATGAATCTAAACTATAGATTCTATAGCACATGCATCTTACATGTATATAGGCTATATGTATATTGCCACACAATACTGTCTGGCTTTGCAGACACCTATTTACACCACAAAAAAATGCATGCCCACACCCAGGTGCCCCACCAGTGCAACAAGCATCCACATCCAATTTACATCTTACACAAATGATCATACCAAATAAAAGGATTGCATTCACTATGCACCAACATTCCAGAAACTTGAAAAGTGGCCATTTTCTATGCTTATGTCATAAAGGACAGTTATTAACGTGATACTGCATTTGCACACATTTGTTACACCTGATTTTGGAAGAAAGAGGTCTGGACATGGTTGCAGCCATTTGTTTTATTATTCATTTACCTTCGGAACATCACACAACTCGGGCATAAGCAAAGTAATAAAGAAAAAAAACACACATTCTTTTTGCTCTCCTCTTCCTCAGGATGCTGCACATAACACCCCAAATGCACCATGTCACTCTTGTTACAGGTGTGCGTAGTGCACGTCATCATCATCATCACAAGCCGGTTCTCTGCTGTGCTGGCCACGTGTTGTTGGCGCAAGCAACGACCTTCTTGGCACGAACAGGCCAGAGGGCTGGCGAGGTCTGTGGGTTGACACCAAGGGTGAGCGTGGTTCCACGGGCTGGTGGCCATAGTAGGGGGAGAGTGGCATTATGGGTGCCTGTGGTGGCACCATGGAACCTGGACCAAACATGCGCTGCATAAACTGTAAACAGGTGGAGGCGAGCCTGTTGCAAGAGGCAACAAGAGCCTCCGAGGTCTCTGTGTCCTTCTGTCTGTGTCCTTCTGCCACTCTGTCCCTCTCTATCTCCCTCTCCGTGTCCTTCTGTCTGTGTCCTTCTGCCACTCTGTCCCTCTCTATGTCCCTCTCTCTGTCCCTCTCTCTGTCCTTCAGTCTCTCTTGCTTTCTCCAGGCCATGTCGTCACGCTGTAAGGCCAGATACTGGTCAATGGGGGACAGCTTTCGCTTGAGTTTGTCTCTTCTGTGGCGACCCAAGGTAGCGTTTAGTAAATGACGTCGCTCCGTCATCAACACAACCTCAGGAGAGGAGGAGACTCCATTGCTCTCCTCACGGCTCTCCTCATGTCCCTGTGTCGATGTTGTTGCCATGGATTCGTCCAGGCTGTCGCCGGGGGGGCCCGCGTTAGCGTTGATGATGATGGACTGCACACCGTAAGGTAGCCCCTCCGTTGCTGGACATCCTGCCCAAATGGCTTGGCAGCGCTCGTAGTGCTGGAGGATGACACGCCCATGGCCCCTTCGCCTCCGATCGTCACAGGCCTTGTTGTACTTGTTCCGAATGCGCTTCAACTTGATGGTCACTTTCTCTGTGAACACAAACCAGAAAAAAAAGTTTACATACATGGTTATGTGAGGAACAAATAAACAGCTTATTTTGTATCATAAACAGTACTGTATACTGTATTAGTTGTACCCATTCTGCAATCTTAATAACATTCGATCAACCAATCAAACAGCACAGGGAGCAAATTCCGATGGGGCTCAACTGAACTTGAACCCCCCCCCCCCCCCAGCACAGACAAAGGGTTGCTAACGTTAGTTCGAGGTCATAATATTCATATTGCGAGCCGATCACAGAAGGTGCCAATTAAAATGATTTACCCACATAATCATGTTCTTCAATTTACCTAACGTTACTTGTTATATTACGAACAGGATACACACACAGTGTGCTACCCACCTACCCAGTGGTACATAACGTTAGCCACTGGACAATCATCACAGTCACATGCATCACTTTTTATCAACAAGCCCAAACATTCCAGCTAACGCTAGCTCTACAACATACCTTTTGTGATATCTTGAGGGCTGTGTGGGAACTCTTTCCCACTCGCTGTAGCCTCTTCTGGAGATGGATACAATTTGCAAAATCTAACGAGCAGATCAGCATACTTTGTGGCGACGGACTCCCAGTCGACATTCAAGACCAAAAAATGGCTGGTTTTGTACTCCAGCGTGACTTCAAGCAGCAGTATGACCTCGTCATCGGTCCAAGTAAACAGGTCTCTTGAAACTTTCGCCATAGCAAACAAAATATTGTGATCGATAGCTTTGTTGTTTACCTGTGTGGACTTGCGAGCGTGTGGGTATGCGCTCTCAGGATTTGTGCGCAGCCTGAATAGTGTCGGGAGGAGCCCTTTATAGTGTGACCCGGGGAGGGGGAGCTCTATTTGATGGGTCGAAATGGGGGGGGGGGCACAGGAGAGGGGACAAATGGGAGGGGTAGGGATTAGAAGAGGAGGGATGTCTTTATGAAGATATATATACGACACACCCTTACTTACAAGTTACAATTCATTATTAATTGAAAATGGGGGACCCTGATGTAAACAAGACGAAAGTCTTTCTCTGGTCTGCATCCCCTTAACAATTGTGTGTATTGAGCCGTACTGTATTGTACCCATTCTGCAATCTGTTAATACAATTTTCAATCAATCAATCAATCACCTTGGACTTGGATATGTCAGATCTGCTCCTGTTTCCTAATATATAGTTTGCTTTGTGTTTATTCAACAGTCAGTGGCATCTGGGAGGATGTCCTGTACCATCTGGGCATTGTAAGGTACAGTGTGTCTGGGTTATACATTGTAAGGTACAGTGTGTCTGGGTTATACATTGTAAGGTACAGTGTGGCTGGGTTATACATTGTAAGGTACAGTGTGGCTGGGTTATACATTGTAAGGTACAGTGTGGCTGGGTTATACATTGTAAAGTACAGTGTGTCTGGGTTATACATTGTAAAGTACAGTGTGTCTGGGTTATACATTGTAAGGTACAGTACACTGTAAGATACAGTATGGCTAGTTTATACATTATAAAGTACAGTATGGCTGGTTTATACACGGTCCAATAGTTGTTAAACGTCTGCAAAAATGAATGTATGTAACTTTTTCTAATATGAGTATGTCATCAGTGCTGACTTATATGTTTGTTTTAGTATTGTTTTTGTCTGCTTCTGTGTGTTTATGTACGTGTATTTGTGTGTGTGTGCGTGCATGTGTGTGTGCGTGTGTGTGTGTGTGTGCGTGCGTGCGTGTGCTTGCATGCCCAGGTTCAGTTCGGTGGATGGAGGGAACGTGGTGCGTCTCCTGGCACCAGACTTGGGTCTCTGCGTCTCTTCTGTCTTCGTCTTGAGACTGTTGAAGAAGCTGCTTCGCCCCATACCCCAAATCAATCTCCATGACAACTGCATCGCCATTGCTGACCCTGAGGTAACTAAATATTATGTTAGTATTTAAAACTTTGCTTCAAGGTTTTTGACATGGCTTTCAGTGCAGCGAGGGGAACGGCTCCCTCCTATCTCCGGTCAATGGTCTTTAACTACACACCCTGCAGACCCCAGCTACCTGAGACCCCCTCCTCTCTCTGGGCTCCTGGGGGGGGTCATTGAAATGAAGCAGGCTATTCTCTGTCCTCGCTCCACGGTGATGGAATGAACTTCCCACCACAGTCAGTACAGTTGAAACCTGCCCAACTCTCCATCGTCGACTAAAAAAAACACACTTTTTCAATGAATATCTTTTCTAGTTTTCTTACAAGTCAAAACATTTTACAACTTACATCTCTCATTCTCCCATTCATCACTCTATACAGAGTATCAACAAATAACCAAACATAAATCTTGTCTGAACATGTATGTGTTATGCAGTGATGTAGTTATCAGAAAACGATAGGAAACCATACCTTTAGGTCTGCGTTCATCATCATTTCCATGGACTCTTTCTTCAACTCATTTTCGGTTCTTATTTATAAAAGAGACTAAAAGATATGTGGGGAACAGTAATATAATATATTTTATGCAATATGTTAAGGAATATAATATGAGTAAAGGTAGCACCGGTTAGTTTACTTCCTGTTTGGGCAGAGATGTTTGACAGTGGAACGTCGCTCCAACTCTCTGCGTTACGTGGGAGAATGGTCTTTCACCACTACCTACATTCTGTTCTCTTTTGTCCCGATAGGAGGTCGAGACCACAGAGTCAGAGTCTGAGGGAGAGACCGATACGGAGGGCTCGTCCTGCGACTCGTCAGATGAAACCACAGTGGTGGTCCCGACCGGACCTCCTCAGTTTGTCCAGAAGCTGATCGTGTTCGCCGCGGGACTGAGGCTGTTGATGTCCGCAGTCATGAATACGGCGGGGAAGGTGGTGGTGACGGTGCTGCTGGGCCTGGCAGGTAAAGAAGACTAGACGTCAGATTGATATTGAAAATCGAAATTTGAACGTCTTCATCAGAAAGAATATACAATATGTGACCGGGCCCAGTGCTTTCTTTTTTTGGTTTGACAATCCCCCCTCCATATTATCACAGTTTGAATGTTGTTGTTTTTCCCCATTTTCTTTATTTTTTTTTTTACATACAATATAAAATATATAAAACAAAACATGACAGCACATAATACAGTAATAATAATAATAATAATAAACAGAACAACACCAGACAATAATAATAACAATAACAATAATGACAATAGAATAACAGTAGAATAACTAAAACAATACAAATAATAAATACAGAACCTAAAAATGAAAACAAATTATATTATCACAAACACCACAAGAGACATTGGACATTTCCTCCCCCACTCCCCCCCAGGACCCACAGTTTGAATGTTTAAGAACACATTTACTCTAACTGCTAACAGTTATAGTATCTGTAAATAGTAAAAAATAAAATAAAAACATTGTTTTAAAAAAGGCAGTTTGTGACACCTAGTACCTGACTGCCAAGGTGTTAAAAATGCAGCAACACTTTAGATTGGATTTTCTCAGTTTTTCCTCTGCTCTGAGACTTGAGGTTTAACTAGATTCAAATAAGCATATCTTCAAATATTTTCTTTTAAATGCACTTGAAGAAGAAGAGAAGTTGTCATGCAGCAACACACACATGTGTTACGATTAGTCCTACGCTTCTTTGGCATGATGGACCCAGATGGCAGAGTATAGATGAGACCGGAGACAGAGCGTGACGATGAACAGTTTACTACAACACAAGGTACATACACGACTAACACACACAGGTAACATTTAACAATGATCGCGCCCAGCAGGGCAGGACAGACAGGACTATATACACAGACTAATTGACAAGACACAGAGGGTAATTTACAAACAAGACACAGGTGTGGTAGACAGAAACAATAGAACACAGAGTACACTGGAAAACAATAACAAATAACCAACCAGACTAAACATAATTACAAACCACAGACAGGGGAACACAAGACTAACAAAGTGGAGACAACAGACAATAAACACAACAAACACAACTGACAATAAATAACAATGAGTTGGTGTGTGAGCTGATGCCAGATTGGCATCAGCCCACCGGGTGGCAATGTTGATCGAGTGTTATTGTTAATGGGAGGTACTTGTGAATATGACTGTCTGAGTCCTGGTCCCACAGGACCAGGACCGGAGGAAGTGTTACACACATGTAAGATGGGCGACACACAGGAACACCCACACACACACACATGCATTGGGTTGCCGATGAAATGCCTCTCTACGCTTGACCCATCCCGTCGTCCTTCCCCCCAAGGGCAGCCAAGACCAATCCAAGTGATCCTTCTGACCATCTTCGTCAGGGACACGACAGCATTAGCTCCACACAGAAAGGCCTGGGAGATACCCCACCTGGGTACCTGGCAACCCGGCAACCTGGTCCAAGCGGGAATCGAACCCAGTGAAACCACTAGACCTGCCTGATGAGCGAAATAGAATATTATATCAAATAGAATATTGTATACTGTCGGCCATATGAAGACATGAGTGTCATAATGCTGGGCCGCTGACACTGAAACCATTTCAAACAACATGAAAATTAAATCTAGACTTCAAAAAAGTAAAACAGAAACTTGAGAAATAAAACGTATAGAAATGATAATGTTGGTTGCTTATTGCAATATCCTGCGGAATAATTGCAATTATGTCCATATGCAGACCTAGTAGGAGGTGTGTGTGTGGCTTTTATTCACACTCACACACATTGCACCACTATGCATTATTGATGTGTCCCGAACCTCTCCATCCAGGCATCGCCCTGCCCTCCGTGACGTCGGGGGTGTATTTCGGCGTGTTCCTGGCTCTGGTGTGGTGGTGGGTCTTCAGTCGGTCCATCAGCCTCCTCATCTTCACCTCCCTGTGTGTGATGATGGCCATCTTCAGTGCAGGACACCTCTTCTCTCTCTACCTCTACCAGCTGCCCCTGTCCCAGGAGCTGATCCCGCCCGATGACGTCTACGCCAGGTAGGTACCGCCGGGACCGAGGTGGGACACGCTACTATGCTAATATTACAAATAAATAGTCTAAGATAAGATATTCCTTTATTTGGACCCCTTGGGGAAAGTCGTGAGGAGCCGCCACAGTGTCCAGCCTGGGAACAGCCACAATAGTAGAGTCCCGGCTAATGCATACCTGTGCTGCAGAAGATGTCATATGATTTCCAAGTGCCACGCATGGTAAATAGTAAAATGGTAAATGGCACATTTATATAGCAGCTTTTATCCAAAGCGCTTTACAATTTGTTCCTCACATTTTTACCCATTCACTCACACATTCACACACCGACGGCGGAGGCAACCAATGCAAGGTGCCAACCTGCTCATCATCTGGCAATTTTTTGCCAAACCACTGCTGCCTGGGCGCAGTGATTTCATCACCTCAAAAGCCCAGTTTTTCAAAAATCAAAGGAAAATTTAAAGGAGCACGTCAACATTATGCGAAATGCATTTACCGTCTTCTCCAGAGTCAGACAAGAAGATAGATACCAATTTCCTCTCTGTGTGTTCAGTAGAAAGCTATCTGGCTGTAAGCTAGCCTAGCTTAGCACAAATGAATGGAAGTGGATAGGGATCAGCTAGCCAAGCTTAAAACTCCAGGAGAGGTGTTTTTGGCCAACAGCTAGGCTAGCTAATCTGTATACGCTTCCATTAATTTGTGTTAAAAGCTATAGCATAACTTCTTAATTTTGTTTTATCAGACCCCTGTGCTAAGAAATACATACAGTAATCATATTTATAACCCTGGGGGACCCTGATGGAAACAAGACAAACGTCTTTCTCAGGTCTGCATCCCCTTAACAATTGTATGTATTGAGCCGTACTGTATTGTACCCATTCTGCAATCTGTTAAATAAAGTTTTCATTCATTCATTCATTCAACCTTAGAAGCTTTCTTCTTTTGAAATAATACATATGTATTCTCTCTCTCTCTCTCTCTCTCTCTCTCTCTCTCTCTCTCTCTCTCTCTCTCTCTCTCTCTCTCTCTCTCTCTCTCTCTCTCTCTCTCCCCCTCTCTCTCCCCCAGGTTGTTTGGTATGACAGGGGTGATCAGGACCAATAGTTCGGACCCCTACAGTCTGACTCTCCACGCTGGTGTCAGCTGGCCAGACTTCATCAACCCTCTGGTTCTGATTCTACTCTACTACACCCTGGTGACCCTGCTGCACAAATGGGTCCATATCACTGAAGATGAGGTGTGTGTGTGTGTGTGTGTGTGTGTGTGTGTGTGTGTGTGTGTGTGTGTGTGTGTGTGTGTGTGTGTGTGTGTGTGTGTGTGTGTGTGTGTGTGTGTGTGTGTGTGTGTGTGTGTGTGTGTGTGTGTGTGTGTGTGTGTGTGTGTGTGTGTGTGTGTGTGTGTGTGTGTGTGTGTGTGGTACATCATATAATAATAATAATAATGTTCAAGTTTCTTTATTAGTTGTCATACAAAAATACAGAATACTTTTAAATGAAAGTCAAAAGTACGTAAACAAGTGTAAACAAACATTTTCAATATACATATATACAATATACAACACAGAGTAGAATTTTATTTGTAACTGAGTTACAATACAATATACAGTACAATGCAGAAATGGGATGAGGTACAACTTAGGGTAATGTAATATTATATTGGTATGGTATATTGGTATGGTAATAAATTATATATTAAGTGTGTGTGTGTGTGTGTGTGTGTGTGTGTGTGTGTGTGTGTGTGTGTGTGTGTGTGTGTGTGTGTGTGTGTGTGTGTGTGTGTGTGTGTGTGTGTGTGTGTGTGTGTGTGTGTGTGTGTGTGTGTGTGTGTGTGTGTGTGTGTGTGTGTGTGTGCGCGTGTGTGTGTGCGTGTGTGCGTGTGTGTGTGTGTGTGTGCGTGTGTGTGTGTGTTTGTGTGTTGGTTCTGCTGTATAAATGGGTCCACATCACGGAAAAAGAGGTGTGTGTAACGATATTGAGGTTGTGTGTGAGCGTTGACATAATAACATCTGACCTGGTTCTTGTGTCTTGGTCGTTAGGATGTTGAGGCTGTTGAGGGTGAGACTCCATTTGAAAGCCCAGAGAGACCTCCCAGCTTCTCCAAGATCATCTACATCACAGGAGATAAACAGGAGGTAATGGATAGTTACATTTAAGTTAACCCTTTCACTACCACACTACAGAAGGTTAACCTTTCACTACCACACTACAGACGGTTACAGAAAGGGTTAACCCTTTGTTGTGTGGCAGTGAAAGGGTTAACCTTCTGTATTGTGCAGTGGCGTAACTTTGTTGCTAGTGGTGGGGTGGACAGATTAGGGGCGTGGTCAGTGACGTCGTAGGGGGGGGTGCCCCCCCCCACCATTTTTTTTTTCTAATACCAGGTGTGCAATACGCATTTTCCCAGGCGGTGGCGCCTCTTGTAAGAGGTGGTCATCGTGGAGCCAGGGCTTGTCCAGGACCAGGACTGAGTCAGTCTCTTGGCTGTTGTTATGCAAAGACAGCTGTGGTCGGTACTTAGCGTATGCCTCGCCAGGTGAATCACCTGGCTACCTGTCTTTGCATGACAATGGCTCAGGTCTTCAGACCTGAGCTCAGAGATGGAACAAGCAGCCGTGTTTCCATGTGGTCCAAGTGCCGCGTCGCGTCACCGTTTATTATCATGTAACATTGTTTTTGGACGGTAAAAACGTGGGGGGGACAATAACTGCAATCTGAAACCATGCAGGGGACATTTTCCGATGTCCCCGCCCTTAGTTACGCCCCTGGTATTGTGTCAGTGAAAGGGTTAACCATTTGGTGTTGTGGTAGTGAAAGGGTTAAGATACGATAAAACCATAACTGTCCACAAGGGGAAATTGTGTAAATTGAGTGTACTTTACTTTGGTTACCTTACGTTTATTTCGTTTAGGCTTGTTGTTCTTACTGTATGTTCTTTATGCTGTTTATTTATTTATTGCAGCTTCTGACCAGTACAGATGATGAAATATATCTACCGGATGAGGTCAGTAATTTTAAATCTTTATCACAATAAATATATTGATCTCTTCATGATGAGGTCTGATGAAGGTCGACCTGTCATTTGTTTGGATCAGTATTAGATTAGATTAGATATTAGATTAGATTAAAATGTATCGTCATTATACAGCACAAGTACAGTACAACGAAAATAAGTTTGGCATCCAACCAGAGTGCAAATGTAACAGTAAAGTGAAACAATGTACATGTTATTAAACTGGGTACAAAATATAAAAATTAGTACTACTAATGAGTGTTGTACTAATCAGATGTATGTACAGAGTTGTAGTATTAATATGTACAGTGATACAGGTGTAAAGACAGTATGGTAGTAGTCATACTGTCCAGCAGCGTAACTAGTGAGAGAAGGATATGTACAGATATAGATATAGTATCTACAGATATGTAAAAGGATTATGTGCAGGTAAGTAAAGACGTGGTGTGGATAGATATATATACGGGGAGAATAAATATATATATACACTGTATATTATTGTACATCCTATCATATATAAGCATATGGGTTATATGCAGGTGTATAGTAAGTATATAGAGGGATTATATGCAGGTATATTCAGACAAATAAAGATTTATATAATTTATTAATATATATTAATACATTCAATGTTTTGAACCTGTCTCTTGGCTCATCTCTCTACTTCCTACCATGTTGGAACTCCCTGGCGTTGGCAGGACGCTAGGTGCACTGGAAATAACATTAACAGAAAATCTTCACACATTCACTGACAAAAGACATAGATTACAAGATTGATCTAGGGATTAAAAAAATCTAAATGGGATCGTTGAAATTAAACGTTTCAATATAGATTTTTCGATGGCCGAAGAGCAAAACCTCCTATCTGAAAAATGCTTTATTATTTTTTTTAAACAAAAATAAACCTGCTGTTTTCTTGCAGAATGCTATTTTTTAAGGATACGATTTTTTACTGTATAATTTTGCAGACAAGAGGTTTTGCTCTTCGGCCATCGTTTTGCAATATTTTTACCTGAGCCCTACATTTTATATGCATTATTCTTTTTCCTCTCAGCCAGCAGTCTTACTGATGGGCAGTTCCTGGCAGGATCTTCATGGGAGCGGGTTTGGATCCCTGCTAGGAGGAGCGGGATACACAAACTGTTACACCCCACCACAGTATGAAGGGAAAGACTCACTATCGGAAGGTAGGCCTGCTCAGATCACAAGTCACTTCCACGCCGGGGTCATTTCCTATTCGTGAGTTTAGTGTGTGTTGAACAAAATTACAGCTTGCTTGTTTTCTTCCACCAAACGGTTATCTAAAGTAACCATGGAAGAAAGTTGGTCTGTGTGTGTGTGTGTGTGTGTGTGTGTGTGTGTGTGTGTTTCCCGACGTTAACATTATTGGGCGAACAAGAAGAATATGAACATTTTCAGCCTATTGTAATGACCCTGCTGTGTTACAAACATGTCATTCATCCATGGTTTTGTTTCAGGGACACCTGTAGTAAAGGAGAGGGGGGAGGGGAGGAGGGGAGATGGGAGAAACAGCCCGGTGCTGCCCTTACAAGCGTCAATTTTTTTTATCATCTGAATTTGATGATAAAATCAAAATATTCTGTAAGCCAAGACTTTGTTTATTTGAAATCAGATGAAAACCCATCCCTGCCTTGTAAAGCTAAGCCTATCTTTCATCATCTCATCTCAGCGAGACAGAGCGGGAGGGAGGGAGGGAGAGTTCTGAGTAGGACCAGAGGAGATTTACAAGTGTTCACTGCTAGCTTGTCATCATGTCTTTACAAGCTTAAACATTTTATTTATCATCTGAATCTGGCGAAAAGAGTTTGATAATCTGACAATTTACAATTTAGTCATTTAGCTGACGCTTTTATCCAAAGCGACTTACAGATTGTGAACAACATGTCACCAGGAGGGGTACATCTCTGGCATCTAAGGGTCAATGGCATTGTTTGTCTAGAAGTGTCAAACTTAGAGCGGCTGGGTGGCGTAGCGGAGATTGCGCTTGTCACCAATGCAAGAGACTCCGGTATCGAATCCCAGTCTCAGCATTGCCTTCGGCTTGGGCCGGCCGTCGTACTGGCTCATTTGGCAGAGTTAGCTGGTGGAAGTCGATGGGTGGGGATTGGACGTTGTGGACAGCGACCCCTACAGGTCGGTTGGGAGACGCCTGCACAGCAGAGACAGGAAGTGGCGAGGGTAGTGTGAGCCTCCCATGTGTTACACCTCGCCAATGAGAGTCCGCGCTGGCAGGCAAAAAGATGTGACAGGCTGTTTCCTCGTGTGCCAGAGGGAGCACGTGATGCAAGGCTTCTATCCTCTCTACAACCGACCAGTGGGGGGCATAGTCGAGCAACGTTCAAGACAGGGGAGGGGAGAATTGGATACACGAAATTGGGATGGGAGAAAAATAGAAAATAAGGAGAAAAAGTGGATAAAAAAAAATAGAAGTGTCAAACTTGAGTGTCGAATTTGAGTGTATAGATAGGTAGTAGTATAAGAATAGTAGCGTAGTATTAGGGTACATAATAGTAAAAAGTTTGGATTTTTTTTTTTTTTTCAGATATTATTTTAGATATTGTTTGAAGAGGTGTGTTTTTAGTCGAAGTTTGGCCAGGTTTCAGCTGTTCAGAAGTTCGTTCCACCATTGTGGAGCGAGGACTGAGAATAGCCTGCTTCTCTTCAGCGCTGCATTTTGTATGAGTTGAAGTGGTTTGGTGGCGGCAGCCGGTAAACCATCTGTAGTAGTCGAGGTGAGACATGACTGTCTTCTAGTGACAGAAAGCGAGGGAGGAAGAAGGAGAGGAGCGAGGAGGTCTGTCAGCATCATATAGAGATTCTTCTCCCATCGTCAGGTTCTAATACTCCTTCTTTCCTTCTTTCTTGTGTCGTTCTTTCGTTCTTTTTCTTTTTCAAATCTCGTTACAACCTTCTTCCTGTGACGGAGTGAGAGGGAGAGGAGGAGTGAGGAGGTAGATGAGGAGTGAGAGGGTGAGGAGGGAGAGGAGGTGTGAGAGGGAGAGGAGGAGTGAGGAGGGAGAGGAGAAATGAGAGGGAGAGGAGGAGTGAGGAGGGAGAGGAGGAGTGAGAGGGAGAGGAGGAGTGAGCGGGAGAGGAGGAGTGAGGAGGGGGAGGAGTGAGAGGGAGAGGGAGAGGAGGAGTGAGGGGGGGAGGAGGAGTGAGATGGAGAGGAGGAGTGAGGAGGGGGAGGAGGAGTGAGAGGGAGGAGGAGTGAGAGGGAGAGGAGGAGTGAGGAGGGAGAGGAGTGAGGGGGAGAGGAGGAGTGAGCGGGAGAGGAGTGAGGAGGGAGATGAGGAGTGAGGAGGGAGAGGAGGAGTGAGGAGGGAGATGAGGAGTGAGAGGGAGAGGAGGAGTGAGGAGAGAGAGGAGGACTGGAGGGGGAGGAGGAGTGAGGAGGGAGAGGAGTGAGGAGGGAGAGGAGGAGTGAGAGGGAGAGGAGGAGGGAGAGGGAGAGGGGGGAAGGAGGGAGAGGAGGAGTGAGGAGGGGGAGGAGGAGTGAGGAGGGAGAGGAGGAGTTAGGAGGGAGAGGAGGAGTGAGGAGGGGGAGGAGTGAGAGGGAGAGGAGGAGTGAGGAGGGGGAGGAGTGAGGAGGGAGAGGAGGAGTCAGAGGGAGAGGAGGAGGGAGAGGGAGAGGGGGGAAGGAGGGAGAGGAGGAGTGAGGAGGGGGAGGAGGGGTGAGAGGGAGAGGAGGAGTGAGGAGAGGGAGGAGTGAGGAGGGAGAGGAGGAGTGAGAGGGAGAGGAGGAGGGAGAGGGAGAGGGGGGAAGGAGGGAGAGGAGGAGTGAGGAGGGGGAGGAGTGAGAGGGAGAGGAGGAGTGAGGAGGGGGAGGAGTGAGGAGGGAGATGAGGAGGGAGAGGGAGAGGGGGGAAGGAGGGAGAGGAGGAGTGAGGAGGGGGAGGAGGAGTGAGAGGGAGAGGAGGAGTGAGGAGTGAGAGGAGGAGTTAGGAGGGAGAGGAGGAGTGAGAGGGAGAGTGAGGAGGGGGAGGAGTGAGAGGGAGAGGAGGAGTGAGGAGGGGGAGGAGTGAGAGGGAGAGGAGGAGTGAGAGGAGTGAGGAGGGAGAGGAGGAGTGAGAGGAGTGAGGAGGGAGAGGAGGAGTGAGAGGAGTGAGGAGGGAGAGGAGGAGTGAGAGGAGTGAGGAGGGAGAGGAGGAGTGGGGAGGGAGAGGAGTAGTGAGGAGCGGGAGGAGGAGTGAGGAGGAGTGAGAAGGGAGAGGACGGAGAGGAGGAGTGAGGAAGACTGAGGAGGAGTGAGGAGGGGGGCCCAGTCATGAAGACCAACCGTCCTGGTCGTATTCGTTTTGTCTCTTTGACGATCTCTTGCTCTTCACCCTTCCTCTCTTCTTCCAGACACGGAGGGAGAGGGAGTGATGGACGAGAGGAGCGAGGAGGTGCTGGAGAGCGAGGAGGTGCTGGAGAGCGAGGAGGTGCTGGAGAGCGAGGAGGTGCTGGAGAGCGCTACGCAAACGTCTCCTCCCGCGTCCGGGCCGGGCGGGTTGGTCGTCTTCGGGCGGCTGGTGCAGAAACACAGCTATGTCAGCGCCCTCATCATCATGATGGTAAACACACAGTGTTATTAGACAGGAGTGGAGGGTCGACCCCAACAGAGCTTTAACCCTTTCACTACCACACTACAGAAGGTTAACCCTTTCACTACCACACTACAGAAGGTTATCCTTTCACTACCACACTACAGAAGGTTAACCCTTTCACTACCACACTACAGAAGGTTAACCGTTCACTACCACACTACAGAAGGTTAACCCTTTCACTACCACACTACAGAAGGTTATCCTTTCACTACCACACTACAGAGGGTTAACCCTTTCACTACCACACTACAGAAGGTTAACCGTTCACTACCACACTACAGAAGGTTATCCTTTCACTACCACACTACAGAAGGTTAACCTTTCACTACCACACTACAGAAGGTTAACCTTTCACTACCACACTACAGAGGGTTAACCCTTTCACTACCACACTACAGAAGGTTCTGTATCGTTAGTGGCTTAGCTTGGCATCGCCTTCTGCACTATCTCGCGTACGTGCACGCGTACTGAATAAACCACAAATGTACCTCTAATACCAGTATTAGTCTGACCACACCCCTCATCAGCTTACCTTCATAAGCAGGTGTGTGGTCACCTGCTCTCCTCCTTCTCGCTTTCACCACAAGGAAGAGGTGCCTCGGTAGATCCCCACACTTGACACCATGATGGAAGAAATTGGATTAGGAACAGCTTGGGAAACAAGGATACGTTGACATCATATCTTTATTTTCTCTCTCACTATTTTCGAGAAAATACGGCGATATTGTCTTCGTACTGGAGTGTCTAGAAGATGTTGATCATTCTACAAACCCTCCACCGGTTTTCGTATTGGGAGCACGCCGCTGCATGCTTCTCAACTGCAGTTCCTTGCTGTGTTTGTTGGGGTGAAACCTGTCAGGCCACAGCTGAACTGTCGGACATGCCGCTGTTGTGAGGAGCGGTGCGTTCCAGGTTGGGTGAGTAGTGTTTGCTGGCGGGCTCCACTTGTCTGTTAGTGCTATGGGGGCTACTAGACAAAGTTTATGGAAACCGGCCCCAGGCTAGGGTCCTTTGTTTAGCCGTCTAGGCGACAGAAGGCCTTGGTCTGGCGACCATTATAGTTTTAACTAGTGGGCCGCGACCATTGACACTGGTGATCCCTGTGTGTTCTGGACGAGTGGATTCTCTCTGTCACCGTGTTAAGACCCCATCTTTCATATCCAAATGAGAGTATTCCTTCACGAGGGGATATGTGCATGTAATGTGCGATAGCGGCAGATTCATGTTCAAAGTCAGCTATACAGGCCAGTTGGTACTGTGCTGATTCCGCCGGACGTGTTAATGTCACCGTTGTGAAGCGGTGTTGACGTCTTGTTTTCTCTTTTCTCTTAAAAAGTGAGGAGGGTTCAGAACGGCGGCCTGTCTGGGTGAGTGTTATGTCATTGTTTACATGTTCATAGCTTACGGTTAGCCGGTCGGTGGCCTGGCGCGGGGTAGCTTGGCTTCTCGCGCGCCGCCGGGAGCTCGCTCCTGATCGCGTGCGTCGTAGATCGGCGTCTCGCGAGCGGAAGCGATAGCACCCGAACGGTTGGAGCAGCCGTTAGCTTGATGCTATTCTGTTGAACGTGCTTTGATTTTTAACATGTTTTACACTCTTGACCACGACGTCATCCTTGACAGGGGATGTTCGTCAACCCTGCCTGAGCCTAGACGGGGATTGCGTCAACAAAGAGGGCTGTGTTCTACGGTGGCTTATGACTGCACTTCGCTGATCTGCGTTCCGGGCAGGTACGGGGTTGGCCAGACCCTCATAACACGTCTTCTGGTTTTACCTTGCTAAATGTATTGTGAATGACGGTGTTTTTTCCCAAAACGTGTGTTGTTGCAATGCATTTGAGATACGTTGCGGGTTGTGTGTGAGCTGTTTTTGTCACTGGCAGTAGCTTCTCCGTGCAGGTCGTGATGTATTGATCTGGTTGTTGTGTGAGAAACATCATGGTGTTTATGTGTACCGTGTACTCACTACTAAGGCAACTAACCTATGAAGCTATGCTTGGTGACGAGTGAGTAAAAGAATGTTCTTTCTCAGACTGTAATGACAATGGACAGTGAGTTCACACATTAACAGGTTTTCCTGTTTTAACTGGCCGTATTGAGGGTAAAATAGGAGGATTGTGTTTTTCCCCCCCCGGTTCCCTGGGGACTTTATCACCTCCTATCAGACATGTTGTGCATTAATTGTGTCTTTTGTGTGGTAGGGATACGATGTAACTCTCAGCTTGATTGCTGAGGTTGTGCTAAATCTGCTGGAGAAACTTATTTCCTAAAGGGAAATTGGTTTGGTTGCTGTCGTGTGCTTAGCAAGGCCTGTGGTCGATACTAATCAAGAATGATGTATTCTCTCATTGTGATGATGATGGGTTGTGTGTGTCATGTGACCTACAACTGGGTTGTACTGGCCACAGAAGCACATGTGTATGTTGGACCGGGGTTCTTAGAGCCCTCTCTATTCTGTGTTTTTCCTTAGTAAAAATCAGATAGCAGGTTAGCTCGTGCGCTGTGTGGAGCTGTGAAACGCTTCATAGAGCTGACTATGACTGTGTCATATTCTCTTTTTGTCGTTACGTCGTATCATGGGTGTGGGGTCGTAAAGGGGTGAACTGGTAACCTTTCCTCTCCCCATTGTTCTGTCGGTCAGGGGTACACCCCCTGTCCTTCAAGGTTCCCGTCACGTGGCGGTTCGGCACGTTACGGGGGGGGGGGGGGGGGGGGGGGGGAGGGAGTTCCTGGTCCCACGGCCTGGTATATTGGGCGTGTGCACCGCAGGAATTCCCCCGCCATAGAGTACGTCACCGTGCGCGTCTCTGTTGGTAGGACTTCCGTGTGCTGTTCAGGTCCATGTGATGGATCTGTTTTCAGGGGGGGTGGTCAGGGCTCCTCCTCACCAAGCGCCTACTCAGGCCTTCTGTGAGTTCGGACTCCTTCTTCCATGTGATCCATGTGAGGAAGCCTCCATCAGAGTACAGAGCCTTCCTCCTCAGATTGTCAAAGTGAGTGGACCCTCTAGAAGGGTCCTTTTCTATTGTATGTATATTCGATTCAATTCGTTTATTGAGTGTGTATGGGTTCGGTGCCTCTTCCCCGGAGGCCCTAAAACCAGTTTTTTACATGGCTCAAGGTGCAATATATTCTTTTCAATCTGTACAGCTCGCGTGGGAAGTCTCTCTGGGGATCCCCGTCTCTTTCCTATGGGAGGGTGGTGGGATGTAAAAATGTGAACATTTTTTACCCCGGCTGTGTAGACTGGGATACATACTGTTGATGCTTCCTTCTTTCTATTCCAGAAGTGTTGGAGTTAGGGAGTGTCACACCCCTCTTGTCGTTCCCCTGGGCGCCTTGGGGATTCAATGACAGGTCTAAATAGCCTGTTCATTGATGGGGGTGTGTCCCGACGCACGTATAGTGCTAGCTCGCTGTAAACAGGCGATTGACTGGCACGCCTTAGTTGCTTGTGGTTGAAACAGCGTTTTTATAAAGCAACTGAGATGGGGGTTTTTCCTCTTCCGGCGACCACATCCCATGACCTGGGTGGGTTGTCGACGGATTCTCGTTCATGTCTGGGGGATGATGACGGAATGGATCTGAACATATGTAGTGGGGTCTCACGCCCTTGGGGTGGGCCACCAGGCGCGGTTCGTCCCGACGTCTGGGTGGCGCCTTCTTTTCATGTTAAGATCAACACGCATATCTGCCCTTCTCCTGGGGCATGTCGGCGTGGTTAGGGCACGGGACTGGTTCTGGTCACGCTGGTCCAGATCAGTTGAACCCGTTGTCCGCCGGGGATGCAGATCTGCTGTTCTGGTACCCTGAGGGACTTGGGCTTTTTTCAGGGGGAAAAATGCCAGGTCGGTCTGGGTGTCACAGGGTTAAGCGCTATGGAGACCCTGGTTGGGTATGTTTTTACTCAGCACTGTCGTCATGGCTTACAGCCATGCCATTCTGTACGCGCTCGATCTCGTCGGATCTCGGCCGCTACACAGGTTGGTCCTGGTTAGTACTTGGTTGGGAGACCGCCGGGGAATACCAGGTACGGTGTGCTTAGGGGCTGGTTCTCCATTGTTTTTCGCTCCTCTCTCACGCATGGCGAAGAGGGGCCTGTGGGGGTGGTTTTTTGACCTCCTCTGGTGACCCTGTGCTTCCCGTACCGCCAGGCCCGGTCCGAAGTGATGTTTGCGACCCGTAGGCCTGGGTTAACCCTTTTTGGAAACTGAAGCACTTGTACTGCGGTATAGCCGGTGTGTACCCGCAGGTGTGTTTTGGAGTTTTTTCTTGAGGGGTTATAGGAACAACCACCGCATTGGGTAACACCGAGGTGGTTGATTCCCTGGTGTGTTGGAGCAGTGTCAACTCCCGGGTTCACCGGTTGAGGGTGCCCCTGCACGTTCATGACGTCTGCCAATCGTGTCAGCCTTCTCTGCCTCGACCCCTCTGGGTGGGGGTTGTTCAATGGAGGCTTGGTCATGCAACACCGCCAGCTTACGCTCCTTCCGCCGGGGCGGCTGTGTTCAGCTGTCCCCTCTGGCGCCTGTCTCGTCCGCAGTCTCCAGGCTAGGGTTAACAGCCTGTTGCCTGGTTTTTCCCCGGTGCGCTGCCTGCTTCCGTTGGTTAACCTTTTTTGTGTGCTTACGGCCATGCTGACTGCCTATTCTGCAGGGTCAGTGTGCCAGGCGGTGTACTATTGGGGGGACGGGGCCCGCTCGGCTTACTGGCCTGGTTGGTTCCGCCTGGGAATACCAGGTGCAGTAACTGAGGGGCCTTTGTCCGAATACGCTGGCGATGTGGGGGGCGGGGCACTACGTGCCCACCTGGTGGGGTCTTGATGCTGGCATCATGGACTTCTCCGGGCCCCCATTCCAGGGAGTCCAGTCCTTTTGGTGGGTCTGGGTCTTCCTTCGTGCTCCGCTGCTACGGCCTTGCCACGGGGTTGGGTTTGCCCTTGACCCCGTGATTCTGGGGGCAGTAACGAGGTTGTTCCTCCGTTCGTTCCCGGGTGGCATGCGGGTTGTGCGTGTGTGTAGTCGTGGGTCAAGCCACGGTCTGCTCACCCTGTGCGTTGAGTTGCTTGAGTGCCTCTTCGCGCGGTCGGGTCCGTCGCCCTCCCGTGACGTCCCTAATAGGGGGGCTACCCTCCATTAGGGGGGGTCGGGGGGGCTCGGCCCTCCCTGTTCTGATGGTTTTGGGGGGCTGTCAGCGGGGTGTATTTGTCAGCCAAGTGGCTCCGCTTGGCCTCCCTTGTGCAGAAGGCGATGCCAAGCTAAGCCACTAACGATACAGAACGTTAGGTTATGACTATAACCAAGTTCTGTTAGTTAGGGGCGATGCTTGGCATCGGACGCCGCTGCAGCCCTTGTCCTCACCTTGTGGTGAAAGCTTGGGAAGGAGGAGAGCAGGTGACCACACACCTGCTTATGAAGGTAAGCTGATGAGGGGTGTGGTCAGACTAATACTGGTATTAGAGGTACATTTGTGGTTTATTCAGTACGCGTGCACGTACGCGAGATAGTGCAGAAGGCGATGCCAAGCATCGCCCCTAACTAACAGAACTTGGTTATAGTCATAACCTAACGTTAACCGTTCACTACCACACTACAGAAGGTTAACCCTTTCACTACCACACTACAGAAGGTTAACCCGTTCACTACCACACTACAGACGGTTAACCGGAGACGCTCTCTGATTGGCCACTGACGTTTCTGGTCATGTGACATGTGCGCCCAATCGTGTGACGAGCTGTGTCTTTGCCCATTTCCGCATCGAACAGCATGCAAACTAGCTAATGCCTAGTTTATCACTGGTTAAGCTTAGGTGACTCTTTCGAAGTTGGTTAAGGTTAGAGTTTGGAATCAGGGCTGGTGTTCTATCGCCCTGCTCTAAGACAAACTCTAATCTTAACCTACTTCGAAAGAGTGCCTAAGCTTAACCGGTGAAATAAACAGGCGTCACACGATAGGGATCACATGTCACATGACCAGAAACGCCAGTGGCCAATCAGAGAGCGTCTCCGTAAACTGCGGCTACGAAAAAAAATAACGCGCGTCGGCGTCATACTGTGTTATTGCTACTCAACCAACAGATCGGCTGAAAGCTAAAATGACCGCCGTTTGATTGACACACCGCTTGACCTATTTACGTGCTTCCAATCTCGGGTTATATAAGACCAAACTGTTTCTAAAAAGTTACCGCCTCTCAATGACCGGACAAATCACCACTGATGCTGAAAATTATTGGTTGTTTGTGTAGCCAATGCAATTTATTTTTTTATTATCTTTTTCCTCCTTTTTTTTCTGATTTTCTCCCATCCCAATGTTAGTCGTTATGCCAATTCCCAATCCCCTTCCTGGTCATTGCGCACTCTACCCCTAACCGTCGGTCTGGGAGGGCGGAGACTATCACATGCTTCCTCCGACACATGTGTACACAGCCCACAGCTTCTTTTCACCTGGCAGCGCGGACTCTCACTGGGAGAGTGTAACGTGTGGAAGCGGCCAAGGTCACACTACCTCTCCTAGATCCTTCCCTTGCTGTGCAGGCGCCCCGACCGAACTGTAGGAGTTGCTGTTTACAACGACCAGGACCCACCCTCGCCGGGTTTCCCACCCGCTAACACTGCCAATTGTGTTAGTATGGACGGTCGGCCAACCCGGAAGTACCACAGCTGGATTCGCTCCCACTGTCTCTGTGGTGGTAGGCAGACGCTTAGTCCGCTGCACTACCCGGCCGCAGCCAATGCAATTCTGAAAAGAATGACATCTTACTTGAGTTGGTTTTCTGAGACTGAGAAGCGGTAAAAGCGTACCGTACGTCAGAGAATGAATGTACGCCTCCCTCTCCGGAGCGCAAATTGCGCTAATCTGTTGTTACGCTGATCTGTTGTTGCGCTGATCGGTTGTTGATTTTTGTGAGAATGGGGTGAGAAGGGGTGGGGGTGGTGTGAATGTGACAAGAGATTAGTGGGGGAGGGGGAGAGGGGACTGAGGAGAGGTAGACTCCCCTGATTTTTTTTTGGAAAAACGCCTAAACATACCATTACATAAAAAATTTGTAAAACACTAATCAACTTTGGACATGTTCTAGGTAAGACTACAGGCTATGGCCCCAGCAGCTAATAACTATAGAGTAGATGGATCTGCAGGCATCTGTTTGAAAAAAACGTTTATTTCAGTGTGTTCAAACTCTATGTGTAACTCTATGACAATAGCAATAGAGTGATTCTTCCTGTTGTGGAAGAAAATTGTGGAGTGTTTCCTTTAAAAAGAGGCCAGACTTGTGCATCTGCTACAAAGGGTTACAGAATAGTGTCACATTTCTTTCAGTACGCAATCGACAGGTGTTTTATGCAAAATTTGCAGGACTGTTAAGAGGTTAACTTTACATTGGTTTTGTGGCTAACTAAGGAGGAGCTGGTATATCCAGTATGAAGCGCAGGATGCATTGTGTTGAGAAAGGACTCTACCCTTTGACAGCATAATCAATGAGTAGGAAATAGGGCTATAGGGGTAAAAAATGCTGAACTTTAACAGTCAGGGTTGACTGCTGGTTAGTGACTCCTAGTGTTACAATGCAGTAGAATCCAATGATTTATTAACTCTGGGGAGAAATTGCTTTTGTCATTGGCTGGAGAATATGACACGTAAACAAACAAACTAAAACATATTATAAGAAATATATATTATATAATATATATATATAATAATAAAACAAGACATGAAATAGATTGAAACTTACTTATACTTGTAAGTAATTACAGTATACTAATAATCCTATATACTTACTTATACTTGATTTGATTTGAAATCTTTATTTCGAACATGCAATGAATACAAACAAACAATAACAAAAGCAAAACACAACTCAATCTACATGTTCGAAAAGGAGTAGGAAGAAGTATACACTTATTTAATCCTACCCCTTTTCCACTACTCAAATGAGTGTACTATTTTAAAACACAAAAAATAAAAACATATATATATGCAAAACAAAAAACAAAAACTATATATGTAAAACATGAAAGAAATAAAATAAAAATGTAAACACCCGTGAATATCAAGTCCCTTCCTCATCCCTGTACCTTGTGAACATCATTTCCTTATACATCAGTTTGAATTGTCTCATGTTTGGACATTGCTTTAGCACCACATTTAGACTGTTCCACAGTTTCACTCCACATATCGAGATGCAGTGTCTTCTCATGGTAGTGCGTACATTTAGCACTTTTAAATTGTGTTCTCCCCTCAGATTATAACCCCCCTCCCTATCAAAGAACAATTCTTGAATGTTTCTTGGAAGTGCATGACTTTTTGCTTTATACATTAATTGTGCCGTTTTAAATTCCAC
>NC_140181.1:92941764-92974264 GCF_963971535.1 Notolepis coatsorum | reverse complement strand
ACTACATGATGTGACATGAGATGACACTACATGATGAGACATGAGATGACACTACATGATGTGACATGAGATGACACTACATGATGTGACACGAGATGACACTACATGATGAGACATGAGATGACACTACATGATGTGACATGAGATGACACTACATGATGTGACATGAGATGACACTACATGATGAGACATGAGATGACACTACATGATGAGACATGAGATGACACTACATGATGAGACATGAGATGACACTACATGATGTGACATGAGACACTACATGATGTGACATGAGACACTACATGAGACATGAGACACTACATGATGAGACATGAGATGACACTACATGATGTGACACGAGATGACACTACATGATGTGACACGAGATGACACTACATGATGAGACATGAGATGACACTACATGATGTGACATGAGACACTACATGAGACATGAGACACTACATGATGAGACATGAGATGACACTACATGATGTGACATGAGACACTACATGAGACATGAGACACTACATGATGAGACATGAGATGACACTACATGATGTGACACGAGATGACACTACATGATGTGACACGAGATGACACTACATGATGAGACATGAGATGACACTACATGATGTGACATGAGATGACACTACATGATGTGACATGAGACACTACATGATGTGACATGAGATGACACTACATGATGTGACATGAGATGACACTACATGATGTGACACGAGATGACACTACATGATGAGACATGAGACACTACATGAGACATGAGACACTACATGATGAGACATGAGATGACACTACATGATGAGACATGAGATGACACTACATGATGAGACATGAGACACTACATGATGAGACATGAGATGACACTACATGATGTGACACGAGATGACACTACATGATGAGACATGAGATGACACTACATGATGTGACACGAGATGACACTACATGATGAGACATGAGATGACACTACATGATGTGACATGAGATGACACTACATGATGTGACATGAGATGACACTACATGATGAGACATGAGATGACACTACATGATGTGACATGAGACACTACATGATGAGACATGAGACACTACATGATGAGACATGAGACACTACATGATGAGACATGAGATGACACTACATGATGTGACATGAGATGACACTACATGATGAGACATGAGACACTACATGATGTGACATGAGATGACACTACATGATGTGACATGAGATGACACTACATGATGAGACATGAGATGACACTACATGATGTGACATGAGATGACACTACATGATGTGACACGAGATGACACTACATGCTGTGACATGAGATGACACTACATGATGTGACATGAGATGACACTACATGATGAGACATGAGACACTACATGATGAGACATGAGATGACACTACATGATGAGACATGAGATGACACTACATGATGTGACATGAGATGACACTACATGATGAGACATGAGATGACACTACATGATGTGACATGAGACACTACATGATGAGACATGAGACACTACATGATGAGACATGAGATGACACTACATGATGTGACATGAGATGACACTACATGATGAGACATGAGATGACACTACATGATGTGACATGAGATGACACTACATGATGTGACATGAGATGACACTACATGATGTGACATGAGACACTACATGATGAGACATGAGATGACACTACATGATGAGACATGAGATGACACTACATGATGTGACATGAGATGACACTACATGATGTGACATGAGATGACACTACATGATGTGACATGAGATGACACTACATGATGTGACATGAGATGACACTACATGATGTGACATGAGATGACACTACATGATGTGACATGAGACACTACATGATGAGACATGAGACACTACATGATGTGACATGAGATGACACTACATGATGTGACATGAGATGACACTACATGATGAGACACGAGATGACACTACATGATGTGACACGAGATGACACTACATGATGTGACATGAGATGACACTACATGATGTGACATGAGATGACACTACATGATGTGACATGAGATGACACTACATGATGTGACATGAGACACTACATGATGAGACATGAGATGACACTACATGATGTGACATGAGATGACACTACATGATGTGACATGAGATGACACTACATGATGTGACATGAGATGACACTACATGATGTGACATGAGACACTACATGATGAGACATGAGACACTACATGATGTGACATGAGATGACACTACATGAGATGACACTACATGAGATGACAAGACACTACATCATGATGTGACATGAAGAAGAAGTCTTTATTTGTCATGCAGATGAACACACATGCGAGATGGGCGATGTGACGTGACATGCAATGAGATCGGATGAGATTAGATTATATTATATTAGATTAGATGACATGAGATGAGATAAAATGACATGACATCATAAGATATTCCTTTATTGATCCCCTTGGGGAAATTCGGGATTCGGGATGATGTGACATTACATGATATAATATTATATGACATGACATGATATGATACGACATGTGTCAAATCTGATGACCAATTGTGTTGTTAGTAGAACCACACAGCTATATACTGTATGGCACATATATGGCAATAATTCTTTTTTGGACATAGCTCTGTACAACCACAATAACACAATGCATGTTCTGTTTTATCTTAGTGTTTATGTTCTGTTTTATCTTAGTGTTTATGTTATGTATCTTTCAATCCCCAGGTGGTTGTCTACAAGATCCTCTACATCGTCCTCTTCCTCTTCTGCGTCGTCATGTACCAGGTTAGTACATCCTCCTCTTCCTCTTCTGTGTCATCCTGTACCAGGTTAGTATATCCTCCTCTTCCTCTTCTGTGTCATCCTGTACCAGGTTAGTACATCCTCCTCTTCCTCTTATGTGTCATCCTGTACGAGGTTAGTACATCATCCTCTTCCTCTTCTGTGTCATCCTGTACCAGGTTAGTACATCCTCCTCTTCCTCTTCTGTGTCATCCTGTACCAGGTTAGTACATCCTCCTCTTCCTCTTCTGTGTCATCCTGTACCAGGTTAGTATATCCTCCTCTTCCTCTTCTGTGTCATCCTGTACCAGGTTAGTATATCCTCCTCTTCCTCTTCTGTGTCATCCTGTACCAGGTTAGTACATCCTCCTCTTCCTCTTCTGTGTCATCCTGTACCAGGTTAGTATATCCTCCTCTTCCTCTTCTGTGTCATCCTGTACCAGGTTAGTATATCCTCCTCTTCCTCTTCTGTGTCATCCTGTACCAGGTTAGTACATCCTCCTCTTCCTCTTATGTGTCATCCTGTACGAGGTTAGTACATCATCCTCTTCCTCTTCTGTGTCATTCTGTACCAGGTTAGTACATCCTCCTCTTCCTCATCCTGTACCAGGTTAGTACATCCTCCTCTTCCTCTGCTGCCTCATCCTGTACCAGGTTAGTACATCCTCCTCTTCCTCTTCTGTGTCATCCTGTACCAGGTTAGTACATCATCCTCTTCCTCATCCTGTACCAGGTTAGTACATCATCCTCTTCCTCTTCTGTGTCATTCTGTACCAGGTTAGTACATCCTCCTCTTCCTCTTCTGCCTCACCCTGTACCAGGTTAGTACATCCTCCTCTTCCTCTTCTGCGTCGTCCTGTACCAGGTTAGTACATCATCCTCTTCCTCATCCTGTACCAGGTTAGTACATCGTCCTCTTCCTCATCCTGTACCAGGTTAGTACATCGTCCTCTTCCTCATCCTGTACCAGGTTAGTACATCATCCTCTTCCTCTTCTGTGTCATTCTGTACCAGGTTAGTATCATCCTCTTCCTCTTCTTCCTCGGCCTGTACCAGGTCAGTCTCTTTCTAACGTTTGATCCTTTCTGCCGCTGCGTCCACGGTGCAGATGGCATCCACAGTCTCCGTGAACATAGTTGTTTCATAGTTATCGCAGTCAGAGCCGTTTTGAAGAATGCAGTGGCTGTTCTGTCACCATAGAGACACCAATCATTGCAACGTGGTCTATACATCAGACTGGCAAATCCGGGTCCTTTGGCTTTTTTTTGTGCGGCCACGCCTACTTTTGTGGGAAACTGTTCCTATTGACCGCCATTGTATTTGGCCTGTATAAAAACTGTAGGCAGAACGCTTACTTTATTTAACCTTTATTTTACCAGGTAGTCACTTGAGATCAATGATCTCTTTTTCGAGCAAGACCTGGCCAAAATGGCAGCAAAACAAAAACAAACATAAAAATACACAAAACACAGACAGAGACATAAAAGGCAAAGTGGGGCATGGGGATACATTTGAGCTGCAGCAAACAAGATTGAATGGGATTGGGGGAGATTGGAGGGTAGGGGTAAAAAGGTAGAAAGAGGAGGGAAGGTGAGGCTTTGCAGGAGGTTGCTGGGGAGAGAAGGTCAAGTTAAAAAATATAAAATATAACACCACATTATGCAGTGAAGCATCGACATTCTCCCATCTCATTCTTTAAATTGCCCTTAATTTGAACTTTAAAATCAGATATGGTAGTGAGGGCCTGCAGTTTCAACGTTTTTTGAAGTCCATTCCAGGCAGAGGGAGAAGAGAACATAAAGGCCCTTTTCCCAAACTCTGTGCGGGTTCTGGGTACTGAGGCATATAAATAGTCCTGGGATCGTAAGCTGTAAAATGGGTTTGATGTGATGGTGAGGTATGAACCGAGGTAAAAAGGGAGCTGACCAATAATTGCTTTATAAATGAAGGTGTACCAATGAAGCAGTCTACGGGCAGTCAAGGACGGCCAGTTAACTTTAGCATACAGAGTGCAATGATGGGTAAGTGATCTACAGTATATCCGGTAATAAATCTTAATACACCATGGTAAGCAGTGTCCAACATGTGTAGTGAGGTGGAGCAGGCATTCTTGTATAAAACATCACCATAATCTAATACTGGTAAAAACGTTACATTGTTTGAAACGTTGGTTTTGTTAGTGAATCATGTTAAGTCAAGTGATTACTTTCCAGTACTAGCCACCAATGAGCGTTCATTGTGAAAAGTTAGTGTACACTACTATCAAGTTGGCTGCAGTCAACCAGCACCTGCTAACGGGTCGGACCCTTTAGCTCAGCTGGTTAGTGCGGCCGCCTGTAGATCCCGTGGTTCCAGGTTCAAATCCACTCGGTTACATAGATCTGTTTTCAGACTCCTTCAGGTCTTCTCTATGGTATTTCCCTATAGTATATAGAGTATAGAGACCCCAAGAACCCCTATTTACAGTATATAACGCTTTAAACATGAAACAGGTTTGATCCAAAGTGCACTTATAATTATATTATTTTTATACTGCACTTCTCCTAGCATAAGTTACAAAGTGCTTATTATGGCACGTGTTTCAGACCGGGGAGCCTTTATCAGAGTGTAATCGTAGTTTAATCCACTATTTCATGGAGCAGATCAATGCATTATGGTGGTTGCCACCTCTCAGAAACCATTTAGATGCGTAATGTTGGCATATTTGTTGCATAACAAAACAAAGCTGGCGTTGTTTCAGTCTGTCGCTAATGTGCTGACACTTCAGCGATCTGCAGTAACTTATACGCTAGCTAACGCAGCAACCACCCTCTTAAAGAGGGTCAGGAGGAGTTATTTACCCTGACTAAACACACACACACACACACACACACACACCACATAAACACATACGAACATCCTGCCTGCTAACGTTAGCGTTAATACAACGCTACAGTTATGAGTATTGATTGTGACTCAGAAACACAGACGCTGCCACTCTTCTAGCAACATTTTCTGCTTTCCTTCCTCATCTTGAGTTTCTGCTGATCCGTCAGAAACGAGCCACTTAAAGTATATGTGGCTCTAATGGCTCGTACCTCAGAGAGGAGCTCGCACCATCTAAGTGTCTCTGATAACCTCAGCAATACTGTCGGATGTTGATTATCGCTACTTTTGAGTTTTTTTTCGTTTTCTTAATTGGAAAACATGGGCTACATCCTTCTCCAAGTGTCTGAAGCGATTTGCATGACCCGAGGATCCATTCTATAACTTAAGAAAAACTATGATCATGGAAACTCTTATTATTTCTACCCATTTTAAAGCCTTATTATCTGATTTATTTGAATTTGAAGTTTTATAATAATAGGAAATGTAGCTTTTTTTCTTATTAGGATCACAGTCAGCTGTAGTGATGCTATTAACACTCTTTCTGGGGTCCAATCCCTCTGGAAACTATTAACACTAGTCTGTATGGGGTCCAATCTCTCACCACCCTTACCAACAGCCTTGGCAACCTGTCCTCCCTGGTCAAGCCGTATGTCAAGAACCTAGGGGTCATTTTTGATCCACAATTTAAATTTGACAGACAAGTAAACTCAGTGGTAAAGGCATGTTTTTTCCAACTACGCACCATTGCCAAACTCAAAGCCCTTCTCTCCCCTGCAGACCTTCAGAGAGTCATCCACGCCTTCATTTCATCTAGATTAGACTACTGCAACTCCCTCTATATAGGCATTAACCAGTCTTCCCTGTCCCGCTTACAACTGGTACAAAACGCTGCTGCCAGACTGTTGACCGGAACCCGCAAGAGAGACCACATCACCCCTGTCCTTGCCTCCCTTCATTGGCTCCCAGTACGCTACAGGATAGATTTTAAGGTTCTCCTATTTGTTTTTAAAGCCTTTAATGGTCACATCTCAGACCTCCTATCCCCTATTCCAACACCAGGTCCCTCAGGTCAGCCGATCAGAGGCTCCTGACAGTCCGGAGGTCTAACCTCAAGCTCAGGGGGGGCCGTGCCTTTGCTATCGCAGCCCCTGAACTGTGGAACAGCATCCCCACCTCCATTAGGCTCGCCCCCTCGATAGATGCCTTCAAATCGAGGCTCAAAACCCACTTCTACCTACTAGCCTTTCCCGTTCACTGACTCATGCCCTGTTTTTCTATGTGTTTGCCTGTGTGCCCTCCCATAAAACGGAGTGTGATTGTTGTCTATATGTATCTTGTGTATTTACCCTCTGTACAGCACTTTGGTTGACACGCGTCATGTGAAATGTGCTTTATAAATAAATTTGATTGATTGATTGATTGATTGATTGGAAACTATTAACATTTGACACTATATTACGTTTCACTTACCAGTAATATAGGACAATAACAAGTCCAACCTCCTCCTTTGATAGTTAGTTAGGTTGTTACTGTACTACCCACCTTCAAAACCACTCTAAAAGAGCACCTACGGGAGACTGCAACTTGAAACTGACTCCTGTAAATGTCCAAACCCAACCCCCTCCAATGTACAGTTACTCTAGTGTGGATTGCTCATCATCAAAACATCTTTCAATAGTCATTCCTACATTAAATTGAAGCTTAAGATGTTGGCTTGAAATGTTTATCCCTCTCATTTTCCAACGTATTGTAACAAAGAGTTAATCACCTATCAAAGACACTCTGACACATTGTGACAACCAACCCTATCATGGGGATGTCACACACTATGGGGTTGGTTGTCACACCATGTGTTTTAATGGGAAAAATCTTAAAAAGAAGACAAGAAGGCAGAACTAAATTTGAAAGTTTAATTGCATTGACAAGTTGACAAATACATAACTTAATGCATCTTAACAAGAACATAAACAGGAAACACATCTTTAGGCCATCCTATATAACAAAATAAGAACACAATAAATCGGCCTAACAATAATAGCCTACACAACATGTGACAACCAACCCCAAATAAAATGTGACAACCAACCCCAACTGGAATGTCTTGATAGCATCAAGGCTAACAGCCATCTAACAACTAGTTAGCTAGCTAACAACAATCTAAACTATAGCTATCCCTTCACACTTTTTAAGGGTAATAATTGTTTCATTATAAACCAATTGTGTAAAAGCCTAGAAGAAAAATACTGAGGAGCGGAATATTTACAAATTCAGCTGTTTCACTCCAAAGATGACAATGTAGGTGAACTCTGACCCCAATTCTGGACATTTAAATACCAAAGTATGGGAGACAGGATCCTCTGGTGGTGAAATATAATGAATGTGACAACCTACCCATGTGACAACGTCACCCGTTCTCCCCTACTCTATAGGGCCAATAGCATCAACTAGTGGTAAAAAACTCTGGATACTGTACCTTTAAGTCAGCAAAGTCAACTAAACTCCATCATAAATGTCCCCGTCTTTGTCCCCTCTCTCTCAGACCCGGTACGACCTGTGGCGCCGGGTTCTGAAGACGTTCTGGGCCGTGGTGGTGGGCTACTCCATGGTGGTTCTCATCGCCATCTACATGTACCAGTTCAAAACCGTCTCCAGTCTCTTCAGACAGATCATGGGCATGTCAGAGGAAGGGTGAGTGAGTGAGTGAGTGTGTGTGTGTGTGTGTGTGTGTGTGTGTGTGTGTGTGTGTGTGTGTGTGTGTGTGTGTGTGTGTGTGTGTGTGTGTGTGTGTGTGTGTGTGTGTGTGTGTGTGCGGGAGGATGCGCACAAACCCAAATCCAAAGAGCACCTTCCATGGCAATTTTATTTTCCTGAATACATTTTTTTTGTACGACCCCGGTTTTCTCTCTACACTCAATGCTACTGTTATGTACTAAGTATACAGTACATAATCTCCCCCTCTCTCCTGTTGTACTAAGTATACAGTACATACAGTATCTCCCCCCTCTCCTGTAACGGCATGTCCTCTTCCCAGCCTGCGTGACCTGGGCCTTGAGCGGTATGACACAGTGGAACTGTTTGCTCGTATCCTACTTCCTGCCGCGTTCCTATTGGCCTGTATCCTCCAGCTGCATTACTTCAACGATGACTTCCTGTCTCTCACCGACCTGGACAATGTACCTGTCAGACAGGGCTCCAGGTAAGACGATATGGCGAATTAATGACATTTATGTGTGTGTGTGTGTGTGTGTGTGTGTGTGTGTGTGTGTGTGTGTGTACTTGTGTGTGTACTTGTGTGTTCATTCATCAACACTAATCAGTCATTCTTCAACATTGTGCTAGTTCATCGATACTGTGTAATGTAGGCCTATCTATTAATAGTTTGATAACGTAACAGTTCACTTATGTTCAGTGCTGTAATGAAAGTTTAACAAACAAATCAATGTGATAAAATGTTACTTTGATATTGCAACTACATGTCATTGTATATTTTATGATAAATGTGGGAAAACAGGGATTTAGCAAGTCAGGGAATATACACATTAACCGGTTAATCTGCACTGCAGAGCTGGTGAATGTGATGATTTCCTAGGAAACGTGCAAAACAGTTTTTTTTACCAACATATACAGTATATATTGTAATCCTGCCTTTTTCTCTGGGAGTTTAATACTAGGATCCAGTTATATCTCGTATAGCTCTGCTCAGCATCATAGTGGCAATACTCTTCACTTCAGTACTTGCACTGAATAAATGTCCACATGTACCTTTACATACCATCATCTGTCTGGCCACACCCCCATCCGCTACCTACATAAGCAGGGGTGTGGCCATACCCTCATTCCCTTCTTCAATTTTCACCACGTTGAAGTGCCTGTATACCAATCGCTTGGTTGAAGAAAGTTGAGACAGCGTTAACATTATCTCTTGTTTTTTTCTTTCTCTCATAATTTCAATAGAAAAAAGCGAAGTTATAATGTTTTCTTCGGGGGGTCGCGCTAGCAACGTCACCCTTCACCAGCGGTTCTCCGTTGCCGCCTCCATCGTGCGTCTTGGGGCGGGATTGACTCCGCGGTCGTGGAAGTCACTCGCGCCCGATCGGCGTCCGGTGGGTAGTTTGCCTCTCCGAGGAGCTGGTGCACCAGCGGCATCTCCCGTGAGATGGCCTGGTTCCTGCTCTGGTTTCTCCCCCGCCGGGGGGCCGTCGGCCGATGGGCAGACGGCTCTTCTCGTGGCAGAGGATTTGAGATGCAAATGTTTCGCTTTTGCTCGCTCCCGTCGTAGGAGGGTGGCTTGCAGGGGCGAACGGCCTGGTTTTGGTGAGCTGCTGGAGCCAGATGAGGGTGCTTCTGCTTCTCCGTGGCCGATGGAAACGGAGGATTACATGGTGGAAGCAGATGCGCTCTTATTTGACGCCCCGGTGGGGACGCATCACTCTCCCCCTCAGGATGTGGCAGAGGGTGATATGTCTCCTTGGGGTCCCTCGTATTCTGGTGTTGGGTTAGAACCTCCGACTCAGCGACGAGATTCCCTGCTATCAGCCACATCGGATGGTGGCTCTGCAATGAGTGGTAGCCTCTCGTATGTGAGGGACGCGAGCTTAGTGGAGGAAGGCGCGCATGGGGAATTACGTGCCTTGTTCCCGGAGCTCATGGCGGCAGCAGCCGTCGCAAACGGCGTGCCGCAGCCACTGCCTGCCCCTGTCCCCGATGACTTGATAGGTCATCTATGGCAACGTCGTCCTGTGAGGGAGACGGGCGTTGTCTGCCCATTTTTCCCCTCAATGGAGGCCTACGTGCGTCAGGGACAGGTGGTCTCCCACATCACTGGCCTCACCCCCGCCTACGTGTAAGTCACGCGGGTGGCGGGTTTGGTCGAGGGAATGAAGGAAGGGGTGCCTCGGCTTGATAGACAGATGGCGTCTCTCCTTTGTCCTGAGGTGGTGTGGGAGCCGTTGCGGAAGCCGGTTCCCCAAGGGAAATCGGCTAGGCAGTTGGCCAACTGGAGTGAAAAGTATATGACGCCATTGTTGTTGTCGTTAGCTTACATGCTAACGTTAATGGCAGCGACCATAGCATTGTGGCTAGGCTAGCTATCATCGCTACAACGTTATTTAACATTGCAGAATGGGTACAATTACAATACGGCTCAATACAAACAATTGTTAAGGGGCCCAGGGGGTGTAGACTGTTGTAGTTTGGTCAAATCAAGCAAATTTACATCATGCTCCAAAAAAGAAAAGAAAAAATCTGCCGAGCGATGGGGAGCGGGGACCGGGGAGCGCTCGATTCAAGGTGAGCGGTGAGCGAGCGGAGAGCGACTTGGGGGCGGGGTCAACATGAGCGATTAGCGGAGCGGAACAAGCCGTCTAGAGCGAAGAGTGGATTTCTCGCCCGCGCCGATCCGCTCACGGGCCCTGCCGACCATCAACATGTTCAGCACGCCCAGGCGGCCGGAGCCATCCTGCATCTGATCCAGCTGCAGGCCATAGCCGCCGGGAAGATACGCGCCCTGGCCGCGTGTTGCTTATTGCCAGCGGAAGAGTGCAAGAATGCTTCCGCATTCGTCACCGCACGCCAGTACGGTAATGCGCATTTCCTTTTCCTTCGCCCAGGTGCACCGGCGTGCTCGCGAGGTGCTCGCGCCGCGCTCGCGCGCGCATGCGCATGAGACCCCCGCTTGGTTCGACACATATTAACACGCTTTGGTTCATAATCACGCTTTGGTTCATATTAATCACATATGCTTTGGTTCATATTAATCACGCACACCATTATGTAGCAGTAATCCGCCCTTTTTTACTATCCAGAACTTAACTATGGTTATATACATAACCGTACGTTTTACACATACTGTATGATTAAGTATAAGTAATAATGCGATAGTAATAGATATTATGACAATACTCACACTTCTGTTTTCTGTCTGTCTTCCCATCCAGAGAGGAGTGTCTGAAGCACTCAGTGAGCGTGATATCTGACACGTAAGAGTTGTTTTTCCTGTTTACTGTAAACATGATTCGATTCGATACAACATAATATGGGCTCACTGGGTTCACAGGGTTCAGATACTGAGTTCACTGGGTTCAGATACTGAGTTCACTAAGTTCAGATACTGGGTTCACTGGGTTCACTGGGTTCAGATACTGAGTTCAGATACTGAGTTCACTGAGTTCAGATACTGGGTTCACTTGGTTCACTGGGTTTAGATACTGGGTTCACTGGGTTTAGATACTGGGTTCACTGGGTTCACTGGGTTCAGATACTGAGTTCAGATACTGAGTTCACTGAGTTCAGATACTGGGTTCACTTGGTTCACAGGGTTTAGATACTGGGTTCACTGGGTTCAGATACTCAGTTAACAGGGTTCAGATACTGAGTTCACTGGGTTTAGATACTGGGTTCACTGGGTTTAGATACTGGGTTCACCGGGTTCAGATACTGGGTTCACCGGGTTCAGATACTGGGCTCACTGGGTTCACAAGGTTCAGATACTGAGTTCACTGGGTTCAGATACTCAGTTCACTGGGTTCAGATGTTCAGTTGTTTTGAATAGGGAGGTGTAGTCTGACGTCACTGGTTGTTCCACCCGTATAGGGATTTAGCATTGGGAAAATGGATTATCGGCTATTGTAACAATTCTGCCGCATGAACATTGGCAAGCTTTCCATTTTTGCACAAAATGAGTTCCCTTCTACCACTAACATTATTGTTTAAGCATTTTTGGTTGAAATAAAGGTAGTTATAAGGTTTTTAATTTGTCGTAAAAAAAGAACTACAATTACCAGTAGGCAGCCTGTTAGGCTGTCGCCAAACAACGTCACGGCAAGCTGATATCAAGCTAGCTAGCTAGCTAACGTTAAGATTACCTAGCTAAACGTACTAGACGTTAGCAATGTCTACTGTTGTGAACCATTTTAAATTGGGGCATGTAGAGGAGTTTCGGGAACGAGTAAAATGTGCAGGTCCTCTTCTCAGACCTGTGGGGCAAGCACTGCACACGCATCATGCCGGCTAGCAAGCTAGCTAGCTACACGGCCCATTGATAAGATATTCCTTTATTAATCCCCTTGGGGAAATTCCACGATAGCTAACTAACGTTACAAGCTCAAAAACCTTATAACTGTCGTGTCCATAAGTTCCCTGGCAGAATACTTTGTTTGTAAGGACAAAGGTATACAAAGAGGAGAGAACCATTTTAAATCGGGGCATGTTAGGAGTTTCGGGAATGCCGGCTAGCAAGCTAGCTAGCTACTAACGTCATGTAAAAAACAATATAAACTATACACAATATGTACAACGAAACAATGATTTACATTAGTATTTACAGTGATTTAATATGCAGCGAAATAACGTTATACGATTTAAATTATAAATACAAATGTGGTTGTGGCTTTTACAAATAGTGGTTAGCTTTAGAGATAAATGGCTATGATCACCGGAGCACTAGTTGTTTGCAAGTGTAGCTGTACAATGAGCTGTAGACCAGCCTGTAACACTAGTGTTGGGTGAAACAGATACTAGCCACAGATTCAGGGTCAGTTATTTTCCCATTGTATGAATTGTTAAGCTTATGGAATGACTACAGGCAGGAGGCAGGCTACGCTGTGGTGACGTCAGTCAGCAGCGCCAAATATCAGTGTAGTTTCCCAGCGAACAAAAACATAAACATTGTTATTTTGCTACCTTTACGATTAATTGCGAATATTTTCATGTTGAGCTATAGATTGTGGATACGCACAGAAAGGTACACCATGCCAACGTTGATGCTTTATTTATCTAAAACGAGCCGATTTAGAAATGGTCAATGGGGAAATACATTAAGTGGAACAGAGGGTGGAACAGGAAAAAACGAAAATGACGTAACCACTACACCTCCCTATTGCGTATTTAGAAAATATACGCTCACATACTCTGATGATGATGTTAATAAACATTATATAATATATTTTAAAATAAACCCCTCTAAACTGTCATCCACAGCATTAAAGAAATCCTGGAGAAATTTCAGAAAAGGTAAGATGTTATTCACATTAGTAAGATAAGATAAGATAAGATAAGATATTCCTTTATTGATCCCCGGGCCTTGGGGGAAATTCAGGAATCATAGCAGCATGGGGGAGGGGGGAGGCGAGGTACAGGTAGTAGAAGACATGATACAGGTCATAAAATTATAGTACAGTGGAGAAGTAAAAATGTAAATAGGCAGTAAACAATATAACAATATAATTAACTCTGGGCATGCGCATATGGGCAAGTAGGCAGTATAAAAAGGTCAAGGTGCAAGATGAGGGTGAAGAACGTGCTTCTCATCTTGACTAGCTCATCGCAGAGGGGGTGGGAGGGATTCTCCAGGATAGCAGCCAGCTTCAATCTCATCCCCCTCTCTGCCACCACCTCTAGTCTGACCAGCTCGACTCCCACCACGGAGCTAGCCTTCCTCACCAGCAGCTTGTTCAGTTAGTTGATGTCCCTCGAGTTGATGTAGCCCCCCCAGCATGCCACAGCATAGAAGAGGACGCTGGCCACTACAGACTGGTAGAACGACTGTCAGTTGGGTTGTATCGGAAATAATTAAATGCCTCATGAAGCCCCATTAGAATTACATGTATATCTGCTGTATTTCAGACTATTACAATTATATGGAAAAGATAGATTCAAATCCATTGTCATTATAAAGTATGGTAGTAGTCACAGCGTAACTAGTAAGAGTAGGATATATACAGATGTAAAATTACTATGTGCAGGTAAGTACAGACAGGTGTGCATAGATATATATCCCGTGATAATACATATATATAATATATATATATATATATGACATACAGCATTATTATTATTATTATGGTGGTAGGATCCACAGTATAATGCAAACATATGGATATGTGACATTGTGTGTGTTATGGTTTGTAACCGACCCCAATCGCACAACACAAGACAGGTATGGTGGTTTGCCAAGAAACAGATATTTATTGTGAACAGGGAAAAAGGGCACTGTCCCTTTAAGGGAGAAAACACAAAACACTGGAATAACACAAGAGGGGAAGGTAAAGTGCCTTTAAGAGGCGGGCAGGAAAAGGGAACACTATGGGAAAGTAAGGGAACGCCTAAGGGAAGGTTAAGGGAACGCCTTGGGACAGAGGAACTAGAGACTAGGTAAACCAGGGACAAGGAGAACTAGGGAGAGAGGACTAGGGACTAGGAGAGCTAGGGATAGAGGACTTGGGACAGAGGGGACTGAGGCCCGCGGAGGCGGGCTGGGGAACAGGGAGGAACTGGGGACAGAGAGGACTGAGGCCCGCGGAGGCGGGCTGGGGAACAGGGAGGAACTGGGGACAGAGGACCGCGGAGGCGGGCTGGGGACAGGGAGGAACTGGGGACTGGTGGGAAAACATCTGGGCCGCTCTGCAGAACAGAGGAGAGGGTTAATATTCAAAGGGAACAAACAGAGCAGATGCAGAACAGTCCAAAAAACAAAGTGACAAAGTAAATACTATCTTCGTGTGAACAAACACACAGTGGGAGATGGAATGTCCAAAATAATATCCACGAGAGAACAAAACAGAGTGGGAGATGAAATGTCCAAAACTAATAACTAAGTGAGAACTAAAGGAGGCAATACGCTGGGGAACAGCAGCGGGACGAGGGCAAGGGACATTACGCTGAGTGAGTGACATCACAATCAAAACTCACCCAGGCGTATGCGTAAAGGTACAGGGACAGCAGCGGGAACGGGGGGCAAGAGGCATTACGCTGAGTGAGTGACATCACAATCAAAACTCACCCAGGCGTATGCGTAAAGGTACAGGGACAGCAGCGGGAACGGGGGCAAAAAGCATTACGCTGAGTGAGTGACATCACAATCAAAACTCACCCAGGCGTATGCGTAAAGGTACAGGGACAGCAGCGGGAACGGGGGCAAGGGCACTACGCTGGGTGAGTGACATCACAATCAAAACTCACCCAGGCGTATGCGTAATGGTACAGGGACAGCAACGGGGCGAGGGCATCGCCACCGGGTGGCTGGCTGTCCGAGCCGAGGAACAGAGCGCTGGAACAGCGGCGGTGGCGAGGATGTCGTCCACCGGGTAGCCGCTGTCGGAGCCGAGGAACAGAGCGCTGGAACAGCGGCGGTGGCGAGGGCGTCGTCCACCGGGTAGCCGCTGTCGGAGCCGAGGAACAGAGTGCGCGCCACACCTTGGTGTGCGCGTCGGAACAGTGGCGGTGGCGAGGATGTCGTCCACCGGGTAGCCGCTGTTGGAGCCGAGGAACAGAGTGGCGCGCCACACCTTGGTGTGCGCGTCGGAACAGAGAGACGCATCGGGGTGCGTCTGCGAGGAGGAGTGTGCCAAGCACGAAGGTCTGGAAGATGCGCGTCGGCGCGCTGAGGTCTGGAGAGCGTGCCAAGCTCGAAGGTCTGGAAGATGCGCGTCTGTGCGCTGGTACGGAGGAGCGTGCCAAGCTCGAAGGTCTGGAAGATGCGCGTCAGTGCGCTGGTACGGAGGAGCGTGCCAAGCTCGAAGGTCTGGAAGATGCGCGTCTGTGCGCTGGTACGGAGGAGCGTGCCAAGCTCGAAGGTCTGAAGTGGAACACTGGAATAATCCCGTAGAGGATTAGAGAGCGCAGTACAGTGTCTCCCTCCAGGCAAACGGCGGCAGGTGGCGAAGGCTTGAGCGCATCTGGCGCGCTGGTCTGGAGTGGAACACTGGAATACCTCCCGTAGAGAATTAGAGAGCGCAGTACAATGTCTCCCTCCAGGCAAACGGCGACAGGTGGCCAAGGCCCTTGAAGATGCGCGTTGCGCGCTGGTGACTGGAGAGCGTGCCAAGCTCGAGGGTCCGGGAGATGCGCGTTGGTCTAGATGTGCGTCAGGACGAACAGCTGCGCTGGGGTCTGCAGTGGAGCGCTGGGGTGCCTCCCGTGGAAGTTACAGGGAGCGCAGAACAGTCTCCTCCACAGGCTACGGCGACAGCAGACGAAGGCTGGAGCAAACATCTCAAGGCTGGAGAGATCCATCTTACAGCATTGGTAGACCAGAGGATCTCCCGAAAGAGTCTAGATGTTAGAGAAAATGACTCAGCATGAATACAACACGACCCCACGCCGAAACGAGGGGAAGAGCCCTCGTATTTAAAGCCCACAGGGGGACTAATTAGCCTGCCACCACAGGTGCGAGAGATAATAGAATATCAAACAGGTGTGGCCACTAAGGGTAAGGAACGAGAGGGTGGGGGCTAGAGAGAGTGAGTAGGGAATTCCTAACAGTAGGCTTAAAGAAGACAGAGAAAAAGTAGTGAGCAGCGGGCAAAACCTCACAGTACCCCCCCCTCAAAGGGAGCCACCCGGCGACCCAAAACAAATACAGACAGAGTGGCAGGGGGCAAAACAAGAGGTACTGGCCAAGCCAGCAGGGGAAGCCACCACAAGAGTGGGGCTAGCAAAAGAAACAGGGTCGCCGAGGGGTAACTAGGGTAGCAGAGGGGCAACTGGTCTAGAGGAACTGGGTCTAGAGAACTAGTCTAGCGAACTGGGCAAGAGAACTGGTCTAGAGAACTGGTTTAGAGAACTGGTCTAGAGAACTGGTCTAGAGGAACTGGTCTAGAGGAACTGGGTCTAGAGAACTGGTCTAGAGCAACTGGTCTAGAGGAACTGAGGGGCAAGCAGGGTAGCTAAGGGGTAACCATGGAAGCACCGGGAAAGGGCTAGCAGAGGGAAGGTTAGCTGCCAGGGCACTGATAGCTACAGGGCCTATGCCAGCTGTACTGCTACATCAACATAGAGGCTGCGCTAGCTGCCGGAGCTAGGCTGGCAGACAGGGCTGGACCAGCATGAGAGCACAAGCTAGCTGGAAGGACAGTCCTAGCTGTGTGAGAAAACTGACCTTGCTAGCTGAAAGGGCAGTCCTAGCAGTGGGATAAACTACACAAAAAAGTGGAGGCCATGCAGAGGGACCGGGTTAGCTGCTTGGGCCTGGCTAGCTACAGGGCCTATGCCAGCTGCAAGGCTGCATTAACATAGAGGCTGTGCTAACAGCCGGGGCCAAGCTAGCAGACCGGGGCCATGCAGAGGGAAACTGGGTTAGCCGCCAGGGCATGGCTAGCTACAGGGGGGTCAAACAGGGCAAAACGGGAAGCAAACAGGGGAGCTAACCGGGGAGACTAACAAGCTAAACAGGGGAGTAACAGGCTAACAAGGGAGCTAAACAGGACTAACAGGGAAGCTAAACTGGGCAAACAGGGAAGCTAACAGGGCTAACAGGGGAGCTAGAGGGGAGACTAACAAGCTAACAGGGGAGCTAACAGGGCTAACAGGGGAGCTAGAGGGAACAAGAAAAAAAAAGGCAAACTCAACATACACCGTCTGTGCTGGCTGGGGTCGTCGATTTGGTGGGGTCGTACTGTTATGGTTTGTAACCGACCCCAATCGCACAACACAAGACAGGTATGGTGGTTTGCCAAGAAACAGATATTTATTGTGAACAGGGAAAAAGGGCACTGTCCCTTTAAGGGAGAAAACACAAAACACTGGAATAACACAAGAGGGGAAGGTAAAGTGCCTTTAAGAGGCGGGCAGGAAAAGGGAACACTATGGGAAAGTAAGGGAACGCCTAAGGGAAGGTTAAGGGAACGCCTTGGGACAGAGGAACTAGAGACTAGGTAAACCAGGGACAAGGAGAACTAGGGAGAGAGGACTAGGGACTAGGAGAGCTAGGGATAGAGGACTTGGGACAGAGGGGACTGAGGCCCGCGGAGGCGGGCTGGGGAACAGGGAGGAACTGGGGACAGAGAGGACTGAGGCCCGCGGAGGCGGGCTGGGGAACAGGGAGGAACTGGGGACAGAGGACCGCGGAGGCGGGCTGGGGACAGGGAGGAACTGGGGACTGGTGGGAAAACATCTGGGCCGCTCTGCAGAACAGAGGAGAGGGTTAATATTCAAAGGGAACAAACAGAGCAGATGCAGAACAGTCCAAAAAACAAAGTGACAAAGTAAATACTATCTTCGTGTGAACAAACACACAGTGGGAGATGGAATGTCCAAAATAATATCCACGAGAGAACAAAACAGAGTGGGAGATGAAATGTCCAAAACTAATAACTAAGTGAGAACTAAAGGAGGCAATACGCTGGGGAACAGCAGCGGGACGAGGGCAAGGGACATTACGCTGAGTGAGTGACATCACAATCAAAACTCACCCAGGCGTATGCGTAAAGGTACAGGGACAGCAGCGGGAACGGGGGGCAAGAGGCATTACGCTGAGTGAGTGACATCACAATCAAAACTCACCCAGGCGTATGCGTAAAGGTACAGGGACAGCAGCGGGAACGGGGGCAAAAAGCATTACGCTGAGTGAGTGACATCACAATCAAAACTCACCCAGGCGTATGCGTAAAGGTACAGGGACAGCAGCGGGAACGGGGGCAAGGGCACTACGCTGGGTGAGTGACATCACAATCAAAACTCACCCAGGCGTATGCGTAATGGTACAGGGACAGCAACGGGGCGAGGGCATCGCCACCGGGTGGCTGGCTGTCCGAGCCGAGGAACAGAGCGCTGGAACAGCGGCGGTGGCGAGGATGTCGTCCACCGGGTAGCCGCTGTCGGAGCCGAGGAACAGAGCGCTGGAACAGCGGCGGTGGCGAGGGCGTCGTCCACCGGGTAGCCGCTGTCGGAGCCGAGGAACAGAGTGCGCGCCACACCTTGGTGTGCGCGTCGGAACAGTGGCGGTGGCGAGGATGTCGTCCACCGGGTAGCCGCTGTTGGAGCCGAGGAACAGAGTGGCGCGCCACACCTTGGTGTGCGCGTCGGAACAGAGAGACGCATCGGGGTGCGTCTGCGAGGAGGAGTGTGCCAAGCACGAAGGTCTGGAAGATGCGCGTCGGCGCGCTGAGGTCTGGAGAGCGTGCCAAGCTCGAAGGTCTGGAAGATGCGCGTCTGTGCGCTGGTACGGAGGAGCGTGCCAAGCTCGAAGGTCTGGAAGATGCGCGTCAGTGCGCTGGTACGGAGGAGCGTGCCAAGCTCGAAGGTCTGGAAGATGCGCGTCTGTGCGCTGGTACGGAGGAGCGTGCCAAGCTCGAAGGTCTGAAGTGGAACACTGGAATACCTCCCGTAGAGGATTAGAGAGCGCAGTACAGTGTCTCCCTCCAGGCAAACGGCGGCAGGTGGCGAAGGCTTGAGCGCATCTGGCGCGCTGGTCTGGAGTGGAACACTGGAATACCTCCCATAGAGAATTAGAGAGCGCAGTACAATGTCTCCCTCCAGGCAAACGGCGACAGGTGGCCAAGGCCCTTGAAGATGCGCGTTGCGCGCTGGTGACTGGAGAGCGTGCCAAGCTCGAGGGTCCGGGAGATGCGCGTTGGTCTAGATGTGCGTCAGGACGAACAGCTGCGCTGGGGTCTGCAGTGGAGCGCTGGGGTGCCTCCCGTGGAAGTTACAGGGAGCGCAGAACAGTCTCCTCCACAGGCTACGGCGACAGCAGACGAAGGCTGGAGCAAACATCTCAAGGCTGGAGAGATCCATCTTACAGCATTGGTAGACCAGAGGATCTCCCGAAAGAGTCTAGATGTTAGAGAAAATGACTCAGCATGAATACAACACGACCCCACGCCGAAACGAGGGGAAGAGCCCTCGTATTTAAAGCCCACAGGGGGACTAATTAGCCTGCCACCACAGGTGCGAGAGATAATAGAATATCAAACAGGTGTGGCCACTAAGGGTAAGGAACGAGAGGGTGGGGGCTAGAGAGAGTGAGTAGGGAATTCCTAACAGTAGGCTTAAAGAAGACAGAGAAAAAGTAGTGAGCAGCGGGCAAAACCTCACAGTGTGTCTTTCATGTTGTCAACTCGCTGGACAATGTCAAGCAACTGTCAAAACTATTACTACTTACCATCTTCTCCAGAGACAAACACGAAGATTGATACTAATTTCCTCTCTGTGCATTCAGTAGAAAGCTCTCTGGCTGCAAGCTAGCCTAGCTTAGCACAAATTAATGGAAGTGGATAGGATCAGCTAGCCTAGCTTAACACAAATGAATGGAAGTGGATAGGGATCAGCTAGCCTAGCTGTTGGCCAAAAACACCTCTCCTGGAGTTTTAAACTATAGGCTAGCTGGTCTGTATCTGCTTTTATTCATTTGTGCTAAGCTAGGCTAGCTTGCAGCCAGAAAGCTTTCCACTGAACGCACAGAGAGGGAATTGGTATCTATCTTCTTGTCTCCATGACTCTGGAGAAGGCGGTAAGCACAACATTCCCATAATGTTGGTGTGTTCCTTTAACACTTTGGGTGCCAGCTATTACCCGCAACTGTCTGTAGCGAGGCCACCACTAGTTAGATAGGGAACGGTCACCTTGTTTGTAGAGCTATAACTATATTCTATATTATAGCTATGGATACAATACCATGGTCATTTGACACTAAGAACCTTCCATTCAACATGTAAAAAAAAATAAAAAATGTCATCCATACATTCCCGTTTTATACCGTGGTGAATATAAGTATGGTTTTAGAGCGGTCTAGGGTAATTCCTGGGAGGCTGGTAATTGCCCTCAACGTGTATTATACTAAATGCATTGGCATTTCGTCCCTACACACGCTACAATTAAAAAATCAAATGCATATGATAGGTATAATGTTCCATCATGAATGCATGAAAGAGTGTGATGCTTTGATTGCCCCAAAAAGAATATTATCTGATCGCCATTCCAAGTATTGATGTCCACCGTGTCGCCAACATAATCCATCCCACAACACCGATCGGGAGTATTTGATTCTTCTCAATCCGAGCGTTATAACCGCTCGTCTTGCCCGGAGAAAAAGAGCCGAGCCGGACCCATATAATCGACGCACAGCCCAAGACACAAGGTTTAAAAGGGGGCTCGATACCGCCTCCTGGTCGGATGCGGCCGGTACTGCACCTTCGGAGTCCCAGTATGCCTTTTACAGGCAACATACAGCTCCCTGACATTGAATAGGGTATTAAAATCGGAAAAAATTAAAAACGACACTTAAGTCGTTTATGGCACTGAACGACTTAGGCTACTGGAAGTGTTAAGTGTCTTCTGCTGTGTCCCAGGCTGTTGGTGTGTTCCTTTAAGTGTCTTCTGCTGTGTCCCAGGCTGTTGGTGTGTTCCTTTAAGTGTCTTCTGCTGTCTCCCAGGCTGGTGAAGGAGCAGCTGAGTGGAGGAGGAGAAAGCCAGGACACTCTGGACAGTATAGGACTGTCCACCTCCTCAGGGAAGAAGTCTGAGGAGCACTTAGAGACAGAAGAGGAAGGTAACTGAGATAAGATAAGATAAGATAAGGATTAATACAGTTATTATCTTTTCTCCGAGGAGCACTAATAATTATAATAAATAATTAAAACAAACAACCAAATAAAATATGGCAAGGTATGTAATACATGAAGCAGAACAGACCCATTACAGTTAAAAGGCTGAGTGACAGTTGCAGGTGTGTGTAATCAACTCTGCGATAGAGTCCTTAAGAGTAGTACCAAAGGAAGTGTTAACGCAGCTCAGAGAGTAAATTACCATTTTAACAGGTGTATCAAATAAGGAGGGGTCAGATCAAGGAAGGTTCTGTAAATTAGTGTAAGCCAATTAATCTCTCATCAGGACTGTAACAATGGCCAATTTACAGATGTGTACAAGTCACAGTGATGTGTTGAAAAGGGGGCATTTGTAGTTAAGATGGTTAACCAATTTTCTGCACGCTATGTATATAGGGACGATAGTGAGAATGGTAGTATCTCTCTCTCTCTCTCTCTCTCTCTCTCTCTCTCTCTCTCTCTCTCTCTCTCTCTCTCTCTCTCTCTCTCCCTTTTCCCCAAACACTCATCCCTCCCTCCTTCCCTCCCTCCTTCTTTCTCAGACACTACTCCGAGTGCAGCGATTCAGAAGTGGGGTCTGATAGTGGACCGTGCCGGCCTGCTCCTGGTCCAGACTCTGACTGGCCTCCAGAGGGTCCAGGAGATGGGCTGGAGGCTCCTGGAGCTCCACAGCCTCAAGATAGTCTCCACTGGAATCATCTGGGCCTCCCTGCAAGAGGTGATGTGGGGAGGGTGATGTGGACGAGGGGCGTGTTGTTTATGTGTGTTTATGTGCGAGATAGAGGTGAGCGCGGAAGCACCTGTGTGTGTTTGTGTGTGTGTGTGTGTGTGTGTGTGTGTGTGTGTGTGTGTGTGTGTGTGTGTGTGTGTGTGTGTGTGTGTGTGTGTGTGTGTGTGTGTGTGTGTGTGTGTGTGTGTGTGTGTGTGTGTGTGTGTGTGTGTGTGTGTGTGTGTGTGTGTGTGTGTGTGTTTAGTTTATTAGGATCCCCAATTAGCTAGAGCATTGCAGCAGCTATTCTTGCTGGGGTCTACAAAAAGCATAGACATTGTGACCGACCGTACAATTATACTTACATCATAACACATATTATATTACAATTATAATTATTATACATTCCAAAATAGACAGGACAAATAGAACACACACACACAGACAAGGCAAGCTCCTAAAAATACATATAGCACGTAGCTAAATAATATTTATGTATGTACATAACTATATGCCCAAACATCTATGTTCATACACACCTAATTTAACAGCGAATACAAATTGTGTGTGTGTGTGTGTGTGTGTGTGTGTGTGTGTGTGTGTGTGTGTGTGTGTGTGTGTGTGTGTGTGTGTCCGTGCGTGCGTGCACGTGCGTGTGTGTGTGTGTGTGCTGTGGGAGTGGACCGACTGTAGAGTGTACTACTGCATAGAGAATTTGGTTGCTTCGTGTGTTCCAAGGTCTCCCTGATGAACTTCCTGTTCCTGGTTCTGTGGGCGTTTGCTCTCCCGTTTCCACGGTTACGACCCTGGGCCTCCAGCATCTCCTCCGTCTGGGCCTGCGTCATGGTTGTATGTAAGATGATGTATCAGCTCAAAGTCATCAAACCCCTGGACTACTCTCCTAACTGCACCGCTGTGAGTATATGGACCAGTTTAGTCGTTATGCCAATTCTCCTCCTGGTCGTTGCGCTGCCCTACTGTCGGTCTGTGGAGGACTGTAGACTATGACATGCTGCCCTACTGTCGGTCTGTGGAGGACTGTAGACTACGACATGCTGCCCTACTGTCGGTCTGTGGAGGACTGTAGAACTACGACATGCTGCCCTACTGTCGGTCTGTGGAGGACTGTAGACTACGACATGCTGCCCTACTGTCGGCCTGAGGAGGGTGTAGACTACCACATGTTGCCCTACTGTCGGTCTGTGGAGGGTGTAGACTACCACATGCTGCCCTACTGTCGGTCTGTGGAGGGTGTAGACTACCACATGCTGCCCTATTGTCTGTCTGGGGAGGGTGTAGACCAGGGATCGGCAATAGGCGGCCCGCGGGCCGAAATGGGCCCGCCAGCAATAATTTCTGGCCCGTCAGGTTATTTTGAGAATATGATGTTTATTTTACGCGCAGGAAATATTCACTCGTTGTGACGCCAGAGTGTCTTTTGAAGCTGTATCTATCTATTCATCATATCTATGGCTGTCACTATAGCCAATTGAAATGCTAGAAATGGTCACATGGACTGGGAGAACCAATGGAATTTCACTTTCACTTCCGCGTTTGGGATGCCGGCGAGCGAACGTTTGCAAAAACAAAACAAACGTCTTTGAATAACTTCTTTGCAATGCAACGGGGAAATATGATGAGCCAGAAGAGGAGCTTACGACCTATAAAGCTTATTTTAATAAACAGGTGTCATTCTTAAAATACGGGTTTATCGCAACAGGTAACTCTTGCAATAAGCAACCGGTGACTCTCGCTTGTTGACATGGCAACACGAGCAAGCAACTGTGTTCAAGTTGGGTGGGCATTCAACGCGAGTGGACATTTAACATGTTATTAACATGGATTTTGGAGGACCGAAGCAGAAACAATATCAAGTCCAGGGCAGGGCTGCCTGCATTATGCCGGTGAGTGTTGTGTTTTAATAATAATAATAATACATTCGATGTATAATACACCCGCTGTGGTGCTTAAAATCAAATGCACCCTACTGATCTCGATTTATAATGCGAGCACCTGCATTAAAATCAAATTACTGATCTGTTCATGTGTAATGCACTGTCTGAGAGGCACTTTATAATAGAAAAAAGACAGTGCAAACATGTATATGTCGTTTTTTTTTTTACAGTTAAAAAATGTTCACTTATCATTGGCCCGCCACACAATGGCTTGGGGAAAATTTGGCCCGTGGGCAAATCTAATTGGCGACCCCTGGTGTAGACTATCACATGCTGCCCTACTGTCGGTCTGGAGAGGGTGTAGACTACCACATGCTGCCTGCCCTACTGTCAGTCTGTGGAGGGTGTAGAATATCACATGCTGCCCTACTGTCGGTCTGTGGAGGGTGTAGACTACCACATGCTGCCCTACTGTCGGTCTGTGGAGGGTGTAGACTACCACATGCTGCCCTACTGTCGGTCTGTGGAGGGTGTAGTAGACTACCACATGCTGCCCTACTGTCGGTCTGTGGAGGGTGTAGACTACCACATGCTGCCCTATTGTCTGTCTGGGGAGGGTGTAGACCAGGGATCGGCAATAGGCGGCCCGCGGGCCGAAATGGGCCCGCCAGCAATAATTTCTGGCCCGTCAGGTTATTTTGAGAATATGATGTTTATTTTACGCGCAGGAAATATTCACTCGTTGTGACGCCAGAGTGTCTTTTGAAGCTGTATCTATCTATTCATCATATCTATGGCTGTCACTATAGCCAATTGAAATGCTAGAAATGGTCACATGGACTGGGAGAACCAAACCCGCATGCCACCCGGGAACGAACGGAGGGAACAACCTCGTTACTGCCCCCAGAATCACGGGGTCAAGGGCAAACCCAACCCCGTGGCAAGGCCGTAGCAGCGGAGCGCGAAGGAAGACCCAGACCCACTGAAGGGACTGGATCCCCTGGAAAACGGGGGCCCGGAGAGGTCAATGACGCCAGGCATCAAGACCCCACCAGGCGGTCACTTAGTGACACCGCCCCCCACATCGCCAGCGTATTCGGATAAGGCCCCTCTTCTCCAAGAGCGGGCCCTTTCCCCCCAATAGCACACCGCCTGGCACACTGACCCTGCAGAACAGGCAGTCAGCATGGCCGTAAGCACACAAAAAAGGTTAACCAACGGAAGCAGGCAGCGCACCGGGGAAAACCAGGCAACAGGCTGTAACCTGAGCCTGGAGCACTGCGGACGAGACAGGCGCCAAAGGAGTCAGCTGAAAACAGCCGCCCCGGCGGAAGGGGCGTATGCTGGCGTCGTTGCATGACCAAGCCTCCATTTAAAAAAAAAACCACCCAGAGGGGTTGAGGCAGAGAAGGCTGACACGATTGGCAGACGTCATGAACGTGCAGGGGCACCCTCAACCGGGTAACCCGGGAGTTGACACTGCTCCAACACACCAGGGAATCAACCACCTTGGTGTTACCCAATGCGGTGGTTGTTGCTATAACCCCTCAAGAAAAAGACACCAAAACACACCTGCGGGTATACACCGGCTATACCGCAGTACAAGTGTTTCAGTTTTCAAAAAAGGGTTATCCCAGGCCTACGGGTCGACGAACATCACTTCGGACCGGGCCTGGCGGCACGGGAAGTACACAGGATTACCAGAGGAGGTCCAAGACCACCCCAACAGGCCCCTCTTCGCCACGCGTGAGAGAGGAGAGAAAAGAATGGAGAACCAGCCCTAAGCACACCGCACTTGGTATTCCCAGGCGGTCTCCCAACCAAGTACTAACCAGGACCGAACCTGCGTAGCGGCCGAGATCTGACGAGATCGGGCGTGTACAGGTTGGCATGGCCGTAAGTCATTACAATAGTGCAGAGTACAATATGTACCCAACAAGGGTCTCCATAGCGCCTAACCCTGTGACACCCGGACCGACCTGGCATTTTTCCCCCCGAAAAAAGCACAAGTCCCTCAGGGTACCAGAACAGCAGATCTGCATCCCTGGCGGACAACGGGTTAACTGACCTGGACCAGCGTGACCAGACCAGTCCCGTGTCCTAACCACGCGACATGCCCACTCCAGAAGAGGGGGCAGACATCGTGTCGATCTAAAACATGAAAAGAGGGCGCCACCCAGACGGTCCCCATTCAGACCGTGCTCAGTGGCCCACCCCAAGGGCGTGAGACCCCTCTACATATGTTCTGATCTATTCCATTAACATCCCCCAGATATGAACGAGAATTCATCGAGACAACCTAGTAAACTCGCAAAACTCCATCCCAGTTGCCCTACAAAAACGCTGTTTCAACAAGCAACCAAGGCGCACGTAGCCCCTGTGTGATCCTGTAACAGAAACACACCGAGCCAGCACTATGTATGCGTCGAGACCCAAACACATCAATGGATAGTCTATCAAGACACCAAACATTGTTCCTCCAAGTCGCCTGGGAGAACGACACGGAGCCGTCGTGCTTCATGTACCTTCCTCTTTTTATTCAAAAAAGAAAGAACACAGACTGACATGAATCCCTCGCGACGCAGGCTGAGGTTAAAAATTGTGTACATTTTTACATCCCACCACCCTCCCATAGGGAGGAGACGGAATCCCCAGAGAGACTTCCCATGCGAGCTGTATAGATTGAAAAGAATATATTGCCATATTGAGCTACGTAATATTGGGGTTAGGGCTCTCCGAGGAGGAGGCACTGAACCAATACACACTCAATACTCGAAGTGAATCGAATACACACACAATAGAGCAGAACTCCTTTTTTTTTTTTTTTTTTTTTTATTGGTCTTTTTCCCCCTCCATTTTTCCTCCGATTTTCTCCCATCCCAATGTTAGTCGTATGCCAATTCCCAGTCCCTTCCTGATCGCTGCGCACTTACCCCCCACAGTCAGATCATCTGGGAGAGTGGAGGCTACCACGTGCTTCCTCCGACACACGTCCAGCCAATCACCGCTTCTTTTCACCTGGCAGCGCGGATTCTCATTGAGAGGGCGTAGCGTGTGGGAGGACCACACTATCCCCCTCACGTCCAATCCGCGCTTAGCAGGCGCCCCGACCGAACTGTAGGAGTCGCTGTTTACAACGACCCGGACCCACCCCGCCAGCTTCTCCCACCCTCTGATACAGCCAATTGTATCAGTGCAGACGGCCAGCCAAGCTGGTGACAACCCCGGAGCTGTGAGCTGGATTCGAACAGGCGAATCGAGCTCACAGCTCCGGGGCTGGTGACGAACGCAATCTCCGCTCGGCCACCTAACCGCCCTAGCAGAACTCCTTTTTGAAGTTCTACTCACCTTGACAATCTCAGGAGGAGGCTCAGAACTCTGGGAAGGAAGGGAAGGAGAGTATGTACAGAGTTGTAGTGTAATATGTACAGTGATACAGGTGTGAAGACAGTATGGTAGTAGTCATCCTGGCCAGCAGTGTAACATAGTGGGAAAACAGATCAAATCGAAGTCCTTGACTATTAGTGGACTAAGGATTCAATGGAGGATAAGTCTACTCTGTCTACAATGCACTGCTCTGTTGTATGTTAGAACTTTGTAAAGACACTCAAAGTATTAAGAGCGATGCACTGCTCTGTTGTTATATTTTATTGAACTATTTTATCACACTTTTTACTGTCCGTTCTATTTTTATTATTTTTAGCCTATTTTTAAACTGAATAAAACCGCACTTTTTTACTCTGTCTATTCTATTTTATAATTCATATTACTGAATGAAACCATAAACAGAGAGGCCTATTGAGAAGCTAGATCCTAATGTGAAAAACTGTGATTTACCTTACCATGCTACCTCTCTATCTTTTTTTATGCTCGCTTATGCCTGTATTATTTACTGCTGTGAAGCACTTTGAACTGCAATTTCTGTATGAAAAGTGCTATACAAATAAAGTTATTATTATTACTCACACAGACTTATGTCCCTGCATCTCAGGGCCTGGTGCCGTCCAACAGCTCAGACCCAGACCTGGGAGAGCAGCTTGGGGGAGGCATGGCGGAGCTCCTCAGGAGGTCCATCCTCTACGTGGAGCCTGTAGACCCGGTCTACTGGTGTGGAGCACTGCTCAAGTGTGAAGGCAGGATCCTGCCCTGCCTCCGGGTAGGACCTATACGACATTTTACTGTATATTACTGTATATTTTTGCCTGTATATTTTAGAATGTATATCATCATCATCATCATCATCATCATCATCATCATCAACCTTTATTTATTCTCGAGATTACAATTTAGGTCACCCTCATTTTCAATGTCATCGAGACTTTACAGATATTTCAATGCACACATTTCTACAATATAACAATAATAAATATTAACAACTATCTATATAGTACTCTTCACACATGGACCGCAGTGCACCACAGCAATTAGTATAAAATGAACATAGGCATAAAATCAGCACACAAATTGACAAAATAGAAATTGCATACATTTCAGACATAAGAATAGGTATAAAAGACAATAAAAGTAGTGCAATGTAAACGTGCAGACTTAAGAATAGGCATAACATAAGTACAATAGTACAATGTCGCTCGAAGGCATGTGAACCCCCCCGGAATATACATATTTTGAATGTATATCTTTGACTGTATTCTTATTCTTATTTTTATTTTACATTTTATGACTACCTAAATGTTTATTGTGAGCGATCTGTGGTGCAGCAAGTTCCCTCGGGATCAATAAAGACCTTCTATTCTATTCTATTCTATTCTATTCTATTCTATTCTATCTAGAATGTAATGTGGACGGTAGCCATTATCTTGTCTAACTTTTAAACAGTGAGAATAATAATAATAATAATAATAATAATAATAATAATAATAATAATAATAATAATAATAATAATAATAATAATAATAATAATAATAATAATAATAATAATAATAATAATAATAATAATAATAATAATAATAATAATAATAATAATAATAATAATAATAATAATAATAATAATAATAATAATAATAATAATATTATTATAATAATAATAATAATAATAATAATAATAATAATAATAATAATACTAATAATAATAATAATAATAATAATAATAATAATAATAATAATAATGCATTTTATTTGAAGGGAACCTTTCAAAGCACCCAAGGTCACCGTACAGGGTTAAAAACAAATACAATTACACAGTAAAAAACACAATATTACAAAGTTACACATAGGGGAGCAGTTATAATAAACTTAAAATTAAAGTGAGTAGGCATACACCAAATTAAGAGCCGATCGACATCCCAACAAATTGAACAAATAAGGACTCCCTCTGGTGAACTCACAGTCATCCCATCTCTTATTAATGAGACCTTTAAAACATTCTACTCTGAGCTTTATACTACACAAACCCCTGCGGATGACACAGGTATGACAGGGTTTCTTGACAACCTGGAATTGCCATCCGTAACCCGCACGCAAGCGAGCGAAATGGATCAACCTCTAGTACTTAGTCATATAGCAGACTCGATTAAGCTGATAGAAAGTGGCAAGGCCCCTGGCCCAGATGGATATCCAATAGAGTTTTATAAGAAATTCATAGATAAATTAACTCCCCTCCTGTCAAAAATGTTCAATGACTCTCTGGAACGGGGGGCTCTGCCTCCAACTCTCACTGAGGCCTCAATAACCTTGCTATTGAAACCGGGTAAAGAACAATCTGACTGCAGCTCCTACCGGCCTATCTCCCTTTTAAATGCAGACTATAAAATCCTAGCAAAAGCACTAGCTATACGGCTAGATTCGGTTATGCCAGGAATCATATCATCAGACCAAACTGGGTTCATGAAAAACCGCAACTCCTTCTCTAATATTCGGCGCCTTCTAAATATTCTTCACTCTCCTGCATCCACTGAGACACCAGAGGTGGTGGCAAACATACAAAATGTGCCATTCAATGTGTATTGTATTTCACTGTACCTTGATGAATAATAAATACATTTATAAAAAAAAATATATATTAAAGTGAGTATGCCAGAATGAACAAATGTGTTTTGAGACAGGAAACAAAGGTGGGGAGGTTGTCTATTGCACGGATGTCTTGTGGTAGGGATTTCCAGAGGCGGGGGGCACAGCGGGAGAAGGCTCTGGGATCCCATGGTAGTCAGACGGGAAGGGGGAGTGACAAGGATCCTACTCATATTCTCATTAACCTTGTAGAATGTGTGTTTTGTTTTTCTAAGAACCATCTGATGGTGCTGGGCCTGCTAGTCTTCGAGGTGACAGTTAATCGTCACCAGCTCTACTACCGTCTCCATGACGACCTGAAGGTCCCGCCCTTCAGCATCATCTTCCAGGGCGTTATTAGGCAACACCTGGACCACGGCATCCTGCCCTGCATCAAGTACTTCCTCAACTACTTCTACTACAAGTTCGGACTAGAGGTAAGGAGATGGGTGTGTTGAGCTATGTATGCTGTTTGTATGTGTTTGAGTGAGTGAGTGAGTGAGTGAGTGAGTGAGTGAGTGAGTGAGTGAGTGAGTGAGTGAGTGAGTGAGTGAGTGAGTGAGTGAGTGAGTGAGTGAGTGAGTGAGTGAGTGGCTGACTAGCTGGCTGACTGATTGACACTAATTCAACATCTCTCCTTGTCTCAGATGATCAGTTTCATTGTGGAGCTGAATGTGATTCAACATCTCTCCTTGTCTCAGATCAGTTTCATTGTGGCGCTGAATGTGATTCAACATCTCTCCTTGTCTCAGATCAGTTTCATTGTGGCGCTGAATGTGATTCAACATCTCTCTCTGTCTCTCAGATCAGTTTCATTGTGGCGCTGAATGTGATTAAACATCTCTCTCCGTCTCTCAGATCTGTTTCATTGTGGCGGTGAATGTGATTGGCCAAAGGATGGACTTCTATGCCTGCTCCATTCTTGCGCCTTATTGGCCGTGTTGTCGCGGCGACGCAGGAAGGCCATCGGGGAGGTGTGGCCTAAGTACTGCTGCTTCACCGCCAGCCTCATGGTGTTTCAGTACCTGCTCTGTATCGGGTCCCTCCTGCTTTCTGTGTTGGTAAGCAAATAATTCTATCCTCAATACACCTCACTGCCCTGTCCTATATTATACTCTATTGTATTTTTAGTCAAATTAGTTTTTATATTCCATTTTATTGGAATAACCTTTCACTACCACATTACGGTTGACCTTCTGTAGTGTGGTAGTGAAAAGGTTAATGTTGATGCACCAAACGACTTTACTGTTACATTTGCACTCTGGTTGGATGCCAAACTTTTTTTCATTGTACTGTACTTGTGCTGTACGATGACAATACATTTGAATCTAATCTAATTTAGATTACCTTTGGATTGTTTTACTGTTTATAAAAACAGAGCAGAGCGAAACAGAACAGAACAGAGTATTACATCAGGACACAGAAATGAACAAACAAATGAAAAAGGACAGACGGTAACAACAGAGCAGCACAGAGAGCAAAAGAAAATAACACAAAGCAGCACAATGCAACACGACACATACAATACTAGACTGTATTGTGTTCTGCTCTTCTTGTTAGATTACCCCTGGAGGACCTTTAGTCTCCTCACCTCCAATGTCATCAAGTGGTTCTACCTGCCCGACTTCGCCATGAGACCCAACCCAGCTTTCATACTCTGTGAGTTCACAGCCTCTCTCTCTCTCTCTCCTCCTCTCCTCTCCTCTCCCTCCTCTCCCTCCTCTCCTTCCCTCCTCTCCTCTCTCTCCTCTCTCTCTCTCTCTCTCTCTCCTCTCCTCTCTCTCTCTCTCCCTCCTCTCTCTCTCTCTCTCTCTCTCTCTCTCCCTCTCTCCTTCCTCTCCTCTCCTCTCCTCTCCTCTCCTCTCCTCTCCTCTACTCTTCTCTT
>NC_140181.1:92771156-92941564 GCF_963971535.1 Notolepis coatsorum | reverse complement strand
ATGATTCTCAAAGTGCTCACCGGCTTGTCTAGGTGAGTGTAGGCTCGGTTCAGCAGGTAGATGACAGCATCCTCTATCTACCCCCAGTCGGGGCTGGTAGGCGAAACTGGAGTGGGTCTAGGTGGGGTTTAATCACCGGGCGGAGTTGCTCCAGGACTAACCTCTCCAACCTCTCCACTGGCCTGTAGTCCTTGGACGTGCTGGGACGTGAGCACTTAGGGACAGGGACCACACAGGAGGTTTTCCACAGTGTTGGGACTTTCTGCAGCCTCAGGCTCATATTGAATATGTGCTGGAGCACATCACACAGCTAAGAGGCACCCGCTTTGAGTACCCTTGGGCTAACGCCATCGGGGACCCGCGGCCTTGCCTGCGTGTATCTCGCTCAGCTGTTTATTCACCTGTCTGCAGAGAGCCACACTGTGGGGGTCTCAGGTGTTGGGGGGAGGGGCGAATGATCGGGCTGTGGCTGCGGTTAGCAGCAGTGTGTGTGTGTGTGTGTGTGTGTGTGTGTGTGTGTGTGTGAGTGTGTGTGTGTGTGTGTGTGTGTGTGTGTGTGTGTGTGTGTGTGTGTGTGTGTGTGTGTGTGTGATAAGTGTGCTTGTGTGGTGTGTATCTAACTATAAAGGAAGGAATCTCTGTCTGTCCTTAGCATATCTCGAGAACGGTTCATCCGATCGGACTTCACACTCAGGACTCAGTGGGCTCCAGTGTCAAATTTGTGCTGTTTGGCCAGATGGTGGCGCTATAGTCTGTACTTCACATACTCTGGAACTGACTTCACACTCAGCGGGTATATTGCTGTGGACCCAGGGGAGTGCAGTCTCAGCTTTTTGGTGCTAGATGAAGGCGCTCTGAAGACAACCTCCACATTAGGTGGTTGTATTCCTGAGGACCTGAGGGAGTGCGGTGTCGAGTGTGAAGTTGATCAGATGAGCGGTTCTTAAGAACGCTGTAAGCAGCCATAATGTGGGTCTCCACAATGCTTAAATCAGCTGTACTGGACCCAAGCATTCGGCCCCGTCCCCAACGGGTCACTGCACTAGTATCATTGAAACTGTGACACTGTTCTTCAAACTGCTTTCTGCCCTAAACTGTAGTCATAGTAATCATAATAATCTTCTACTCTATAATATAGCTTCTAATAAGCCCTCTTTCACTCATTCAGAATGCAGCCGCCTACCTGATCGCCAACCTACAAAAATTAGCCCATGTTACCCCACTTCATTAGGGACCTGCACTGGCTCCCCATCGCCGCACGTTTTCGCGCCAAGGTCCTCGACCTGGCATATCATGCAGCGAAGGGAACGGCTCCCGCCTACCTCCAGTCAATGGTCTCTAACTACACACCCTCAAGACCCCTCCACTCTATATCTTCTGGCCGCCTCAGACCCACTCCTATCCAAGCTCCTGGGGGGTCATCAAAGAGACGCCGCCTATTCTCGGTCCTCGCCCAACAATGGTGAAACGAACTTCCCACCACAGTTAGGACAGCCGAAACCCAACCAATCTTTCGCCATCGACTAAGAACACACTTCTTCAATCAATATCTGAAATTAAATGTTTTTTTTTCATATCTATTCATCAGTCTATCATCTATCATATACGAATCATGAACATTGTTACTCAGCTGAAAGAGTTGTACCCTTCCTGTTGACTTGTCGTACAGAACTTGTAAGTCGCTTTGGATAAAAGCGTTCAGCTAAATGACTAAATGTAAATGTAAATGTCATACTATAGTCTACCCAGCATGTACAACAGCACTGTATATACTGCATATTTACATTATTATTTTAATAATTTGTTATATTTACAGCATATACATATATCATATTTGTCTGAATATACCTGCATAGAACCCCTCTACACCTGAATATAACCCATAACTCTGTATGATAGTATGTAAAAATGCTGTATATACCATATATACAGTAGCCTATGTATTTATTCTCACCACATAATATATATCCATTCCACAACTCTCTGTATTTACCTGCACATTTTCCTTTTACATATCTGTAGACACTATATCTATATCTGTACATATCCTACTCTTACTAGTTACGCTGCTGGCCAGTATGACTACTACCATACTGTCTTTACACCTGTATCACTGTACAAATTATACTACAACTCTGTACATTGGATGTAACATCTGATTAGCACTATTACTCAGTAGTACTATGTATATTTTGTACCCAGTTTAATCACCTGTACATTGTATATTGCTGTTGCACTTTACTGTTACATTTACACTCTGATTGGATGCCAAACGTCTTTTCGGTTGTACTGTACTTGTATAATGTATAATTGTATAATCATGACTATACATTTTAATCTAATCTAATGTTTTATAGTTGGCCTATGAGGCCTCTGTGAAAGGCTCTAAGGCAGCCCTGAAGGGACACGAGAAGGAGGAGAAAAAGATGAAGAAACAGGTGAAGAAGAGGGAAAAGAGAGAGATACTGAGACAACAGGGTGAGATGATAGGTGTTCATCACAGGTTATTGTATTTACTTCTCAGGGCTTTTCCAGATCGCAGTTTGCAGACAGTCACCGTCTGCTCCGCTGTGTGTGATGGAGGTCTAGCTAGCTGGCTCGACAACAACAAATTATCCTACAGATGCAGCTCTTAGAACTCTCTGCTCTGCGGCGTGGACGCCGTGTCACTGCCAGTTTAACGGTATATTCAACCAGTAGGGGCACTCGAGTTTATATCCATCCGACGGCCCATGGCACAGATCAGCTTGGTTACAGCTGGTGATTACTGTATCACAATGTCGGGCCATTGACTTCATTGAATTAATTTGTCTGTTACTCAAGAGTTATATAAACTAAGTGAAATGATTTACTGTACTGTGAGTTCATGTGCGTATTGTACAGACACGCTCTGAACTAAACTAAAGCATTCATCTCCCACGTTTTATTTATTTATATGAAATGGTGTTTTTTCCGTGTCTCCACGAAAAGATTTACAACTTTAAACTATTCCAATCTCAGGTATTGACCGGGCAGACTCCAGTGAGGATGAGTTGGAGAGCTTTGTGGAAGAGGAAGAGGAGCAGACAGGTAAACATGGCATCCCCCTAAACGGTCTCTCATCCACTCAGAACCTAAACGGTCTCTCATCCACTCAGAACCTAAACTGTCTCTCATCCACTCAGAACCTAAACGGTCTCTCATCCACTCAGAACCTAAACGGTCTCTCATCCACTCAGAACCTAAACTGTCTCTCATCCACTCAGAACCTAAACTGTCTCTCATCCACTCAGAACCTAAACGGTCTCTCATCCACTCAGAACCTAAACGGTCACTCATCCACTCAGAACCTAAACTGTCTCTCATCCACTCGGAACCTAAACGGTCTCTCATCCACTCAGAACCTAAACTGTCTCTCATCCACTCAGAACCTAAACGGTCTCTCATCCACTCAGAACCTAAACGGTCTCTCATCCACTCAGAACCTAAACTGTCTCTGATCCACTCAGAACCTAAACTGTCTCTCATCCACTCAGAACCTAAACTGTCTCTCATCCACTCAGAACCTAAACTGTCTCTCATCCACTCAGAACCTAAACTGTCTCTCATCCACTCAGAACCTAAACGGTCTCTCATCCACTCAGAACCTAAACTGTCTCTGATCCACTCAGAACCTAAACTGTCTCTCATCCACTCAGAACCTAAACTGTCTCTGATCCACTCAAGAACCTAAACTGTCTCTGATGCCGGAGGATATACTGTAAGATAGATCATTGACCATATTCACACATAAGAGGAAAATGGCCGCCATGTGAATAGGGTCAATTCGGTCTCTTCCTGTTATAAGATTAATTATGGGAATAGACCTACAACTTTAATTGGTACTGATTGTTATTCGTTACTGATGGTTTTGACCTGCAAAAGATCAAGCTAATTTGTCAGAGAAATGTCTAAACCTCACTCGTCACGCCCCTTGTGTTTCTTCAGGCGACACGCAACACTAACGTAAGTCGATTGTTCACATTGTTCTTCTCTGCCAGAAAACATATTCCAACGCTGCATCAGCACACTGAAGTTCACCTGGGTGTTCATCCTGGCCCTTCTTGATGACCTCACTGAGGGCCTGAACTCCTTCTGCAAGGACAACCTGGACATCTCCAAGGTGCTGCTCTTCGAGAGGGCCCTGCTCAGCCGACAGCAGAAGAAGGTAGGATTCATTACTACAGGCCAGTGTTGTAGTCGAGTCACACAATCTCGAGTCCGAGTCGAGTCTCGAGTCCCCAGTGTTCGAGTCGGAGTCCAAGTCCAAGTGACCAAAGAAGAGCCTGAGTTGAGTCTGAGTCGAGTCCCCATTACCCTAGTCCGAGTCCGAGTCATCAAGGTTGAGTCCACTCCACTCTGGCAGTCAAAGAGCTGACATACCAATAATAAAAGGTCTACATTAAACATAATGACACAGCGGTCACCATTTCAAAGGGAGTTTATTTACTTTGTGACACAATAGCAAAATAAATGCACTAGCCATCAATATATTATGCCAAATGATTAGGGCCCATACATATTTTTTTCTTTTTATAAATAACTATTTATCTAACAAGTCCGAGTCTAAATGCAGTCAATGCTCGAGTCCAAGTCCAACTCCGAGTCATCAGTGCTCAAGTCCAAGTCGAGTCAGGAGTCCTGAAAATCACTCCAGGACTCGGACTCGAGTACTACAACACTGCTACAGGCGTTCAGCGTTCTCAAAGTGCGTCCCTTCTGGCGGCATGCGATGAGTTGTGTAAATGCATGTGTTAAATTTGGTCAGATTCCAATACAGTTTTAAACCAACCTACAACATCACACAGTACTTCGCTTTTAAAAGAAGGGCAACACTGCACTCCCTGGGCTAAGCTGTCAAGTTAGGAATGACAGCTGTGCTCTGCTTTTATTTAAAAAAGCTGTGGCAATAAAATAATCTGAATCTGAAGATGTTTACTACACACTAGACACTGATCTTAACCCTTTCACTGCCACAGAAGGTTAACCCTTTACTATCACACTACCGACGGTTAACCTCTCTCTCTCTCTCTCTCTCTCTCTCTCTCTCTCTCTCTCTCTCTCTCTCTCTCTCTCTCTCTCTCTCTCTCTCTCTCTCTCTCTCTCTCTCTCTCTCTCAGGGCAGAGAGGTGAACCAGGAGAGTGTGAAGCAGTTCTATGAGAACTGGATGTCCCGTCAGAATACCATGGCGTCTATGGACCTCGCAGATGAGGATGATGTTGACGCCCTACAGCAACCCCTCTCCTCACCCCCTGCCATGCCCTCCTCGCCCCGGGGGTACGGCAAGCTGAAGAACGCCGCCTCCAAGGTGTCCTGGGGCAGCAGTGTGTCCAGGTACCATCTCTACGGATGTACTGTAGCAGTCATACATGGTGCCATGTGTACGATCTTCAATCATTTAAAAATTAGGACTATTTAAAGGAACATGGCAAGATTATGGGAAATGCGCATACCGTCTTCTCCTGAGTCAGACAAAAGAACGGATATGGATCAGCTAGCCTAGCTTTAAACTTCAGAGAGAGGTGTTTTCACCAACAGCTAGGCTAGCTGATCCGTATCCACTTCCATTAATGTGTGCTAAGCTAGGCTAGCTTGCAGCCGGATAGCTTTCTACTGAGAGAGGAAATTGATATCTATCTTCTTGTCTGACTCTGGAGAAGATGGTAAGTGCATTTCCCATAATGTTGATGGGTTCTTTTAAGACATGAGTTACAACATTGATTTAAGTGTGTTGTATTAACTCATGAAAGGTATTCCGGTAAACAGTATTTGACCGATTCCGGTATAGTCATCATGGCGGTAGAACATCTTTGGAAATTCTTCTCACCTGTAATGATACACAAATACAAATACCAAAAGTCTTCAAAAAACATGGTCAATCCAAATCACTTGCGAGTGTGAATGCGATACATCACCAGAAAGTACAACAACCTCTACTGTCTTTGAATGAACACAACACACTATGAATGAACACAACACTCCATCAACCTACAGTACCATCTTTAGACAATAAGGATAGCTTTCTACTGAACGCACATAGACGAAATTGGTATCCAGCTTCTTGTCTGACTCTGGAGAAGACGGTTTCCCATAATGTTGGTGTGTTTGTTAAAAGCTAGAGAAGATAGAGGTACAGTATCATTGGAAACTAGACAACTCGAGTAATCCATATATCTGTGTATATTTGATGTTTGTATGTATGTATGTATGTATGTATGTATGTATGTATGTATGTATGTATGTATGTATGTATGTATGTATGTATGTATGTATGTATGTATGTATGTATGTATGTATGTATGTATGTATGTATGTATGTATGTGCATTTGTTCTTCTGCCTTTGTACAGCCACATACTGTTGTTTTGCCTCTTTGTTTGTCTCTCCCTCTCTGCCAGCTGTATGACGGATGAGACCATGCTGGGGTCTCGTCAGCCCACCCAGGAGGAGCTGGACGAGTCTCCTGTCCACCTGCCCCCTGCGGACCAGCTCCGACGCAGGCTCCTGAAGGCCGCCAACATCGACCTGACCTCCCTGGATGGAGACGAGCCGCCACAGAGGTGAGGAGGATCTACTGTTGTTACAAGAAGCCCTGCCAGACGCATTCTTGTACTTTACAAAAGCCCGGCATTCCTACTCTACAACAATCACAGTGTTTATTTGCATCTATAACCCTGATCTCCGCCTGATCTCCAACCTTCAAGCTTCAAGGTCCTGTGGAAGAAAGAACCTCACTTGGATCATAGTTGTTGTCATACGTTTATTAGCTTACAACCCAGGAGAATTGTGTTTAGAAAACGATGTTTTTTGCCTTTATCAGCCTTCAACTGCCCTTCTTTCATTTGATTTGTCACAATAAATAACCTTTGAAAGTCATGACAATTAATATGTTACTAAATAACCGTTGAAAGTCACAACATTTGATGTGTCACTAAATAACCTTTGAAAGTCACAACATTTGATGTGTCACTAAATAACCTTTGAAAGTCACAACATTTGATTTGGATGCATGAACCTCCTTTTGTCTCTGACTGTATTCTCTTTGGTCAACAGACTTGAAGATGTTTCTCCTCACAGAGAAGATGACGAATATAAAGACTATCACAGAAAAGAGGACGAGGAGGAGGACAAAACTGAAAATGAGATGAAGCAACAAGAGAAGCAGGTGGAGCAACAAGAGAAGCAACAGGAGGAGCAACAAGAGAAGCAACAAGATCAACAAGAGAAGCAACAAGAGAAGCAACAAGAGGAGAAACAAGAGGAGAAACAAGAGGAGCAACAAGAGGCGCAACAAGAGGCGCATGAGGAGCATCTAGTGGAAGAGAAGGAGAAAGGAGGGAGGGAGGATGACCAACGTGAAGAGGAGGAGGAAGAGGAGAGAAAAGAGGAAGACGACGGGCATGAGGGAAGTGAGGAGGAACACTTAGAGGACCCAGAATGCACTTCTCCAGGTGACAAGGAGATTGATGGAGAGAAAAGCCTTGACCTCCCAGGATCCCCCAGGCCACTGAGTCAGGAAACCAGGAACCTCACTGCCAGTGAGCTGCTGCTCAACAAGTCAGTTATGGGAAATGTTGTTTCTTTTGTAGTTCAGCAATAGACCACTGCACTTCCGCGTTACATGGAGCTTGTGAGGGAGCGCGGGGGGATACAATTAATGAATGTTGATTAGAGCCTTGAGCATTGCATGTTTTGTATTTGCTATGTCTTGTAAGAAATGTCAAGTTAGACCGCGCTCTCAAAGTCTGACACTGGGTGCTGTAATCCCATAAAGTTGAATTGAAGAAAGCAGGAAAGCCGGACCAGCACTCTCAGGTTCATTAATTTTTAATGGCAGCCTGAAATAGAAACATACATGTTTCGGAACTATGGTTCCTTCATCAGTGTTGTGGCTAGCCTATGTCTTGTAGGTCCATGTGGGCTAAGTAAAAATCAATCATCAAGCAATGTACAACAGACACAAGGTAATTGTGTAATCTCTCTCTCTCTCTCTCTCTCTCTCTCTCTCTCTCTCTCTCTCTCTCTCTCTCTCTCTCTCTCTCTTTCTCTCTCTCTCTAGCTTTTGCACTACCAAAGCTACCTAGCATGTCCTATATGCTCTGTAAATAACTATGTACAGATACCGAGATGTCACACCATGTTACCTGTTACCTGTTTATTGCACAATGTTGTTTTTTTATTGGATTCTATTATATGTTGTACCACTGTATTGCACATCGTTGCGGGCAAGACCACCTGCATTTCATTGTATACTTGTATGCCGTGACAATTAAAACTCTTGACTTGACTTGACTTGACTTGACTCTCTCTCTCTCTCTCTCTCTCTCTCTCTCTCTCTCTCTCTCTCTCTCTCTCTCTCTCTCTCTCTCTCTCTCTCTCTCTCTCTCTCTCTCTCTCTCCGTATCCCTTCAGCATGTTTGACAACGACGAAGTCTCGGAGTCCGACAAGTTCTTCCGGTCTCTTCCCCGGCCGTTGCGGCTGCTCTTTGCTCTCTACAACCTCATGGTGTCCCAGTCGGAGATGCTTTGCTACTTCGTGATCATCCTGAACCACATAATGTCCGCCTCGCTCCTCTCACTGATCCTGCCCATCCTCCTCTTCCTCTGGGCCATGCTGTCTGTCCCCAGGCCCAGCAAGCGCTTCTGGATGACCGCTATCATCTACACAGAGGTAATGATGGTGTCTGAAACATCATACTGTTATCTACGCTGCCCCTAGTGGCAGGCACCGCACATTGTGGAAGACCAGATCAGTCTATTTGAGAAGAATTGTGCTTCGCATCTATGACACTGTGTCCTGTTTTTTTTAACCCTTTCACTACCACACTACCAAAGGGTTAACACTTTCACTGTGACAATACAGAAGGTTAACCCTTTCACTGCCACACAACAAAGGGTTAACCCTTTCACTACCACACTACAGAAGGTTAACCCTTTCACTACCACACTACAGAAGGTTAACCCTTTCACTACCACACTACAGAAGGTTAACCCTTTCACTACCACACTACAGCCGTCTGTAGTGTGGCAGTGAAAGGGTTAACCTTCTGTAGTGTGGTAGTGAACGGGTTAAAGGAGAGCCAGGCATTCCATTCCTGACACATAATCTTAATTTTTATTATTATAATCTTTTTTATATTATTGACACAGTAGGTGAGAAGGAGACTTCTATCCCAGGCCAGCAGGGGGCACACAGAGAAGGGGAGGTGAGGGTGGGGGGTGGGGGGTGGTCAGCAGCACAGAGGCAAGGCTCCCAACAAACAACCAAGCCTGGCCACTTACACATCATACTTACTCATATCATAATGTGCACACCCACACGTGCATTCTACTTAGGGTGACCAAATCCGTATGATCCAAATGCAGGACAGCATGTCGATTTTGCGGGACATTTGTTGAAATTGCGGCACAGTAATGAATACATGTGCAAGAATCATGTTTACATAATTTATTCATAATTTTGATAAAAATATAAGAATTTAATGTATTAAACACAATATTGTTGTTCTTAATTGCTTATTATACTCATAATTATATAGAAGACCATACCATGCAATCCAACATGCTGTTAAATAACCTACCGACAGCGATGGTACTGACTCCTAGAGGTTCCCGAGTAATATGGCTATAGTTAAGACGTTATGTACCCTGTGATCTCTCTTGTTGTGAGGATCCGAGTTTAGGAGAGGAGTGTAGAATTCAATCGCGGGACAATGTGGAGTAAGAGAGACGAGGCAACGAGTCGACGTTCCGATAATAATAATAGCTTTACTTGAACATAGTCAAAAGGCACACGTTACAGGGGAAAACAAAACCTCAGAAATGCTGGAAAACATGGACTACAAATACGGGAAGGTACTGACACAGGAGATACGGAGATACACACAGTACGGAAGGGTACTGATGGGAAAACAACAAACAATGGAAGACAGGGGCGGGGAGAATATATACAGGTACTAATTAGACAACAAGGAACAGCTGGGGGCTGACAGGCAGGACACATGAATACAAGGGAAGGAGACTAGACACTGAACTAACAGGCAGGAATAAACATTGTAACAGAACAACACGGGGAATACAAGGGAGACTAGAACATCTGGATAAATGGGAGATACACAGGGAGCAAGACAGACAACAGACTTGACAATATGTGTACACAAAAGTCCATACGAAAGGCAGCGGCCTGTAGCACCGCGAACAGACCACCCGGGGGCACCAGAGGACTGTCCAGAAAGTTCAGATCCTTCAGATCCTGACAGGACCCCCCCCGAAGGGGAGGCTCCCAGACGACCACCGATACCGACCCAGAACAGGCAGGGCGAAGGGCCGAAACCCCGGAAAAAACTGGGGACGAGGACACGGGAAACAGGAGCCGGGGGGGGGGCGGAAAAAATAACCCAGGAGGGGCCCAGCAGCAGGGGGACCGGGGAACGAGACCAGAGGGGAGCCCGGAGAAGGGCGCACAGGGCACGGAACCAGGGGCCCCGGAGAGGGGGACAGAGACAGAGGCCCGGAGAGGCGGGCTAGAGACAGGGACAGAGGCCCGGAGAGGGGGGCTGGAGACAGGGACAGAGGCCCGGAGAGGGGGGCTGGAGACTGGGACAGGGACCCGGTGAGGGGGGCTGGAGACGGGGACAGGGACCCGGCGAGGGGGGCTGGAGACGCGGATAGGGGCCCGGTGAGCGGGGCTGGAGACAGGGACAGAGGCCCGGAGAGGGGGGCTGGAGACAGGGACAGAGGCCCGGAGAGGGGGGCTGGAGACGGGGACAGGAGCCCAACGGCGGAGGCCGGGCACTGGGACAGGGGCCCGGTGAGGAGGCCCGGAACAAAGGGGCGAGGGTGACAACTCCAGAACAGGACCCCGGACGGGGACCCCCCCAGGAGCAGACCCTGGGACGAACCAGGGGACCCGGAGATGAAGGGCGGAGACGACGACCCCAGAGCAGGACCCCGGATGGGAGCCACTCCAGGTGGAGGTCTTGGGACCGGGCGCAGGACCCCGGATGGGGGACCCTCCTGGCGTAGACCTCGGCGCAGACCTCGGCGTTGACCACAGTGTCGACCACGGTGTAGACCTCGGTGCAGACCTCGGCGTTGACCACGGCGTTGACCACGGCGCAGGGCTGGACCAGACGACTCTCCAGGTGCAGATCGACCTCGGTGCAGACCTCGGCGTTGACCACGGCGTAGACCACGGGGTAGACCACGGCGCAGGGCTGGACCAGACGACTCTCCAGGTGCAGATCGACCTCGGTGCAGACCTCGGCGTTGACCACGGCGTCGACCACGGCGTAGACCACGGTGCAGGGCTGGACCAGACGACTCTCCAGGTGCAGATCGACCTCGGTGCAGACCACGGCGTAGACCACGGCGTAGACCACGGTGCAGGGCTGGACCAGACGAGGAGCCGGGACCAGACGAGGAGCCGGGACCAGACGACGAGCCGGAGGCAGGAGACTCCCCGGGGACAGGAGCAGGGGCACGACCCGGACCAGACGTCGGGGTCTCCCCGGGAGCCGGAGGAGGAACAGGGGCAGCTAGAGCTGCCCTAACATGGGCTAAACTGGCAGTAGAGACTGGGTTGGCTACCTGGGAAATGCTAGCTGCAGGGCCCGTGCTAGCTGTTAGGGCTACACCAGCCGGCGGGGCTAAAGCGCTAGCAGTAGGAACTCTAGCGTGCGGAACTGAGGGACTAGACGTAGGAACCCTAGCAGACGGGACCGAAACGCTAGCAGCAGGGGCTCTAGCGGACGAGACTGAGGTGCTAGCAGCAGGGGCTCTAGCGGACGAGACTGAGGTGCTAGCAGCAGGGGCTCTAGCGGACGAGACTGTGGGGTTAGTCGACGGGGCGGCTCCAGGGAAACTGACCTTGCTAGCTGAAGAGGCAGTCCTAGCAGCGGGGAGACTGACCTTGCTAGCTGAAGGGGCAGTCCTAGCAGTGGGAGACATGCTGGTGGTAGAGGCTACATAGGCAATCTGGAGTAAGCTAGCAGGGGCTATGCTAAGTGCAGGAGCAGTACTGGCTGCAGAGAGTCTGCTAGCAGTGGGGGATGTGCTAGCTGTAGAGGGTATGCTAGCAGGAAGAGCTAAGGCGCCAGCTACAGAGGTTACATGGGCGATCTGGAGTAAGCTAGCAGGGGCTAGGCTAGCAAACAGGGCTGGACTAGCTGTGGAAGCCTGGTTAGCTGCAGAGGCTAAGCTATCAGATGGGGCTTTACTAGCTGTTGAGGCCTGGTTCGCTGCAGGGGCTAAGCTAGCAGACAGGGCTGGACTAGCTGTGGAAGCCAAGAGATTAGCCGACAGGGCGGCTCTAGGGAAACTGACCTTACTAGCTGAAGGGGCAGTCCTAGCAGTGGGAAACAGGCTAGTTGACGAAGCTACGCTAGCAGTAGGAATGGTACTAGCAGTAGGGGCTGGGATAGCCATGGAGACCATGCTAGCTGAATGCGCTACACACACAGTGGGGCTGGCAGGCAGGGCTGGGGTGCTAGCAGCAGGTACCCTAGCAGGTGAGGCTATGCTAGCCTTCCTAGACTTTCTAGCTCTCCGTGACTTGTTAGCAGTAGGAGCTACGCTAGCAGACGGGGCTATGGTGCTGGCAGTAGCAGTGCTAACAACCGGGGCCATGCTGGCGGTAGAGGCTTCACCAGCAGAGAAAGCCGTGCTAGCTGTGGAAGCTATGCTAGCAGTAGGGACTGAACTAGTAGCAGCTATGCTAACAGTAGAGGCCATGCTGGTGGTGGAGGCCTTACCAGGGTTAGCAGCTTGGCAGTCGGCTGGGGAGCTGGGGTCCTGGAAGAGCACCCTAAACATGTTCCCGGCCAGTACCCGGAGTTCGCATGCTCTTTCAGGACTCCGCTTCATCATGGAGAACACCAGGCGATAAGCGTTCTTTCGCTCCTCCAGACTGCAGGCCGGAGAATAATTGCCCATGAATTCTTGTAGGAGGGAATGTGCCTCATGAAACCCGTCCCCGAGGGGGGCTACGGGACCAGTAGGGGACACTATACTAGCAGAGAGGGCTATGGTGCTAGCTGTAGAAGCTACGCTAGCGGGAGGGGCTAAGGTGCTAGCAGTAGGAGTTACCCTAGCGGGAAGGGCTATGCTAGTCTTCTTAGCTTTGCTAGCCTCTTGAGACTTGCTAGCCGGGGCTCTAGCGGACTGGACAGAGGCGGTAGCTACCAAGGCTACACTAGCGGCAGGGGCTGTGCTAACCACGGAGGCCATGCCGGCCGAAGGCGCGGTCCCAGCATCTGAGGCTACGTTAGCTATAGGGCCTGTGCACGCGAGGACAGCTAGGTAGGTAGCTACTGCAGAGGCTGCTCTGTCACAAAAGGTTCTGCCAGTTGCAGAAGCCTCGCTAGCAGTAGCAGGAGGGAGTAAGCAAGTGGTAGAGAACGAGCCTACACTGAGCCTCCGAACAGAAGGAACCCTTGACTTGGCTGTGGGGGCAGAGAGAGCTAAGGGGATAGCTGCCGAAGCTGCAATGGCTACAGGGGCTGAACTAGCTACTGGGCTAGTGCTAGCTGCCTGTGTAGTGAGGGCCGCTGGGCCTATGCGAACTGCTACAGGGGCAGGACTAGCTACTGGGCTTGTGCTAGCTGCCTGGGCAGTGTTAGCTAAGAGAGCTAAGGGGGTAGCTGCCGAAGCTACATTGGCTACAGGGGCTAAGCTAACCACAGGGGCCTTGCCGGCCGACGGAGCGGTCCCAGCATCAGAGGCTTCGTTAGCTATAGGGCCTGTGCTAGAGGGGTGAGCTAGGGGGGTAGCTGCCGAAGCTACATTGGCTACAGGGGCTAAGCTAACCACAGGGGCCTTGCCGGCCGACGGGGCGGTCCCAGCATCAGAGGCTTTGTTAGCTATAGGGCCTGAGCTGGCTGTCTGGGCAGTGTTAACAGAGCGAGAGCTAGCAGTACTAGCTGTGGGAGCTAGGCTAACGGCTATGCTAATAGCGTGGACTGTGTTGACGGAGCCGGGGTTAGCCGTGCTAGCTGGGGGAGCTAGGCTAACGGCTGTGCTAGTAGCATGGACTGTGTTAACGGAGCCGGGGTTAGCAGTACTAGCGGGGGAAGCAAGGCTAACGGCTGTGCTAGTTGCCTGGACAGCGTTAACGGAGCGGGGACTAGCGTTACTAGCTCTGGAAGCTAGGCTAACGGCTGGGCTAATAGCCTGGGCAGTGAAGGCCGCGGGACCAACGCTAACAGCTGTGGTGGCAGTAGAGGCCTTACTTGTGGAGGAGGACATACTGGTAGCCGTGGCTTTGCTGGGAGCAGGGGACCAGAGCGCCCGAATAATCAGTCCCAGCTGCCGTTCATGTTCCGCAAGCAGGGGAGCCTGCTCCGAGCTGCAAGTCCCACTTGCGCAGGTGAGCAGCGCGTGCAGTCGCATCCTTTCGAACGAGGATGAAGCGAGGAAACCTCCCTCGAAGAAGTGCTGCATGGTCAGCAGCAAGTCGCCTGCTTGGTCTCTCCCGTTATCCGCTGAATCCTGGTTAGGTCGCGTCATACTGTGAGGATCCGAGTTTAGGAGAGGAGTGTAGAATTCAATCGCGGGACAATGTGGAGTAAGAGAGACGAGGCAACGAGTCGACGTTCCGATAATAATAATAGCTTTACTTGAGCATAGTCAAAAGGCACACGTTACAGCGGAAAACAAAACCTCAGAAATGCTGGAAAACATGGACTACAAATACGGGAAGGTACTGACACAGGAGATACGGAGATACACACAGTATGGAAGGGTACTGACGGGAAAACAACAAACAATGACGCGACACTGGAAGACAGGGGCAGGGAGAATATATACAGGTACTAATTAGACAACAAGGAACAGCTGGGGGCTGACAGGCAGGACACATGAATACAAGGGAAGGAGACTAGACACTGAACTAACAGGCAGGAATAAACATTGTAACAGAACAACACGGGGAATACAAGGGAGACTAGAACATCTGGACTAATGGGAGATACACAGGGAGCAAGACAGACAACAGACTTGACAATATGTGTACACAAAAGTCCATACGAAAGGCGGCGGCCTGTAGCACCGCGAACAGACCACCCGGGGGCGCCAGAGGACTGTCCAGAAAGTTCAGATCCTTCAGATCCTGACACTTGTAATGTGATACTGAAGAGCATACATTGTCTACACTGGCTTCCTTGATTCTAAACCGGTCCAGAACACTACAAAGTTAACATTCTTCATTCAATGATAATCTGACAAAATTGTACAATTATTAAAATCATAATACTTTTAATACTTATCATATATACATTTGATTTTTTTTTAAACTTTAATTAACATGTTAAATGTAAATATATCACAGGTATATACAGGATGAATATAATAACATGAGTAGCATGAGTAGGCCTACAAAGAGTGTTATCCTGCATAAGTGAAATACATACATAAACAAATTAAAACAGCAGTGAACAATAGGGAACAACTATTAAAAAATGTGCCTATGGGGAACAGTAGGCTAAGCAAATGGCTGTAACACTAGAAATGTGCCTTCGTGGGGCGGTCAGGTGGCGTAACGGAGATTGCGTTCGTCACCAACCCCGGAGCGGCTGGATTTGCCTGTTCGAATCCAGCTCACAGCTCCGGGGTTGTCACCAGCTTGGCTGGCCGTTCACACTAATACAATTGGCAGTATTAGAGGGTGGGAGAAGCTGGCGGGGTGGGTCCGGGTCGTTGTAAACAGCGACTCCTACAGTTCGGTCGGGGCACCTGCTAAGCGCGGATAGGATCTAAGTTGGATAGTGTGATCCTTCCACACGCTACGCCCTCTCAGTGAGAATCTGCGCTGCCAGGTGAAAAGAAGCGGTTGATTGGCTGGACGTGTGTCGGAGGAAGCACGTGGTAGCCTCCACTCTCCCAGACCGACTGTGGGGGGTAAGTGCGCAGCGACCAGGAAGGGGATTGGGAATTGGCATAACGACTAACATTGGGATGGGAGAAAAATCTGAGGAAAAAGGAGGGGGAAAAAGACCAAGAAAAAAAAAAGAACAAGAAAATGTGCCTTCGCATTGTGCCTCCAAACACTATAAATGCGCCTCCAAGGTTTCAGCACCTTGGAGAGCACCATACTGCACGTACAGGTATAGTGTTTGAGGAATCTATATTTATTACTGGACCGTGCAGCTTCCAGTAGAGCCTTCTGACGAAGAGCATATTTATAAAAAGCTGAACATGTGAGAGAGAAATTAGTTTTGACTTGTATTTCTCTCTTCACGAGCTCCACACTGCATCTATTTCTCTGGTCCGTCCACGCGCCGGTCATGAGGGAGAACAACCTCTCTACGAATGCATTCGTGACCGGGACGCGCACAGGTCAGTGAAGCTGACGTTTCTCAGTTTAGACACATGACAGAAAGAGCCTTCAGATAATTCTCATCTGAGAAATCGAACCACTTCTCGAGGTAGACGATGGCAGACCTGTAGAACGATGTGAAGTCTGCTCTTGTCTTTGTCACTCTTGCATCTGGGAAGTGGCGGAGAAGGACGCGTCTAAGAAGGAATCCGTGAGCCTTTGCATGGAGTTTCCGCACGCAGGGTAGAGAATGAATGAATGAATGAATGAATGAAAACTTTATTTAACAGATTGCAGAATGGGTACAATACAGTACGGCTCAATACATACAATTGTTAAGGGGATGCAGACCTGAGAAAGACGTTTGTCTTGTTTCCATCAGGGTCCCCCATTTTCATTTCATATAGACATTTATGACATACACAACATACATGACATTTATGGCATAGGGACATATAGGTATTTAGTACTGATACATTTGTGACATAAGCGGTATTCAAATATACAGTACTGTTACCCCTAGATCCTGACAGAGTATATACATATGATGGGGAGGGGACTGTACATTAGGAGGGGGTGGGTGGGTGGGAGGGAATATATACATGCGGTGGGGAGGAGACTGTCTATTAGGAGGTGGTGGGGGTTTTGGGCATTTACGGTGGCCAGTTTCGAATTGCAGCCTCCCGTAGGTGCTCTTTAAGAGCGGTTTTAAATGTGGGCAGGGATTCACATTCCTTTACAGCTTTGGGTTGGGCGTTCCACATTGTTGTGGCATAATTGCGAAACGTGTTTAGTCCCTTGTTTGAGCCGAATCTGGGTTTAACATGATTTGTTGAGCTTCCTCTGGTGTAGTGGTTGTGGTATTCACTGACCTTTGGGAAGTATTTTGACATGTACATGGGCACCCCGGTCGTATAGTGTATCTTGAAGACCAGGCCCATTGCAAGTTGCTGTACTCTGTCGTCTACTCTAAGCCATCCTAGGTTGTCAAAGTGGGCAGGGGTGAGGTGGGTTCTGGATAAGGATGGGGTAGACCTCGCATACAGTCACGTCATCCCCCAATAACCAATAACCAATAGCCAATAACAGCTTGTATATATAGTACCTGGCGCGAGCTGTTTATTGCAGCGCAACTTGAGCGACCGGAAATAAACAGCTCGCGCCAGGTATATATAATGCGCTTGTGCTGGTTAGACTATAGGCTATGTTACATAACGTTACGTATGTAGTACTTGCGGTGCGTGCATTAGTGCATGTTTTGGGGATTAATGAGAGGACAAAAACAATAATTATTAATAATAATAATTATTATTATTATTGTTTATTGAATTGTGGGACACTTATTGAAATGCGGGTCAATGTTCTTCTCTTGCGGCATGCGGGACAGAGGGCTGAAATGCGGGACTGTCCCGCACAAATCGGGATGTTTGGCCACCCTAATTCTACTGCAAGCACACATGCACACACACACACATTGATTTAGGTTATATATATGATATTTCAAAGTAGCACTGAACTGCACTGTACGGTACTGAACTGAACTAAACTAAACTAAACTAAATTGAACTGAACTGAACTGAACTGAACTGAACTGAACTAAACTAAACTATTTAGCCAACGCTTTTATCCAAAGCGAGTTACAAATTGTGTCCAACAAGTCAGCAGGAGGGGTACAACTCTGGTGTTATGTACTCTTATAGAGTCAGTGGTAAGTGGTATTGTTCGTCTAGCAGTGCTAGAGTGCATAGTAGTATAGGCATATTTAGCATAGTAAATAGTAGCATATTACATAATAGTAAAAGGCAGTACGAAGGTAAATGTTGTTTATATTGATTGAAAAAGTGTGTTTTTAGTCAAGGCAGAAAACAAAACAAAACAAAATTAAACTCTCTCGCCTGGTAAAGTATTTCTTCTGTACTGTGCTAAACTAAACTAAAGTAAAGTAAAACGGTTACTTCTCTGTTCCTAGCTGGCGGTGGTGGTGAAGTATTTATGCCAGTTTGGTTTCTTCCCCTGGACCACGTCTGCGTACCGCGGCATCAACGCTGACCGGCCCTTCGCCCTGCCCAACATCATCGGGGTAGAGAAGAAAGACGGCTATGTTCTCTTCGACCTCATCCAGCTGCTGGCTCTGTTCTTCCACAGGTCTATTCTCAAGGTACTCAGCTGTTCAAGTTTTGTTTTATTTGTCACATACAGATACAGCCCTGAAAAATCAAACCTCTACTGCTCCTCTACCACTACTCCATCACTCCACTCCAAACTGATTTTGTGACTCCTATTGTTCTGGACCGGGCCAGATTTCACACCTCCACTGCCTCCCACAGGCTGGGGAGATTTTCATCTTACATTTTTATTCGTCCAAAATGTCCCAGCCCCATCCGATTTCTTAGCTTTTTTCACTGTTTACTTATCATGCATTGCAACACTAATATATGGTCAGTACCCCAAGTCAGACTGCCCATATAAAAATTATCTTGGTGGTCTGAGGGCAGTAGCCCCCGACCCCCTCCCTGGGGAAGCACTTAAGTTAAGTACCTTTGTTCACGTTTAGACCCAGCCACCAGCCCCCGGAAATGTACATCTAAAGTGGTAGAAGAGTGGCAGAAGCGCAGCAGTAGGGTACTGAATCTGAAGTGCTTCATCTGTATAAGGTACATGTACATTACAGTGAAATGCTTGGTTCTGTATGATCCCCCTGCGATTGTGCTTCATACAGTAAAAAAGTTAAAAAGAATAAAGTCCAAACACTATACAAAATATACAATAGCCTATACAAAAGTACAACCTAAAGTACAAAATTAAGTACAAAATGCAAACATTTTAAAATGCTAAAATGAGGTATGGATGTAGTGCAAATATTTTTGTAATAAATAGATAAAACATGGTCTAGTGTTAAAAAGTATTTAAATCTTCTGTTTTATCTTCTATGTTGTTTATAAGGCCTGTGTAATTACATTTTTGTTTTCCTATTGTCAACATAATAGATGGAAAGGCCAAACCCTACAATATATTTCTTCTAGTCTTAGGGGCTGTCTACACAAGCGCTGGGTTTAATGTAACCGTGATTGTATGTGCGCAGTTGTACTCGTCCTCCTCTTTCATACCCTTTGGCGCTCTCCGACAGGAAGCCATACAGTAAGTTCCCACCGATTCTGATTATTTTATGATCACAGTTTTTTTTTTTTTTTTTTTAAATGTACATACATTCAGAAAAACATGAGATGCTTGTTTTTCCCGGCTCCTCAACCGTAGTAGATTTGTAGACAACAATATACAACAATCTATACAAACTATACAATACAAGGTAAAGACAGTGGATAAATGTAAAAAAGCAAAGAAATAGCAGCATTGTGTGTGTAATAAGTGTGCTTGTGTGGTGTGTAACTAAAATGTATACTAAAAGCATTAAATACAGCTTGCAAACACATATTTCCAGTTTTTAATATAATGTATTGTAGGAATGCGGTAATAATAGTGAAAACGGAGTCGTGTTCCGATGCAAAAATACTATTTTAATACGCACTCTACTGTCGCACAACAACACTGCCATTCATCTTTCATTCGTCTCACTTTAACTACGTCATCCCCCGCTAAGGATCACGGGAGATGTAGTAAACACCACCTAAGGCTAGGATGCCGTGAATTATGTCCCAGTAGCCACTACAGTATTATGTAAAATGTAAACGTAAAAAAGGTTGTCCTGCACCTTGTACATTACACTCAAGTCCAGGAAAAAGTACAACATCCACGTTGATCGCAATGATCAATTATGCTGAGAAAAGAACCAGTGACAGTGAAGCATGGATGTCTGTCTCTGCCTTCATTTCCTTCCAGAATGTGGCCATTTTGAATCTGACAGGATGCAGTCTGGGATATCCTACCGTGTGACCCAGTGTGTCTCGCTGTCACTGAAGCCACTCAGGAAACGATAGAAACAAGTAAAATCAAGTCAAGTAAACTTTATTTATAAAGCACGTTTGTAAGAATCGACGGCTGGGGCGAGTCTGATGGAAGAGGGAAGTCTAGGGGCTGTAACTGCGAAAGCACGGTCGCCTCCGAGTTTGAGTCTTGAATATGGGACGGCCAGGAGGCCCAGGTCAGAAGACCTGAGAGACCTGGAGGTGGTGTAAGGGCTTAAGAAATCTGTAATTTAGGAGGGTTCCAGTTAGTTCAGGGATTTGAAAGCAAATAGCAGGACCTTGAAATCAATTATATAACAAACTGGAAACCAGTGAAGAGCCTTTGTCCTGTCTTTTACTATCATGCACTTTGCCACAAAATAATCTTCCTACCTACTATGGTAATGTCTTTACTACTATGCAGACTGTAGCACCCATGTTTCAACACTGTTTAGTAAATGCAAAGCGCTTCACAATTCTGTTCCTCACATTCACCCATTCACACACCGACGGCGGAGGCTTGATTGATTGATTGAAAACTTTATTAACAGATTGCAGAATGGGTACAGTACAACTAAATACATACAATTGTTAAGGGGATGCAGACCAGAGAAATACTTTCATCTTGTTTACATCAGTGTCCCCCATTTTCAATTAATCATAACATATATGACATACACGACATATAGACAGTACTGCTACATCTATACATTTATGACATACCAGATTTGCAAATACAGTACTGTTTGTGATACAAAAAGAGTCTAGAAAAGAGAGTATGTACATTTGATGTAGAAACTGTACATTAGAGGAGGTTGGGTAGGTGGGGTGGGGGGGTTGGGTTTAGGAGGGGTGGGTGGGGGACACTGTACAACTGTACAAGCGAAACTGTACATTGGAATATTGACAAAACCATACTTGGTCATTTACTGTACATTGGAGGGGGTTGGGTTAGGACATTTACAGGGGCCAGTTTCGAATTGCAGTCTCCCGTAGGTGTTCTTTGAGAGTGGTTTTGAAAGTGGGTAGTGATTCACATTCCTTTACAGCTGTGGGTAGGGTGTTCCACATTGATGTGGCATAATTGCGAAACGTGTTTAGTCCCTTGTTTGAGCCGAATCTGGGTTTAACATGATTTGTGGAGCTCCCTCTGGGGTTGTGATCGTGGTATTCACTGACCTTTGGGAAGTATTTTGACATGTACATGGGTACCTTGGTCGTGTAGTGTATCTTGTAGACCAGGCCCATTGCAAGTTGCTGTACTCTGTCGTCTACTCTAAGCCATCCTAGGTTGTCAAAGTGGGCAGGGGTGAGGTGGGTTCTAGGAGTAATGTCAAGCAGTAGTCTGACCAGTTTGTTTTGAGATGTTTGTAATTTTGTTTTTAGCGCCTTTGAGGTGCTTTGGTACCATGAGGTGCAAGCATAGTCGTAGTACCCTTGAATGAGTGCTCCTGCCAGAGTCTTCAGGGTATTCTTGTTTACCAGAGAGGAGATCCGGTACAAGAAACGAGTTCGTTGGTTGACTTTTTTTATTACCTTGGATGCCATTTTGTCACAGGAAAGATTTGCCTCTAGGATGGAACCTAGGTAGGTAATTTCATCTTTCCTTGTGACAATATTGTCACCCACTGTAACTGAGAAGCCGTCGGTCTTGCTGAGTTTGTTATTTGATCCGAAGAGAATGGACTCTGTTTTACCCAGGTGTAATGATAGTTTGTTATCAGCGAGCCAGGTGCAGATTCTGCAGAGTTCTGAGCTGAGGGTTTTTTCAACCTGCAACTTGTTCTTGTCAGAGACCAGCAGGGCTGAGTCGTCTGCGAACAAGAACAAGTTGCAGTCACAAGCTGACGACATGTAATTTGCATAAATTAGGAACAGTAACGGTCCTAGTATGCTTCCTTGTGGAACACCACAGCTCACTGTGAGGGGGGGGGGGGGGGGTAGGGTACCGTTTACCTCCAAGGCAACCATGCAAGGTGCCAACCTGCACACCGGGATTAAATAGGGGTTAAGTGTCTTGCTCAAGGACACATCGACACACTGCCCGGGAGGACCGGAAATCGAACTGGAAACCTTCCGACTACCAGACGTTGACCGCTCTACCTCCTGAGCCACTGTCGCCCCTGTTTGCCGAACATGGTTACTCAGCTGAAACAGTTGTACCCTTCCTGCTGGCTTGTCGTACAGGACTTGTAAGTCGCTTTGGATAAAAGCGTTGGCTAAATGACTAAATGTAAATGCAAATGTGAAGAGAGGCCAAAACAGGGGAGATATGGTCCCTCTTTCTGGAACCAGTCAGAAGCATGGCCGTTGCATTTTGGACCAGCTACAGGCGGGACATGGATGACTGGCTGGTCCCAGTGTACAGGGTACGGTTGACTCTCATTAGGGGTGTGTGTTCTTCTTCGCAGTGCCACGGCCTGTGGGACAACAAGGAGGTGGAGATGCCCGACTTCTACAAGAAGATGAAGAAGAAGGCAGAGAAGAAGAAGAAGATGCAGGGAGCGGAGAAGCCAGGGGCGAAGGACGGGTCTCGGCGCCGGTTCTTCCTCCCCCTCCAGAACTCCACCACCTCCATGTTCTGCAGGAGAGGAGAGGAGACAGAGTCCGGTGGTGAATAATACTTGCACACGTTCACTTGAAATCGATACTAAAGCCTGAGCGCTTTCTGAATCTGAGTGATTCAGTTGCACTATTGCACGTTTAAAGGAACATGCCAACATTGTGGGAAATGTGCTTTATGTTTTATGTCCAGAGTCAGACGAGAAGATAGATACAGATTTCTTCTCTGTGCATTCAGTAGAAAGCTATCCGGTGACAAGCTAGGCTAGCTTAGCACAAATGATTGGAAGCAGATACAGACCAGCTAGCCTAGTTTTCTTGTCTCATCTATCTTCTTGTCTGACTCTGGAGAAGACAATAAGTGCATTTCCCATAATGTTGGCGTGTTCCTTTAAAAACAAGAGCTGTATTAAAGGGGACATATTATGTATCTTTTCAACAAGAAACTAGTCTAAATCGAATTTAGATCTAATAATTATTTATTTATTTATTAATAAATCTAATAATTCTGAACAGTTTGTTTAGGCTCGTTAATCTGACGACTTCAAACCCTGGCCGAACAACAAGGAACACATTCCCCCCAGTGCCTAAATGGTTGTTGCCAGTGATGGTTGTTCTATTGAGGTTATTGAAAGGTACAAATACCTTGGCATCTGGCTGGACAAGAATCTAGATTTTAAACATCATATTGATGCTTTAATCAAAAAACTTAAATTCACAGTTGTTTTTCTCTATAGGGTTAAATAATGCTTTTCCCCCGCCTCCCAGAAACAGGTGGTTATGGCCCTTTTTTTTGTCACAACTAGACTATGGCGACATAGTTTATAGATTTGCTTGTCCTACTGCCTTAGCCAAACTCGATCCGCTTTAAATACAAATGTTACTATTGTTTTATTGTGCTTGTATTTTTTTTAACTGAATTTGACTTTTAATTTAAAATGTCGGTTGTATGGTAGTCTACTGTATTGTGTATTATTGTGTCTTGTTATGTATGTTTTGTCATAATTTGTGCTCGCCTTCTTGGCCAGATCACCCTTGAAAGAGACCTCGGTCTCAATGGGTTTTTATTTTCTGGTTAAATAAAAGTTTGATGATGAAATAGATTAGATTAGATTAGATGTTATTATACAGAACAAGTACAGTACAACGAAAATAAGTTTGGCATCCAACCAGAGTGTAAATGTAGCAGTAAAGTGCGACAGCAATACACAATGTACAGGTGATTAAACTGGGTATAAAATATACAAATTAAGATTACAGAGTGTAGTGCTAATCAGATGTATGTACAGAGTTGTAGTATAATATGTACAGTGATACAGGTATAAAGACAGACATAATAGTATTAGTATAGTATTGCACATGCTATCATAAAGAGCTATGGGTTATATGCAGGTGTACAAGTAAATAACATTTCAGACAGCCAAATCCCTACAGAAGACTATGGCAAAACCCATTTTCTGTAATACTGTATATCCCCTTTAGGATTACACTTGCGAATCAAATAAGTTATTTATACATTCATATTGTGTTTATTTCTCTTTCTTTTCTTTTTTTCCCTGGAGAGGTGAAACCAAAGAAGCGTCACCCGAAGAAGCAGCGTCACCACAACAGAGTTCCTCTGACCAGGAAGCAGCGGATCCGGCAGCAGATCCGAGAGAGGATGCTGCAGGCCAAAGCTGCCATCATAGAAGTGTACGTTGTTTAAAGGGGAACTATTTGACCATTTCTTTTACTATTTGGGCACTTTTACACAATTCCTGTGAGTCTATGGAACACCTCTGTAATTCCCCCCTCCCCCAAAAAATTTATTGTTTTGTATTTCTAATCAAGTACTCAAAAACAGCATTTTTCTACCTCAAGATCTTAAGCCGTTTTGAGGCTGGGCTCCAACCACTGTGTGGCCTGGTGCCAACTGCCACACCAACTGCCACATTATTATGCAGCTGATAAATCTCTGCCATCACAGATATGCACATTTTCAGATGACTCAGTTCAGTGAGGGTGAATATTGTGAGAGGAGAATTGGAAGAATGCGCCAATATGAGAATTAGAGACATAGATCCTATTAATATAAGTCCACATAGCTAGGAAACAAAGCTAAACACTGAAAAAGGCCATTTATAAGATAGTTCCACTTTAAAGGAACCAACGTTATGGCGCTTACCGTCTTTTCCAGAAACAGAAAGAAATATTGATACCACTTTCCTCTGCATTCCAGCTGCGAGCTAGCCTAGCTTAGCACAAATTAATTGAAGTGGATACGGACCACTAGCCTAGCTTAAAACTCTGGGAGAGGAGTCTTTGGCCAACAGCTAGCCTTGCTTGTCCGTTCATTTGTGCTAAGCTAGGCTAGCTTGCAGCCGGATAGCTGTCTACTGAACTCACAGAGAGGAATTGATATCTATCGTCTTGTCTGACTCTGGAGAAGACGTGAGTAGCATTTCCCACAATGTTGCCGTGTTCCTTTAACTTCAGGGTTGTAACAGGGTTGTATGGACTGACTATGTCATTTGTATTTTATGGTTGGAGAATTGTGATATCTAACTTATGAATATTGAGTCAGCTTTTATTCACGGTTTTGTTCGTTGTGATGTTTTCTTGTGAGTGCTTCAATGTTTGTGGTTTTATATTTTTATTTTACTTTTTTTGTGTGTGTTTGTATTTTAATGTTTGGACCCCAGGAAGAGTAGTCTCACTTTGGTGTAGACTAATGGGGATCCACAATAAAACAATACAATAACACTAATACACACGTTTTCATATCCGATACAAACTTAAATTACAATTAGATTTTCCGATTATGTAGGCCTATGCGTTTATCTATTCGTTTATTTAAATTTATTAATATTACAGAGCTGTAATTATAGATTATATATACTTATTACATGGCGTTTTAACATTTGCCGAAATGCTTGATTGTGATTGGTCAATAGCCCCTGACAGCGGTGAATAATTTTTCGATAACTGACCGCTGCCATGGGCAATGCGCAATAATCACCGGTGATTATTGCTTTTCGCAGCTGGAGCAATCAAGCCCACTGACACACACTGCATCAGTGCAATCAGACACACCTGCCGGCGATAATAATAATCACTTTATTTGGGCTGACAGAGCCACAGAACAACTGCATCTGCATTTGATCTTGTCTTGTTGATGGTGTAAAATGAATTAGGTATATTGTTAGTAAGTTAGCCATGTAATATGTGGGATAATGTATAGCTATACTCGGTCATTGTCGCAAAATAATTGACCTTCACTGACGTTTAAAACACCTCGGCGAGGCGCCTCGGTGTTCTAAACTCCGTGTCGGTCAATTATTTTGCGACAATGACCTCGTAGCTATACATTATCCCTTACATATCGCACGGGTTGGTTGGTTAATCGCTGTAGCAGCCGTAACACCAGTTAAACGTTATGCTAATCGCTCTAGCAGCCGTGCCACCAGTTATATATCGTATTCGCTTTCGCGTCCCGCTCTGAGCCTTATGAGATACCCCTTATCTCCTATGATACCTATTGTATCTCCCAACGAAACAACTACATGCACCCCACCTTTATGGGGCCCCGCCCCCATGGTGGCACAGCCCACATAACCGTGACTCTGGTCACCAAAACACCCTTTCCTCTATTTTCGTCCCAGCGTACTGGCTGCGTGCACCATACGTTAACTAGTAGGATGAAAAGATTAAGGAAGATTCGTAATGTTGAGAGCTTACCGGAGGATTGTTTTTCCCTGGATTCTCCGGAGCTTGTTTCGGCGACACATGAGACCTGTGCTGGTGGTTCCTCGGCTGACGGCGACGGACCGAGGGGCAGCGTACAAGGTTTGACTAACGGGTCGGCTTGTACAAAGGTGAGGTCTGTGTCAGTAGGCATCAATGGCGGTGTTGGTCGTGCTGTGGAGTATGTTTCGGCACCAGGGCCGGGGCGGCTTGGCGATCGTTCCACTGTAGTGGGCGATGTCCTGGCGATCCTGGAACATGCTGTTAACGCTAATGCTACTACTGCTTTTTCTGCTAACGCTGATGTTGATGCTGGAATGTCTAATAATCCCCGCCGCAGGATTCCGCTTTTCCCTCCTCTTGCCAGCTTCATTGATGAAGGTCAGTCGGTGGTGGATGTGGGGGGGTTTGCTGAGCTCTATTTACCTTTTTTACGGGGGAAGGGGCTGACAACGGGGTGCAGGCCGGGGGTACCTTGGCTAAGCAGCCAGGTAGCTTCTTTTCTGTGCCCAGGCGGGGATGAACGACGTTCCGCCCGGCCGATGCTTGATAGCATATCGGCTCGGAGGGTGGCAGTATGGACGAATGAGTGGTATACTGCTGCAGGATGGCATTTAGCGGCGGCCAGTGTTATGGCTCAGCTGGCTACTTTCCTATCCAAGATGGCGTCGGGTTGTAGGTCTTTGGGTCCAGCCGACATTGTAAACGTGATTCATGTTTGTGGTGTTATAGAGATCTTGACTCAGTCGCAAGCTATAACTGCGGGGAGGATTCGGATGCTATCGACTTTGGTTGTTAGGCATGTTTGGTTGGAGCAGTCTCCTCTTGGGGAAGAGGATAGGTTTTCTCTCCTCACGACTCCTTTTTCCACAGATAGTCTTTTTGGGCGTTCTGTGGAGGCGCAGGCGGTTATTGATCTGGGTCCTACACCGCCTCACGCTGTGCAGCCAGAGGTGGGAGCACGGTCTCGTCAACGACTGTGGCGAGATCCTCGACAGGCGGCCATGTTTCCCCCGCCAGTGGTGCCCTGGTTGGAGAGTCAACAGGGTATCGCGAGGCCGACAGCCTTGGCGGCCGAGGGATCGGCCATTTTGGGTGATTTCGGGTTTGGTAAACCAACCCGTCATCATTTTGCCGCAAGCAGCCCGCTCCCCGTTCAATCCTCTCTCTGTTACCCCCAGAAGCGGGGCTCTGAGCATTCTCCTTTGGCTGCGGGCCGCGAACCTTCATTGAAGCGTATGCGGCCCCATTCTTCGCTTCTCATGGGGGCAGGGGCTGACACCCAGTTGATGGCTGAGCCTGGGTCTGTCCGTGAGAATGTTCCGTCGTCGCGTGGTTCCTACACCGCAGGTCGTGGGTGGGTGGAACCTGGTGTTACAGCTGCCACTAGCTCCAGTGGTCAGCAGGGGGACTCGGTGCCTCTTCTGTTGAATGCTCAGCAGGGGTTACCCCGGCTTCGCCCTCGCCAGGCGGGGTATCGCGCTGTTGCCTCCCACTCCCGTCAAACCGGCAGTGGTCTGCAAAGGAGAGGCGAGCGTGATTTGAGTGGTAGCAATATCACTGCAGGGCTTCGGCGTGTAGGAGCCCATGGGGTCCTCATGCCTTGCGTGTCTAGCTGCGGAACAACTCCTCAGCATGCGCTGGAGGGGTGTTCAGGGGGCGAGTGTGTGTCCACAAGTTTTATGACAGCTCCTCCCGTATCAAACCGGCCCTTTCTGTCGGGGTCCTCCCTTGGGTGATTTGCACGACGGGGGGGACCGGGCCAACTATCTACTGTTCCTTGCGGCCCAGCGTCAGTTGACGGCGGGGGCGCTGTGGGATTATATTCACATATGGCGACGGGAATGCCCTTTGAATCGGTGGATGCGGAGAACGTTAGAGGCGGGGCTGGTTTTGCAGTTCGCACAGCCCCATCCTCCGTTCTCAGGTTTGGTGCCGACCCTATTATTAGGGTCAGACGCAGTGACAGCCCTGGCCAACGAGATCCAATCTCTGTTGGCGAAGCAGGCCGTCGTTGTGGTCCCGAGCGAGGACGCAATGTCAGGCGTCTACTCCCGTTATTTTCTGGTGCCCAAGAAAACAGGGGGGGTCAGACCTATACTGGATCTGTCCGCATTCAATCGGTTGATTGTAGCGAGACCATTCAGGATGTTGACCGTCCGACTCCTTCTGCTTGCTGTCAGGAGGGGGGACTGGTTCACCTCCATAGACCTGAAGGATGCGTATTTTCACGTTCCTATTTTCCCTCCTCACAGGAAGTTCCTACGGTTCCTGTTTCAGGGCGTAGCGTACGAGTACCACAGAATGCCGTTCGGTTATTCTCTGGCTCCCCGCACATTCACCAAGTGCGTGGCGGCTGCTCTGGGGCCTTTACGTCGTCGGGGGATACGAGTCCTATTCTATCTCGACGACATTCTACTCCTCAGCCGTTCAGAGGAGGTTGCCAGGTCTCATACTCGGCTAGTGGTGGAATTCCTCACCAGCCTGGGTTTTGCTGTGAATTGGAAGAAGAGTACCCCTCTTCCCAGTCAACAGGTGGAGTACTTGGGCTTGACATTGAGGTCGAAGCCCATGCTTGCGACCCTCTCGGAGCAGCGTCGGGGGGTTCTCCGTCGCGCGCTCTGGGGTTTCCGTCTGGGAGGGACGGTTACGGCGCTGCAGGTGATGCGTCTGCTGGGCCTTATGTCGGCTGCTCACACGGTGGTTCCTCTTGGCCTCCTCTTCATGAGGAGGATACAGAGGTGGTTTCTCTCTTTGAGAATAGATCCGGTGTGGGGCAAAGGGAGACGGTTGACGGTTCCTTTGTCGATATGGGGGGATCTCGCCCACTGGGGGAGGCTGGGTATCCTCTCCGCTGGGGTCCCCATGGGCGGCCGTGGCTCACACGTCACGGTTTTCACCGACGCCTCTCTCACGGGTTGGGGGGGGACGTCTCAGACCCATGCAGTGGGGGGCAGCTGGACAGGTCATGCCGACCCGGCTATCCTGCATATCAATGTGTTGGAGTTGAAGGCGGTCCTCCTGGTCCTCAAACGGCTCGACCACCTGGTGGTAGGCAGGCACGTTTTGGTCAGGACGGACAATGTGACGGCGGCGGCGTATATCAACAGGCAGGGTGGGACTCGTTCCGCCCGCCTGCTCCGGGTGGCGCGCAAACTGTTGCTATGGGCATCCCGCAGGCTGCGCAGTCTGAGGGCGCTCCACCTTCCTGGTACGGAGAATGTGGGGGCGGATATAATGTCTCGGGGCGGTCTTCGTCGCGACGAGTGGGAACTCCGCCCCGACATAGTCAGACAGATCTGGGATCGGTTCGGGGAGGCCTCGGTAGATCTGTTTGCGTGAGGACGTTCTCACAAGTGCCCCTTGTGGTTCTCGCTCAGTCGAGCAGATCATCCCCCCTTGGGGGTGGATGCCTTCTCGACCTTTCCGTGGCCGCCCGGTCTTCTGTACGCCTTCCCTCCTGTACAGCTGTTGAGTCAGCTGTTGGAGCGGATACGGAGGGAGCGCAGGACGGTGATCCTGGTCGCGCCGGACCGGGGCACGTCAGTGTGGTTCCCGGTCTTAATCCAGCTTCTGGTTGCTCCTCCTTGGGTCATTCCGTGGTCAGCGACGGCCCTCTCACAGCACAACAGATTGTTTTTCCAGCCTCCGGTGTTGGGTCAACGCCTGGTGGTGTGGCTGGTGGGAGGGTGAGTCTGGAGAGGATGGATCCTTCGGTGGTTGATACCATCCGGTGTGCGCATGCTCCCTCCACTGTCGCGGTTTACGCGGGCAGGTGGCGTGCGTTCCAAGAGTGGTGTAAGGGGGGAGGCTGGGACCCAGTCTCCTGCCCCCTGGATGCTGTTCTGAGTTATCTCCAGTCTCTTCTTGGTAGGCTGTCGGCTTCGACGGTGAGGGTATATGCGGCAGCTATATCCTCCTATCATGAGGGTTTTGAGGGAACTGTTTTGTTCAGCCACCCTCTTGTGAAGCGTTTCCTGCTTGGCGCTCGACGCGTTAAGCCGGTGCAACGCTCCTTGGCTCCGACTTGGGATCTTCAGTTGGTCCTCGTCGGTTGTCCTTGGCCCCGTTTGAGCCGCTCGAGCAGGCGCCTTTGGGACAGCTGTCCTTCAAGACCGCGTTCCTACTGGCTGTCACTTCCGCTAAACGCGTAGGTGAGCTCTGTGCTCTCTCGGTACATCCAGAGTGCCTGTCTTTTCGGACCGATTGCGGTGCCACTCTGCGACCTAATCCTGCTTTCGTGCCTAAGAATATCCGGAGTTCCTTCCGCTCCCGGGATATTGTGGTTCAGGCTTTTCGTCGTCCTCCTCACGCTAGTGAGTTAGATGCGGGCCTTCACCTGTCATGTCCAGTCCGTGCTTTGGGGATTTACCTCAGCCGTACTCAGGACTTCAGGGTTACCGACCAGCTTTTTGTCTGTTACGGTGGGGCTCGTGCTGGTAAGGCACTGTCGAAGCAGCGCCTGTCCCATTGGTTGTGCGAGGGTATTACCCTCTGCTACACGTTGGCTGGGCAGGATCCCCCTGGGGGCATCAGGGCGCACTCCACTCGTGGGGTGGCTGCCTCTGCCGCTCTCCTGGGTGGGGCCTCGGTGGAGGACATCTGTGCTGCGGCTTCATGGTCCTCCCCGGGCCCCTTTGTAAGGTTTTACCTCATGGACATGACCGGGGGTTCTGTCTCCCAGGCGGTTCTGGGGTCTGTGGCCTTTCCTGCTTCCCGTCCTTTGGTCGGGTAGCAGGAGTGTATGGGTATGGGCCACAGTGTGTTGAGTCACACGTGGTTCCGCCTGTACGGTGTGTTCAAGGGGTTCTAGTTCCCTCTTGTTCGCATTCAGGTGGAGTTGACTGCGCCCCCCCTTCATTAGGAAGGATGGGGTGACAGGGCTCCCTGCACCCCTTGATGTGGGCTTACGGGTCCTCAGGGGGTACATTTGTCGGGTCTCGCGTCCGCTCTTCCCCATATCTCATAAGGCTCAGAGCGGGACGCGAAAGCGAATACGATATATAACGATGTTATATGATGTTATATGTTATATATTAATTTTTTAATTATTTTTTAAACAAACATATAAACAAACATGACAACACACAATAAGATATACAAGCATTAATTGTCAGGGCACATCCAATGAGATCACATTTTAGTTAGTTGTCTTATATAAGATATACCCCTAATACCTGTTATCTAAAAAAACCTACACACATATGCTCAGCTCGAACCCCCCCCTCCCGGACCCCACCTTGAGAAGTACCTCCACTATCCCTCGCACCTAACCAGACACTACCATTATAAGCTAGCTTTTATTCTCTCCACCACTTCTAACCACATTGACATTTTGGATTCATTGAGACCCAGAATTCTTGCTGTAGATATTTCATGGTAAATTACATCGAGATATGTAAGAAACCAAACTTTACGGCACATTTTTTCCGGTTGAAACCAGCGTGATGCGATCAGCTTTTTGGCTACTGTGATACCCGATAAAACCAATCTCTTTAGCTGTGGATTCACTGCAAACTCAAAAACATCATTCAATAGTAATACCGAGGGGTGTACAGGTATATTCCAAGATACAAGTTTTGATATTTGTTGGGTCACATCTTTCCAGAATGCCTTAACTGGTGAGCAGTCCCAATACATGTGCATAAATGTCCCTTCGTCCCCATTTGTACATTGGGTGCATTTGGAATCTTGTTTGAGCCCCATTCGGCACAGTCTTATAGGAGTCAAGTATGTCCTGTGAATATAGTTAAGATTGATTTGTTGATGATCCGGGTTCCTTGATGTAAGTCGGACATTTGCCCAGGCTCCTTGCCAATCAAAGTCATTTTCCAGGTCTGGTATATCCCTCCTCCAGACAGAGTCAAGTTGGAGGGTTTCATACGAGGACGTTAGTAATTGATGATAAAATTCTGAAACAAAACCTCTCGATGTCTCTCTTGCGTAGAAGAATTTGTGGTATCTGTGGTGTTCAATTGGTCTGTCTAATGGAACACCGTGAGACTTCAAACATAGCTCTAACTGTTTGTGAAAAAGCCATGTGGACTTGGTGAGATTACATTTTTTGCGTATTTCTTTATCACTACAAAAACCCTGTTTGTTAAAAACATCCCCTAATGAGTGTATGCCTTGCTCTTCCCATATAGGGAATCTTATAGGTCGTTTTCCAATTAAGAGTGCATTGTTATTGAATAAGGGAGTATGATTGTGCCATTTTTGTGGGTTAGGATATTTTTTTTGTGATTCACGCCATATCCGGATCGCATTATATGATGTTATGTAGATAACCTAGTTATATTAGTATTGGCTGAGCGTCCCGCTCTGCGCGGCCCTGAGTTCCCTCTTGAGGGATCTTTTCCTGGGACGGGATTTGGCGAGGAAGGGTGTTTTGGTGACCAGAGTCACGGTTATGTGGGCTGTGCCACCATGGGGGCGGGGACCCATACAGGTGGGGTGCATTTAGTTGTTTCGTTGGGAGATACAATAGGTATCATAGGAGATAAGGGGTATCTCATAAGGCTCAGAGCGGGACGCTCAGCCAATACTAATATAACTAGGTTATCTACATAACCTATCGTTAAACGTTATGATAATCGCTGTAGCAGCCATACCACCAGTTAAATGTTATGCTAATCGCTGTAGCAGCCGTTCCATGCCACCAGTTAAACGTTATGCTAATTGCTTTAGCAGCCGTGCCACCAGTTAAACGTTATGCTAATTTCTGTAGCAGCCGTTCCACCAGTAAAACGTTATGCTAATCTCTGTAGCAGCCGTAACACCAGTTAAACGTTATGCTAATCGATGTAACAGCCGTGCCACCAGTTAAACGTTATGCTAATCGATGTAACAGCCGTGCCACCAGTTAAGCGTTATGCTCAGGGGCGGAGCTTCCTACAGGCGACATAGGCGTTTGCCTCTGGGTGGCGCCAAAAACTGTGCATTTTTTTTTAAATTAAAACAAAACTTCTTTTGCGCCCCCCCCCCCCCCCCCCCCCCCTCTATATCTGCAACCAATATTTTGACATATAAGAAAAATAGTTGTGCGGGGGTGCAGTGGTGAAGCTTGCCTAGGGCGCCAAATGTGCTAGGTCCGGCCCTGGTTATGCTAATCGCTGTAGCAGCCGTATCATACCACCAGTTAAACGTTATGCTAATCACTATAGCAGCCATTGCACCAGTTAAACGTTATGCTAATCGCTGTAGCAGCCATACCACCAGTTAAACATTATGCTAATCGCTGTAGCAGCCATTGCACCAGTTAAACATTATGCTAATCGCTGTAGCAGCCATTGCACCAGTTAAACGTTATGCTAATCGCTGTAGCAGCCATTGCACCAGTTAAACATTATGCTAATCGCTGTAGCAGCCATTGCACCAGTTAAACGTTATGCTAATCGCTGTAGCAGCCATTGCACCAGTTAAACATTATGCTAATCGCTGTAGCAGCCGTGCCACTGGGAGAATAGTGAGAGACCTAATAGAACAAGAGGAGAATCGTCAATACAGTATTGATATTTATATATTCTGTATAGAGATTGTTACACACCCCTATGTCATTTTATTGATTGATTGATCAACTTTATTAATTCCTCAAGAGGGATTAATAAACATGACCATAAAAGCCTTGCATTGTGTTCATGTATCATGGTGTGATGTCTTATTTCTCCCTCCACAGTGCCCTGCACATTTACCTTCCCATCAGGCAGTTCTTCTATGACATCATTCACCCAGACTTCAGTCCCGTGTGTGACGTCTACGCCATCATGTTTCTCATTGAAGTCGTCAACTTCATCGTCACCATATATGGATACTCTGCATTTGGGGTGAGAACCTGCATTGGAAAGTGTCACGTTTATCTGACAATCAATAATGAAAGGTAGAATTCATCTTTCAGAGGTTTATTCAAAAGTGAATCAAGGAATAGTACAAACAGGAAAATTATACGTTGCAAGGAAAAAGTACATTGCAATGGGAAGAATATAGTGACGTGGAGAACGCCAAGATATTATACATTCTGCCAAGAAAGAAAGAAGCTTCCTATATATCATCACTAAGCCAATGAAAATGCTTGTTCAGAAAATAGCAGCAGAAAACAAGACTGACACAAGTCTAAACATGGTTATAGATTTAGAATAGCAGACTTAAAGGAACACGCCAACATTTTGGGATATTAGCGTACCGTCTTCTCCAGAGAGAGACAAGAAGATATATACCAGTTTCCTGCATGTTAGCCTAGCTTAGCACAATGAATGGAGGCGGACATGACCAGTTAGCCTAGGCATTGTCCAACTAACACCTCCCGAAGGCTAACCGGTCATGTCCGCTTCCATTCATTGTGCTAAGCTAGGCTAACATGCAGTCTCTCTCTGGAGAAGACAAAAAGCTAATTTCCCAAAATGTTGGCATGTTCTTTTGGGATCATCCCTATTGTAAGATCCTGATCAAACTGGCCAGTATCACGTCTTCATCTGTTTTGGCTCTCCATCCAATTCCTCTGCGTTGTGTCATTTTAATGGTCCTGACGTCTCCGATACTGGCAGATAAGATCCTTATCTCCCCCGTTAGTGCAATCCATAAACCATACTAATCCTCCACCTCCGTAAGAATTCGACACTTCGACACTGTGAAATACCTTATGAGGAAAAGCGTTGTTTTATTGCTATAAACAGAACCTCATAATCAGATGTTATCAGATGTTATCAAATTGTATCGTCCTTGAAGAGTCTATTCTAATGATCTTTCGGTGTGTTCGTCTATCGTCCTTTTGTTATTCAGTCCAATAGCGGTCAGGCCTGTTCGTTAGCCGAGACCATCCTCGTGGTAGCCGAAGCTAATGCTGATGTGGCATTCTTCCTCCCCCCCCCCCCCCCCCTCTCAATGAGAGGAGAGAGTGTCTTCTAGTGATCTCAGTCCTACTCGCTCTTGGTCAGATTCTAGTCTGCCTTACACCCGGAAACACCGTTCGACTTATAGATCCTCGCCGTAGCAACGATAGCCCACCCCTTTTCTGGTTGTCATGTGCCGCGTTGTCATGACAACTGCTAACCTTTCACACATTAAACTTTCATTAAGATGAACCTCTCTCCCTCCTGCTCTGGGCCTACAGTACACTCTAATCTCAGATGTTCTTACAAGGAATGTCAACAAACACCCTCGCTGGCAGTGTATTCAATCCACTGGTCACCGTTCTATCACCGTCTTCCATGCACATTTCTCACCGTTTTAGCTGTGGTCTAGTCTCCCCCCAATCTATACATCACATACATTGAAAAAGCACCCCAAATCCTTCACTATGTTCCCCGGGTCCTATGTTCCCCCGGGTCCTATGTTCCCCGGTTGATTGATTAATTGATTGAACATTTTATAAATTTTTATTATTTTATTAATTATTAATGTCCGCCTTGTTTCGAAGCTTAGGCCCTCTTTCGAAGTTGGTTAAGGTTAGAGTTTGGAATCAGGGCTGGTGGTCTAAAACTTTCAAGCAATCAATCAATCAATCAATCGGGGAACATAGGACCCGGGGAACATAGGACCCGGGGAACATAGACATGCTCCCGTTCTTTTACAGTAAGACAGGGTCTAGGATTACAGCTGAGTTCAACAGTTTTAGAACACAGACTCTGGCTGTTGTGAGGAATTTGATGACATTCCCTGTATGAGGACAAATAGATTGCCAGCTTTAACACAGTAAAAAACAGTACATTGTTTGTAGACACTGTTTAAGTAATTTTACAATAGATACAATTATAGATAGATAGATAGATAGATAGATAGATAGATAGATAGATAGATAGATAGATAGATAGATAGATAGATAGATAGATAGATAGATAGATAGATAGATATGGTAGATTTATAGATTTATAGATTTATAGATATTTTTACATTAGCAAAAAACAGCCAAAGTCTGACAAAAGGAACCCGCATTGACATGTGTACATGTGCACTCACAGACACACACACCTACATCTACCTAGCTACACACACACACCTACATCTACCTAGCTACACACACACACCTACATCTACCTAGCTACACACACCTACATCTACCTAGCTACACACACACACCTACATCTACCTAGCTACACACACACACCTACATCTACCTAGCTACACACACACACACACACACACCTACATCTACCTAGCTACACGCACACACCTACATCTACCTAGCTACACACACACACCTACATCTACCTAGCTACACACACACACCTACATCTACCTAGCTACACACACACACCTACATCTACCTAGCTACACACACACACCTACATCTACCTAGCTACACACACACACCTACACACTAGACTTGTATCAAGTATGTGTGTGTAATGAGTAGGTGTATGTAACAAGTGTATATTGTGTCACTGTCCTCTTCCTCTCTCTCGCTCCTCCCTCTTTCTCCCTCTGTCTCTCTCTCTTCCCCTCTCTCGTTCTCCCTCTTGTCTCTTTCTCGCTCCCTCTTTCTCTCCCTCTCTCCCTCTTTCTCTCCCCCTCTCTCCCCCTGTTTCTCTCTCCCACCTCTCTTTCTCCCCCCCTCTCGCTCTCTCTCTCACTCCCCCTGTTCTCTCTGTCCCCTTCTCTTTCTCCCTCTCTCACGTTCCCTCTCTCGTTCCCTCTCCCCCTCTCTCCTCCTCTTCCCCCCCTTTCTCTCCCTCTCTGTGAGGTTTTGCCCGCTGCTCACTACCTTTTCTCTGTCTTCTTTAAGCCTACTGTTAGGAATTCCCTATTCTCTGTCTTCTTTAAGCCTACTGTTAGGAATTCCCTACTCACTCTCTCTAGCCCCCACCCTCTCGTTCTTTACCCTTAGTGGCCACACCTGTTTGATATTCTATTATCTCTCGCACCTGTGGTGGCAGGCTAATTAGTCCCCCTGTGGGCTTTAAATACCAGGGCGCTTCCCCTCGTTTTGGCGTGGGGTCGTGTTGTATACTTGCCGAGTCATATTCTCTAAACATCTAGACTCTTTCGGGAGATCCTCTGTCTGCCTATGCTGTTCCATTCTCCGGCGTCGAGATGTTTGCTCCAGCCTTCGCCAGCTGTCGCCGTTGCCTGTGGGGGAGACTGGTCTGCGCTCCCTGTACTTCCACGGGAGGCACCCCAGCGTTCCACTGCAGACCCCCGCGCAGCTGTTCGTCCTGACGCACATCCAGACCAGCGCAGACGCTCTCCAGTCCTCAGCGCGCAACGCGCATCTTCCAAGGACGCTCGAGCTTGGCACGCTCTCCAGACCAGCGCGCAACGCGCATCTTCCAAGGACGCTCGAGCTTGGCACGCTCTCCAGACCAGCGCGCAACGCGCATCTTCCAAGAACCCTCGAGCTTGGCACGCTCTCCAGACCAGCGCGCAACGCGCATCTTCCAAGGACGCTCGAGCTTGGCACGCTCTCCAGACCAGCGCGCAACGCGCATCTTCCAAGAACCCTCGAGCTTGGCACGCTCTCCAGACCAGCGCGCAACGCGCATCTTCTAGACCTTCGTGCTTGGCACACTCCTCCTCGCAGACGCACCCCGACGCGTCCCTCGGTTCCGGTGCGCACTCAAGCAGTGGCGCACCACTCTGTTCCTCGGCTCCGACAGTCGGCTACCCGGTGACGACACCTTCGCCACCGCCGCCTGTTCCAGCACCACTCTGTTCCTCGGCTCCCACAGTCGGCTACCCGGTGACGACACCTTCGCCACCGCCGCCTGTTCCAGCACCACTCTGTCCTCGGCTCCGACAGTCGGCTACCCGGTGACGACACCTTCGCCACCGCCGCCTGTTCCAGCACCACTCTGTCCTCGGCTCGGACTGCCGGCTCCCCGGTGGCGATACCCTCGCCACCGCCGCCTGTTCCATCACCACTCTGTCCTCGGCTCGGACAGCCGGCACCCCGCCGCTGCTGTTCCTGTACCATTACGCATACGCTGGGTGAGTTTTGATTGTGATGTCACTCTCCCAGCGTATTGCCTCTGTTAGTTAGTTTGGACATTTCATCTCCCAGCGTTTTGCCTCTGTTAGTTAGTTTGGACATTTCATCTCCCAGCGTATTGCCTCTGTTTTTGGTTCTCACTTAGAATAGTATTTTGGACTTTACATCTCCCCCTGTGTGTTTGTCACACGAAGATATTATTACTTTGTTCACTTTGTTATTTGGACTGTTCTGCACCTGCTCTGTTTTTTCCCTTTGTGCATTAACTATCTCCTCTGTCCTGCAGAGCGGCCCAGATGATTTCCACCAGTCCTCCCAGTTCCTCCCTGTTCCCCAGCCCGCCTCCGCGGGCCTCAGTCCCCTAGTCCCTAGTCCTCTATCCCTAGCTCTCCTAGTCCCTAGTCCTCTTTCCCTAGTTCTCCTAGTCCCTAGTCCTCTATCCCTAGCTCTCCTAGTCCCTAGTCCTCTCTCCCTAGTTCTCCTAGTCCCTAGTCCTCTATCCCTAGCTCTCCTAGTCCCTAGTCCTCTCTCCCTAGTTCTCCTAGTCCCTAGTCCTCTATCCCTAGCTCTCCTAGTCCCTAGTCCTCTCTCCCTAGTTCTCCTTGTCCCTTGTTTACCTAGTCTCTAGTTCCTCTGTCCCTAGGCGTTCCCTTAACCTTCCCTTAGGCGTTCCCTTACCTTCCCATAGTGTTCCCTTTTTCCTGCCCGCCTCTTAAAGGCACCCTTCCTTCCCCTCATATTATATTCCTGTATTTGTGATTCTCCCTTAAAGGGACAGTGCCCTTTTCCCTGTTTTTCCCTGTGTTTCAATAAATATCTGTTTCTTGGCAAACCATCATACCTGTCTTGTGTTGTGCGATTGGGGTCGGTTACAAACCATAACAGTACGACCCCACCAAGTCTACGACCCCAGCCAGCACAGACTGTGTATGTTGAGTTTGCCTTTTTTTTTCTTGTTCCCTCTAGCTCCCCTGTTAGCCCTGTTAGCTCCCCTGTTAGCTTGTTAGTCTCCCCTCTAGCTTCCCTGTTAGCCCAGTTTAGCTTCCTTGTTAGTCCTGTTTAGCTCCCTTGTTAGCCTGTTACTCCCCTGTTTAGCTTGTTAGTCTCCCCGGTTAGCTCCCCTGTTTGCTTCCCGTTTTGCCCTGTTTGACCCCCCTGTAGCTAGCCATGCCCTGGCAGCTAACCCAGTCCCTCAGCAGAGCCCCTGTCTGCTAGCTTAGCCCCGGCTGCTAGCACAGCCTCTATGTTTATGCAGCCCTTGCTGCTGGCATAGGCCCTGTAGCTAGCCTTGCCCTGGCGGCTAACCCAGTTTCCCTCTGCATGGCCCCGGCCTGCTAGCTTGGCCCCGGCTGTTAGCACAGCCTCTATGTTAATGCAGCCTTGCAGCTGGCATAGGCCCTGTAGCTAGCCAGGCCCAAGCAGCTAACCTGGTCCCTCTGCATGGCCTCCACTTTTTTGTGTAGTTTATCTCACACGGCTAGGACTGTCCTTCCAGCTAGCTTGTTCTCTCATGCTGGTCCAGCCCTGTCTGCCAGCCTAGCTCCGGCAGCTGGCGCAGCCTCTATGTTGATGTAGCAGTACAGCTAGCATAGGCCCTGTAGCTATCAGTGCCCTGGCAGCTACCCTTTCCCTCTGCTAGCCTAGCTCCGGCAGCTTGCGCAGCCTCTATGTTGATGTAGCAGTACAGCTAGCATAGGCCCTGTAGCTGTCAGTGCCCTGGCAGCTAACCTTCCCTCTGCTAGCCCTTTTCCCGGTGCTACCATGGTTACCCCTTTTGCTACCCTGCTTGCCCCTCAGTTCTCTAGACCCAGTTCCTCTAGACCAGTTCTCTAGACCAGTTCTCTAAACCAGTTCTCTAGACCAGTTCTCTAGCCCGGTTCTCTAGCCCAGTCTCTAGACCAGTTCTCTAGACCCAGTTCCTCTAGGCCAGTTCCCCCAGTTGCCCCTCTGCTACCCTAGTTACCCCTCGGCGACCCTGTTTCTTTTGCTAGCCCCACTCTTGTGGTGGCTTCCCCTGCTGGCTTGGCCAGTACCGTCTTGTTTTGCCCCTGCCACTCTGTCTGTATTTGTTTTGGGTCGCCGGGTGGCTCCCGTTGGAGGGGGGGATACTGTGAGGTTTTGCCCGCTGCTCACTACCTTTTCTCTGTCTTCTTTAAGCCTACTGTTAGGAATTCCCTATTCTCTGTCTTCTTTAAGCCTACTGTTAGGAATTCCCTACTCACTCTCTCTAGCCCCCACCCTCTCGTTCTTTACCCTTAGTGGCCACACCTGTTTGATATTCTATTATCTCTCGCACCTGTGGTGGCAGGCTAATTAGTCCCCCTGTGGGCTTTAAATACCAGGGCGCTTCCCCTCGTTTTGGCGTGGGGTCGTGTTGTATACTTGCCGAGTCATATTCTCTAAACATCTAGACTCTTTCGGGAGATCCTCTGTCTGCCTATGCTGTTCCATTCTCCGGCGTCGAGATGTTTGCTCCAGCCTTCGCCAGCTGTCGCCGTTGCCTGTGGGGGAGACTGGTCTGCGCTCCCTGTACTTCCACGGGAGGCACCCCAGCGTTCCACTGCAGACCCCCGCGCAGCTGTTCGTCCTGACGCACATCCAGACCAGCGCAGACGCTCTCCAGTCCTCAGCGCGCAACGCGCATCTTCCAAGGACGCTCGAGCTTGGCACGCTCTCCAGACCAGCGCGCAACGCGCATCTTCCAAGGACGCTCGAGCTTGGCACGCTCTCCAGACCAGCGCGCAACGCGCATCTTCCAAGAACCCTCGAGCTTGGCACGCTCTCCAGACCAGCGCGCAACGCGCATCTTCCAAGGACGCTCGAGCTTGGCACGCTCTCCAGACCAGCGCGCAACGCGCATCTTCCAAGAACCCTCGAGCTTGGCACGCTCTCCAGACCAGCGCGCAACGCGCATCTTCTAGACCTTCGTGCTTGGCACACTCCTCCTCGCAGACGCACCCCGACGCGTCCCTCGGTTCCGGTGCGCACTCAAGCAGTGGCGCACCACTCTGTTCCTCGGCTCCGACAGTCGGCTACCCGGTGACGACACCTTCGCCACCGCCGCCTGTTCCAGCACCACTCTGTTCCTCGGCTCCGACAGTCGGCTACCCGGTGACGACACCTTCGCCACCGCCGCCTGTTCCAGCACCACTCTGTCCTCGGCTCCGACAGTCGGCTACCCGGTGACGACACCTTCGCCACCGCCGCCTGTTCCAGCACCACTCTGTCCTCGGCTCGGACTGCCGGCTCCCCGGTGGCGATACCCTCGCCACCGCCGCCTGTTCCATCACCACTCTGTCCTCGGCTCGGACAGCCGGCACCCCGCCGCTGCTGTTCCTGTACCATTACGCATACGCTGGGTGAGTTTTGATTGTGATGTCACTCTCCCAGCGTATTGCCTCTGTTAGTTAGTTTGGACATTTCATCTCCCAGCGTTTTGCCTCTGTTAGTTAGTTTGGACATTTCATCTCCCAGCGTATTGCCTCTGTTTTTGGTTCTCACTTAGAATAGTATTTTGGACTTTACATCTCCCCCTGTGTGTTTGTCACACGAAGATATTATTACTTTGTTCACTTTGTTATTTGGACTGTTCTGCACCTGCTCTGTTTTTTCCCTTTGTGCATTAACTATCTCCTCTGTCCTGCAGAGCGGCCCAGATGATTTCCACCAGTCCTCCCAGTTCCTCCCTGTTCCCCAGCCCGCCTCCGCGGGCCTCAGTCCCCTAGTCCCTAGTCCTCTATCCCTAGCTCTCCTAGTCCCTAGTCCTCTTTCCCTAGTTCTCCTAGTCCCTAGTCCTCTATCCCTAGCTCTCCTAGTCCCTAGTCCTCTCTCCCTAGTTCTCCTAGTCCCTAGTCCTCTATCCCTAGCTCTCCTAGTCCCTAGTCCTCTCTCCCTAGTTCTCCTAGTCCCTAGTCCTCTATCCCTAGCTCTCCTAGTCCCTAGTCCTCTCTCCCTAGTTCTCCTTGTCCCTTGTTTACCTAGTCTCTAGTTCCTCTGTCCCTAGGCGTTCCCTTAACCTTCCCTTAGGCGTTCCCTTACCTTCCCATAGTGTTCCCTTTTTCCTGCCCGCCTCTTAAAGGCACCCTTCCTTCCCCTCATATTATATTCCTGTATTTGTGATTCTCCCTTAAAGGGACAGTGCCCTTTTCCCTGTTTTTCCCTGTGTTTCAATAAATATCTGTTTCTTGGCAAACCATCATACCTGTCTTGTGTTGTGCGATTGGGGTCGGTTACAAACCATAACACTCTCTCCCTAACTCTCTCTCTCCTTCTCCCTCTCTCTCACTCAAATGTTTACCCTTGTTCTCTCTCTCCCTCTCTCCCCCTCTCCCCCTCTCTCCCTTTCTCTCCCCTCTCTCCCCCCCCCCTTTCTCTCCCTCTCTCTCACTCTCATTTTTACCCTTGTTCTCTCTCTCTCTCTCTCTCTCTCTCTCTCTCTCTCTCTCTCTCTCTCTCTCTCTCTCTCTCTCTCTCTCTCTCTCTCTCTCTCTTGTATAAAATAGCAATGTACAGAAAGACCCAGTGCCTCATCCGTAGCTAACAGTGTATTGCACTACCACAGGACCTAGCATGTCCTCCATGCTCTGTAAATAACTTATGTACAAATACCGATATGCCCTACTATGTTACTGTTTATTGCACAATGATGTTTTATTGGATTCTATTATATGTTGTTACTACTGTATTGCACATCGTTGCGGGCAAGACCACCCGCATTTCATTGTATACTTGTATGCCGTGACAAATAAAACTCTTGACTTGACTCTCTCTCTCTCTCTCTCTCTCTCTCTCTCTCTCTCTCTCTCTCTCTCTCTCTCTCCTCTCTCTCTCTCTCTCTCTCTCTCTCTCTCTCTCTCTCTCTCTCTCTCTCTCTCTCTTGTTCTCTCTCTCCCTCTCACTCGCTTGTTCTCTATCTCTCTCAGAAATACAGTTCAGTAGCAGACATCTCAGAAGCTCTGTCTGAAGACCAGGTTCCGGAGGCCTTCCTGGTCATGTTGTTGATCCAGTTCGGCACCATGATCGTGGACCGGGCCATATACCTGAAGAAGACCCTGCTGGGGAAGTGTGTGTTCCAGGTGGTCTTGGTGTTTGGCATCCACTTCTGGATGTTCTTCATCCTCCCCGGGCTCTCAGAGAGGTCAGGAAACATCCGCTGGTTGCTTCTTTAAAATACCTTCTTTTGATGTTTGTGTAAAGCGCATTTCATTGTGCTTTATGAAAAAAGCTTGACTAATTCATTGATTGACTTCGGATTGAACCCTTTTCAGGTGTGCAAGCTCACATTGAGGGTTTTGAGAACTAACTGAATGTTCTAACTCTAACGTTCAATAACTGATCATTCCAGTGAAACCGTCTTATTGGTTTCAGTTGCCACATTCTGGCTAGTGAGGATGAATGTGCAGTAGTCCAGAACAAAACATAGTAGCTAAAAATAAAATAAAAAATCTAACCCTAACTAACCTTACTGTCATGCACTTGTCCTAATAAACTACCCTACACTGTAGCACGCAACACTTTGATGAATATTGTTACTCAGCTGATAGAGTTGTACCCTTCCTGATGACTTGTAAGTCGCTTTGGATAAAAGCGTCAGCTAAATGACTAAATGAAATGTAAATGTAATGTAGCTATGAACAATAGCCTCGTTAAAATTCCACCGCTGGTTCCAATTCAGAAATACTGATTCAAATAAAATGTTCACTGTCGGTCTTCTTTGTTCTTCAGGAGGTTCAACGAGAACTCGATTGCCCAGCTCTGGTACTTTGTCAAATGCATCTACTTCGGCCTGTCTGCCTACCAGATCAAGTGTGGCTACCCCCAACCAAGTGCTGGGCAACTTCCTCACCAAGCAGTTCAACTACCTGAACCTATTCCTCTTCCAAGGGTAGGTGACCCTGGGACCATGGGACCCACAGGGGACAGGCTCAGACCCATCAGCAGTGCTGGTCGACTGCCACCGACTCGTTAGTAGTTCACATCATTGTTAGTGTTTGTTTAAACTACTTGATGTACCAGATGGGTGGAGGTTTACCCTATTGGACAATACAATGAGTTATAATGGTTAGCCCAATGACTCAATTTGCTCTACTTTCCCGTGATTGACAACTTAGCTGACACTATCCAAATAGTCCTGATCTGGTCAATCTCACCCGGCACACTACAGGCAGATTAATAATAATAATAATTGCTTAATTTTATATAGCGCCTTTCAAAATACCCAAGGTCGCTTTACATAGGGGGGGGGGGGATAACAAAAGTAACAAACATAGTGGACAGACACAACATACAAGTGAGAAATTAGGGGTTAAAGGCCAAGTTGAACAAACGTTAAAACAAACGTTAGGAATGATTTGTAAATGCTATTTTACCCAGGTCTGATAATAGGCACCATAGAATGCTTTGGTTACTTACTGTAAGTCATATGCTACACAAATGCATAGCGTGCCATCACAGACGGGTTGGTAGGCAAACGGCAGGTGATTGTAATAAAACGGCAGGTGATTATCATCACGGCTACCCCAACCATGTCCTGGGCAACTTCCTCACCAAGCAGTACGACTACCTCAACCTCTTCCTCTTCCAAGGGTAGGATCTGTATTAGATTAATCAATACATCATGATTCTTCTATATGGTCAGTAGGACCATATGCTCTTCCGTGTCATAAGGTGATGCCGTATTCATGTTGAAAGGCATAACCCGCTAGAATAATAATAATATATAATAAATAATAATCAAGATATTTGTTAGTAATCTGACATTTTTTTGTTTTCTTTTTTACATACGTAAAATAAATAGATGGATTATGTATTTCACCTTTTTTGTAGCAAAGTTTTAGTCTGGTATTTTGATGCAGCTGAGTCTTGAGTCCTCTCCTATCTAATTTTCTCCCCTCCCCTCCTCTACTCTCCTCTCTCTCCTCTCCTTCCATTTCATTGTATCTCCTCCTCTCCTCTCCTCTCCTCTCCTCTCCTCTCTCCCCCTCTCCTCTCCTCTCCTCTCCTCTCCTCTCCTCTCCTCTCCTCTCCTCTCCTCTCCTCTCCTCTCCTCTTTCTCCTTCCATCTCTTTTTCTCTCCTCCCCTCGTCTCTTCTCTCCTTCCATCTCCTTTTCTCTCCTCCCCTCCTCTCTCATTCCTTCTCATTGTCTCTCCTTTCTCTCCTTCCATCTCATCTCCCCTTCCTCTCTCTCTCCTTCCATCTCCTTGTCTCTCCTCCCCTCCCCTCCTCTCCTCTCCCCTATCTCCTTTCCTTTCCTTTCCTCTCCTCTCCTCTCCTCTCCTCTCCTCTCCTCTCCTCTCCTCTCCTCTCCTCTCCTCTCCTCTCATTCCATCTCATTCCCTCTCCTCTCTCCCCTCTCCTCTCCTCTCCTCTCCTCTCCTCTCCTCTCCTCTCCTCTCCTCTCCTCTCCTCTCCTCTCCTCTCCTCTCCTCTCCTCTCCTCTCACTCCATCTCATTCCCTCTCCTTTCTCCCCCTCTCCTCTTTCTCCTTCCATCTCCCTTTCTCTCCTCCCCTCCTCTCCTCTCTCCTTCCATCTCCTTTTCTCTCCTCCCCTCCTCTCTCATTTTCTCTCCTCTCTCCTTCCATCTCATCTCCCCCTTCCTCTCTCTCTCCTTCCATCTCCCCTTCTCTCTCCCCTCCTATCCCCTCTCTCCTTATATCTCCTCTCCCCTCCTCTCCTCTCTCCTTCCATCTCCTTTTCTCTCCTCCCCTCCTCTCCTCTATCTCATCCTCTCCTCTCCTCCTCTCCTTTCACTCCTCTCCTCTCCTCTCATCCTCTCCTCTCCTCTATCTCATCCTCTCCTCTCCTCCTCTCCTTTCACTCCTCTCCTCTCCTCTCCTCTCCTCTCCTCTCCTCTCCTCTCCTCCTATCTCCTCTCCTCCCCTCCTCTCCTCTCCTATCTCTTCTCTCCTCCCCTCCTCTCCTCTCCTCTCCTCTCCTCTCCTCTCCTCTCCTCTCCTCTCCTCTCCTCTCCTCTCCTCTCCTCTCCTCTCCTCTCCTCTCCTCTCCTCTCCTCTCCTCTCTCTCCTCTCCTCTCCTCTCCTCTCCTCTCCTCTCCTCTCCTATCTCTCCTCTCCTCTCCTCTCCTCCCCTCCTCTCCTCTCCTATCTCTCCTCCCCTCCCCTCCTCTCCTCCCCTCCTCTCCTCTCCTCCCCTCCTCCTCTCCTCCCCTCCTCTCCTTTCTCCTCTAGGTTCCGCTTGGTTCCGTTCCTCACAGAGCTGAGGGCGGTGATGGACTGGGTCTGGACCGACACCACACTGTCTCTGTCCAGCTGGATCTGCGTGGAGGACATCTACGCCAACATCTTCATTCTCAAGTGCTGGAGGGAGTCTGACAAGGTACCATAGGAGGGAGAGCGAGAGAGAGAGAGCGAGAGCGAGAGAGACCTATAAAGTGAATTTAATCTATTTTTTTTTATCTACTTTTTCTCCTTATTTTTCTCCCATCCCAATTTCGTGTATCCAATTCTCCCCTCCCCTGTCTTGAACGTTGCTCGACTATGCCCCCCACTGGTCGGCTGTAGAGAGGATGGAAGCCTTGCATCACGTGTTCCCTCCGGCACACGAGGAGGCAGCCTGTCACATCTTTTCGCCTGCCAGCACGGACTCTCAATGGCGAGGAGTAACGCATGGGAGGCTCACACTACCTTCGCCACTTCCTGTCTCTGCTGTGCAGGCGTCCCCCAACCGACCTGTAGGAGTCGCTGTCCACAACGTCCAATCCCCACCCATCGACTTCCACCCGCTGACTCTGCCAAATGAGCCAGTACGACGGCCGGGCCAAGCCAAAGGCAATGCTGAGACTGGGATTCGATACCGGAGTCTCTTGCATTGGTGACGAGCGCAATCTCTGCTACACCACCCAGCCGTGTGAATTTAATCTATTAAATTAAATGTGGAATAATGACTCGCTTTAGTCACAGTCATATGACAGTGGAGGTCGAGATAATGTTGGCGTGTTCCTTGAAATGACCACCGTGGCCAACGAGCTGTGGCAGTGCGCCATATTGGTAGGCATGACACGTCAGGGGGTAGAGCGGTCATCTAGTAGTCGGAAGGTTCACATTTAGATTCCCGGGCAGTGTCTCAAAGTGTCCTTGAGCAAGACACTTAACCCCTAACTGCTCCCGATGAGCAGGTTGGCACCTTGCATGGTCGCCTCCGCCGTCGGTGTGAGTGAATGGGTGAATGTGAGGAACAAAAGATTGCAAAGCACTTTGGATAAAAGCTGCTATATAAATGCACTATTTACCATTCACCAATACTATGAATCTACCTATGTTCCTTTCAGAAATACCCCCACACTCCGGGCCAGAAGAAGAAGAGGGTGGTGAAGTACGGCATGGGAGGCTTCATCATCTTCGCTCTCATCAGCATCATCTGGTTCCCCCTCCTCTTCATGGCGTTGATGAAGTCAGCCGCTGGGGTGACCAATCAGCCGCTGGACGTCTCCATCCAGCTCAGCATAGCGGGATATGAGGTAGAGGCTTCGACAGGGCTGGCTATATCACACTGTGTCATTCCATACCAAATTTCGAGTGAGGTATCGGAAGAAAAGTATCATTTTGGTAGCAGTATCGGCATCGGTATCGAAGGTTTTCAAATGGTACCCAGCTCTAAACATCGACATTTAATTTGGTAACTAATCTCTGATGCTGCAGTGGCTCAAGAAATAAGGTAAATTGAAGGTCTACGGTTCAATTCCCGGCTCCTCCTGGCTTCATGTCCTTGAGCAACACCTAACCCCTATCTGCTCCCAGACAAGTTGGCTGTGTACGTGACTCAAGAGTTCTCAAAAAAAGAAAATCCCAGAGATCAGACATAATCCCACAGAATTAGGGATGTCCAATATTATCGGCCTACCGATATTATCGGCCGATATCGGCATTAAAATGTGATATCGGAAAATATCGGTATCGGTTTTCAAAATTTTATTTTTTATTTTTTTATTTATTTTTTTACATTTCTATAACCTTTATTTACCCAGGCAAGCAAGTAAGAACAAATTCAGATTTTATTTATTTTCAAAAGTATGCATAATGTTGTGTTAATTCCACAACAAGAGATATGTAATGTTAATTACCTGAAATTATTCCATTTTTTGGGGGGGAAACCCTGCATTTATCGGTATCGGTTGATATCGGTTGATATCGGTATCGGAAATTAAGAGTTGGACAATATCGGTATATCGGTATCGGTAAAAAAGCCAATATCGAGCATCCCTACACAGAATACAATTACTAATATGGAATGAAGTGGCTTGACTATCTATTGTAACTGCTCACAATGTAATAAGGCAGATTAGCCTAGTGTAAATACACACACCATAAAGACATGCATGGTATGCAGGGACTACAGATGGAAACTAGCTAATTAGCTCAAATCTGGCACATTTACATTGATGTGGAAACTGAAGATGTTCATTAATGTGCACTGTCCATGAGTAAAAAATAAATAAACAAACACAGAGGTTTATTTACTAGGTTCATCTGTATTTTTACACATGAGAAACAGCAGTGACAATAGATGGCCAAGCCATATTCTTCACAGCCCTAAAAACACCTTTATCCCTTTCACTACCACATTACAGAAGGTTAACCCTTTCACTACCACACTACAGACGGTTAACCGCCTGTAGTGTGGTAGTGAAAGGGCTAACCTTCTGTATTGTCGCAGTGAAAGGGTTAACCATTTGGTAGAGTGGTAGTGAAAGGGTTATGCAACGGAGAGATACACTTTCAATTTTGACGGAGATAAGATAATCTCCCCGATTCAGATACAATTTAACACAAGCGGTTCCAAAGATATTTAATGTTTCTTGGCACATTTTCACACCGCCAATAAAGTACCGGGTCCATGTCTGTTGTCTCTCCTTTGGAATGGATTTGGTGCCAGCTGTCATTTCTGCCCGTCTCCGTCGTCGAAACTTGAGACCGACACTCCGACAAAACTGTCGTTTTTCACACAGCGTGGGAAATAATACAGCCGGACTATCTAACAACAATTAACATATTTACAAGTCGGATTTAGTTTTGTAAATAAGGAAACAGATAGAGAAGATTCCAAAGCACTCAAAATGGCCAATATTTCAATTTCGATCGTCACATGTTTGGTTTTATATATAAGGCCATCATAGGGAAGCTTCCCCTATATCTTTCCAACCTAATTAGCTTTGCCTCTAGCAGTTCTCTACCATACCAGGTCCACAAGATGGCTACTTTAAAAAAAAACGAGAATAAACACTGAACTAGGAAGAACAGCTTTTTCAAGCTTCGCACCTTGGGCATGGAATGGGCTACAGGACCATATTCACTTAGATACCCTGGTCTCCCTCTGCGAGTTTAGGTCTGTATTACATAACTTCTGAAGTGGATTCCCCAAGCTATTTCGGTTCTGCTCTGTTCAGAACCGGGTTGTTTAGTACTCTGCGTTGTTTCAATAGCTTTAAAGCTCTGGGAATCACTTCTCTTCTTTCAGCGGTGCAGGCAGAAGGAATTAGGAGGAAAAAGGTTATATAACAGCTGTTTAATCAAAGTTTAAGAGTGTATACAAATTACAATAAGAATGCTATAGTTGTGATCAAAAACACTATGCCGTAATTGAACAAAACTAGGCTAATATAACAGTAAAGAGAATGCTAGTTGATAAGTGGTTGAAAGTCTTTGTTCTCTTGCTGATAACAAAGCAGTTGGTTTTCCCTCCAAAAAGTTCCTTTGTTCCTTCCGCCGACCTGTTTTTGGATGAGATGGTGAAGGAGGTCTTGTCGTGTCGGTTGGGTTTTTCAGAGTCCTTCTCCACCGTCCCACACCCCCTCTTATCAAAAGCCCAGAGTGTCTCAGTGACGTCACCAAAGTGACATCATCAAATCCTTTCCTCCAATCCCAGGCCTACTAAGTTCGGATGTCAAATTGGGGGTTGGCTTTACACAGCCAACTGAACTTTCCTCTGTTCTCCAGTCCAGGAACAAACACCTTCCAACAACTTAATACTTTGGGATATTGATCTCCTACTATATATATTTGAATTTCAATTAATTACATACAAATCAATACCATAGATGAAGAGGATAGAACAATCAATTAATCAAATTGAACATAAATGAAAACAGAACAGACACATTAACTAATTGTATACATTGAATTTCTGCAAACTGTAGTTCAGATCAGTACAAAATGCTCATATCTCTGATCTGTGTGTGTGTATATATATATATATGTATGTGTGTCTATGTGTGTCTGTGTGTGTCTATGTGTCTGTGTGTGTGTGTGTGTGTGTGTGTGTCTATGTGTGTGTGTGTGTGTGTGTGTGTGTGTGTGTGTGTCTGTGTGTGTGTGTGTGTATGTGAATGTGTGTGTGTGTGTGAGTCTATGTGTGTCTGTGTGTGTGGGTAGCTAAGGCTTCCTGCCCCCCACCCCTTGTCTCACCCAGGTGGCTGATTGCGTAAACAGTTGTTGTAAACAGTTCCCTCAGATCACACAGGATACAGGCTGTTGCCCACACTTTGTATGCAAATTCACCAAAAGGGCAGAGTAATTTAATCACCAGAAGCATATATTTGGCTGACTTGACTTTAGCAGCTGTTTTCTCAAAATATAACACATTATTTACCATTTGAGATCTATGTTGGCAGGCGAGAATTCTACCACACTTCCTACAGGAAGAGTGTCGCTGCTTTCTCTAGTCGGGTCCCAGCTGCAAAACTGCAGAGTTACTGTATTGCCCTGTATTTTACTGTAGTACACTTTTACTGTTATGTAGACTGTTCTGTTTTGTGTTTTTATGTTTACGTGTGATGTATTGTGTATTGTGTACATGCACTTTTATTATGTTCTTGTGTGATGTACCGCACATTTTATTGCTGTCTGATGTTTGCGGGTGTTATTGCTGTCATCTTGGCCAGGTCTCCCTTGCAAAAGAGATCTTGTATCTCAATGGGACTTCCTGGTTAAATAAAGGTTAAATAAAAAAAAATAAAGAAAAATTCTTGCCAGGCCATCTTAAAACGAAGACCTGGCGCTGATGCATGGAGATCGTGGTATCTTGTAGGGTGGTGTGGTGATTAGCAGGCAGGTGCGGAGTCTCCATCCATCAGCGTGATGATTTTTCCCAAGTGCAGGGAGGGTATGGGACAGACATGGGTTAGAGACAGACACAGAGGTGTGTGACGGAGGCAGAGAGGAGGGGGCCCCAGGGGTCTCAAACTCATTCCATCGTGGGCCAAGTTTTCATTTTAACTATACATTGCACCAGGTGAGTTAGTTGAAGAGGTGAGCCAATTAGTGAAATCATCAGCTGGTGTTTAGGCAAGGCTGGAATGAAACCAAGCATACACTCTGCCCACAATGGAATGTGTTCTGCGATAGACAATGCTGAAATGAAAGAACAGAGGAAACTTTTTTTGCATTAAAATTATTTAATGCACTTCTCCATTGAAGGTAAACTAACATGGACGGCATTCACATCACAGCATGAATAATATCACAATATTAAAAACAGAATGGTGTATCCTGAATAATATCACAATATTAACCACAGCATACTGGATTATCCTGAATAATATCACAATATTAAAGGAAGAATACTGGAGTACCCTGAATAATATCACAATATTAAAGACAGAATACTGGAGTACCCTGAATAATATCACAATATTAAAGACAATACTGGAGTCCCTGAATAATATCACAATATTAACCACAGCATAATGCGGATCTGACTGTCTATTCTTCTGATAGCAGGTGTTTAATCAAAGATCCCCGCTTTCTAGTGTTGCATAAGGACCAATCAGCATGGGTATGGGCGTGTTCATTTTCCATTGATGGGGATTTGATTGGCTGTTTACCTGCACCTCGCAGGATTAATAACGTTAACGTTAGTTCGGCCAGATAAACAATTAAAATATACTACAGTAATTAAAATGGTTGGACCTGTGAGATTTGTACTTTGTACTTTGTACAGTAGGTCTGCATTTTAAATGTAAGGAGTAAAAAGTATGTTTTTTTTCTCTGAAATGTAATGGAGTAAAAGTACAAAGTATACAAACCTAATAATACTCGAGTAAAGTACAAATCCCCCAAAACAGTACTTAAGTATTGTAATGAAGTACAATTACTCAAGTACTTTACACCCCTGGTAATAATGTACAATTGAGCAAGCTGTACCATTCAACCAAGTAATATTGCACATGTCTAATGTGTGTGTGTGTGTGTGTTTTATTACAGCCTCTGTTCTCTATGAGTGCCCAGGAGCAGAACTTGGTCCCATACTCTGAGGGACGCTTCAACCGTCTCACTCAGATCTACGCTACTCACCCAGTAAGACACAGCCTCATTCATTCAGCTATACTCTTAACACTTTGGGAGCCAGCCGTGTTTTCCTTTTTACCCCCTTGAATGCCCACATCCACTCCAATGTTAACGTTAATATCGCCTAATCTATGTTTTAAATTATGGCTATGTGTCTAATCTGCCTGTCGCTTATCAAAGACTCATTTTCCAGTCAACATTGTCATGGCAGATTGTTTTTTTATCGCTTCATTTCCGTTTTCTAGCATTTTGAAAATCACTCGTTTTCACGGAAAAAACAACACATTCTATGATAATCGCCTTTTACTGGAATATTCTAGAACGTTGTAATTTTTCGGCCTATTTATGAATCGTTTTCAAATAAACGCTAGATGATCGATAGTATATGTGTACGCATGCACGCTCGTGCCGCCAGTTGAAAATTGATTCTCCTATTTCCTGACCGCGAGCAGAGTCAAACATCACCATAATCACATAAAAGCTTATATCTCTGTGAAAACGAGTCTGATTATCCTAATACTGATAACATAGATTCCTTACCTGAGATCAGATGCTATCCAAATGGTTTATTCCAATTCCCGATCGCCATTCAAAAAAATCGCTAATTTGATTGATCCATCGACTGTATACAGTAAAACACATATTCGCCGCGGCTCCGAGGCTCCAGAGTGAACTCTGGTAGACCCCGGTTACATGAGTGAGAAGTCAAATGTGGAGTGCAGGTTTTTTTTCCCCATTCATTTTCATTGAGTCCAATCCAAAAGGGTGATTTACCATCTGGGAGACGATCTGGGAGGCGCTTTTTTCACATCTGAGCGCCTGGGGTGACTGGATCTCCAACGGTTGATGCAATATGATTTCAGATCGCCAATCAAAAAAATTCAAAAAAATTCAAATATTCTCGTGAGTGGGCATTCAACCCGCGGGGGGGTAAACACGAGAAAACTTGTGGATGGCATTCAAAGTGTTAAGATGGGAAATCCTCCATATTTCAATAATCTTGGGCTGTTACTTTAACGCCAACATTATTGGAAATGCATTTACCGGCTTTTCCAAAGTCAGACAAGAAGATAGATACAAATGTCCTCTCTGTGCGTTCAGTGGAAAGCTATCCAGCTGCAAGATAGCCTAGCTTAGCACAAATTAATGGAAGCGGATACGGACCAGCTAGCCTATCTATTGGCCAAAAACACCTCTCCAGGTCCGTATCAGCTTCCATTAATTTGTGCTAAGCTAGCATGCAGCTGTATAGCTTCCTACTGAGCGAACAAAGAGCAAATAGGTTGATATAATAATAAATATAAATATAGACTGTATATAGCTGTTTCTCTAAGCTGGAAATCAGAACACCGAAACTTGGCATTGGTCCATCGACAATGAATTAGTGACAGAGTTTGTGGGCTCACAGAAATTTGTGTTACATCCTTTTACATCCAAAATAGTTTTATGTGAATGTAATATTACAGCTCTGAATCAGAACATATCTGCCTGCCTGTATCCCAGTAAGATCACCATGGATCCTGCCATAGTAATAATAATAATAATAATTCATTGCATTTATAAAGCGCTTCTCAGGAACCCAAAGTCACTGGGAGTCGCTCAGCGATCCACTGTCTATGGAGCCGCTCCAGGATTTGTTTCTTGATGACATCATCACTAGAGTCTTGTCTTTCTGGTGTTCAGCTTGAGGAGACTTGTTCACATTCACATTCACAATTCCTATAATGTAATATAGGAATAACACATTTTTATTTTAGGGTGGGTTTTCCCTTTAATTTACAAAGGTTTAAATTTGTCTTGGACTCTCATTATGACATCTGTCAATGGGAAGTTATAGTATACTAAATAGTATACTAGTTATAGTATACAGATACATTAGACTAAAACTTAATTAAATTATGAACTATGTATTAATTCCTGGGGGGGGGGAGTTGCCTTATAGCCCTGGAAGCATAATGATGATGATTTGACATCAAGGGCACACATTTGGACAGTAGACACCCTCACTATATCAAGACGTGCCTTGAAATTCTCTCAATTCAATTCAGTTCCGTTTGATAACATCTCTCTACGAACACAACCTCTCCCAGTCTGCTATGCAGTTCATAGTGAACTATGTGGCAGAGGACGTGATCGACGCTAAGATCAAGAGCGACGCCAGTCTTCTGTGGAGCATCACGCCTGCCAGCAGAGAGGCCATGATCCAGGAGCTCAGCAACTCTACTCACATCTACATCACACTGAGGTGGACCATGCTCAGGTGTGTGTGTGTGTGTGTGTGTGTGTGTGTGTGTGTGTGTGTGTGTGTGTGTGTGTGTGTGTGTGTGTGTGTGTGTGTGTGTGTGTGTGTGTGTGTGTGTGTGTGTGTGTGTGTGTGTGTGTGTGTGTGTGTGTGTGTGTGTGTGTGTGTGTGTGTGTGTGTGTGTGTGTGTGTGTGTGTGTGTGTGTGTGTGTGTGTGTGTGTGTGTGTGTGTGTGTGTGTGTGTGTGTGCGTGCGTGCCAAATGTCCCCACAAAAAAAACAAAATAGAAAGACGAGTAACATCCTTCTTTGTGGGGACATTGTGGTTCTTAACTTAATGTTTTGTGATGCCCAGTTATCTATAGATGTCTGTCTGTCTGTCTGTCTGTCTGTCTGTCTGTCTGTCTGTCTGTCTGTCTGTCTGTCTGTCTGTCTGTCTGTCTGTCTGTCTGTCTGTCTGTCTGTCTGTCTGTCTGTCTGTCTGTCTGTCTGTCTGTCTGTCTGTCTGTCTGTCTGTCTGTCTGTCCTATCTATCTATCTATCTATCTATCTATCTATCTATCTATCTATCTATCTATCTATCTATCTATCTATCTATCTATCTATCTATCTATCTATCTATCTATCTATCTATCTATCTATCTATCTATCTATCTATCTATCTATCTATCTATCTATCTATCTATCTATCTATCTATCTATCTATCTATCTATCTATCTAAAGTTTAGCCCACATGTAACAAGTTCAAGTTTCAAGTTTCTTTATTAGTTGTCATACAGAAGTACAGAATACTTTTATATAAAATGCTTCTTTCTGTTTTGCTCCAGAGATTGTGCTAGATAAAAATAGATAAGTATAAAAAGTATAGTAAGTATAAAATAGAAGTCAAGTACGTAGACAGAAAGTGTTCGATATATACATATATACAATGTACAATGCAGAGTAGAAGTAACTGAGTTACAATACAATATACTATATACTATACAGTACAATGCAGAAATGGGATGAGGTACAATTTAGGTACAATTTACAGTAAGGTGTAATGAGGTATGGGTTGTAGTGCAAATTCTTTGCCAATAAATATAAAGTGTGTTTAGGTGTTCTAAAGTGGGTAAAGTGGGTGCAGCAACATGAAAGGCCTCTCAGTATGTGTCCCCTGCCCGTTTGTGACATGAATAGAGCATTAACCCTTTCACTACCACACTACCAAAGGGTTAACCCTTTGCTATACTCAATATTCACAAACTACCTACCTTATGTATTAAATAAATCTAGTGTAATCATGTATGCTGATGATTCGACAATGTACAGTACAGCATCAACATGTAGTGAGTTAAACAATATACTTAAAATAGAGCTTAAAGCCATAACAGACTGGGTCAACAATAACAAACTGGTACTCAACATTGCAAAAACAAAAGCAATGGTGTTCGGATCCAGGCAGCAGCGATCCACAATTAAGCCTGACTCTGGCTGGTCAGCCAGTGGAACAGGTAAAAGAGGCTAAGTTGCTTGGTATGGTTCTTGATTCTGGTTTAAAGTGGACAAAGCAAATTTGTGAGGATTCGCCTGTTCCCTGGACCTTTATTCCCTGTCTCCTCACCTCACCAGCCCCCACCTTTGGACTTTCCCTGTCTACTCTCCTCAACAGCCCCCACCCTTGCGATGTTTTACTCTCCTCTACTCTTCACCAGCCCCCACCCTTGGACTACCTTTCGCAGCTGTCATAGTTTATGATTAGCGCCCCAGAGGGATTTAAATACCTGGACCTCTCTCCAGTCCTGGTCGGGTCGTTCTTGTTACTACAATCTACGGCCACGTCTCCGGCGTGAGACGTCGTGCCACCCCGGTACATCACCACCTGTCGCCGTTTGCCTGGAGTGGGACGCCGTCTACGCTCTCTAATTCTCTGCGGGAGGTTTTCCAGTGTTCCCACTCCAGACGTCAAGCCGGCGCGCATCGCTTCCTATTTCCACGGGAGGATGCGTCTCTTCGCCCCAGTCCCCTGGGACCCCTGTGTTCTGCGCTGCCCGTCTGCAGCATCCGAGGGGGATCTCCGTGCCAGGCCTGGAGTGGTGTTCCCACTCCAGACGTCAAGCCGGCGCGCATCGCTTCCTAATTCCACGGGAGGATGCGTCTCTTCGCCCCGGTCCCCTGGGACCCCTGTGTTCTGCGCTGCCCGTCTGCAGCATCCGAGGGGGATCTCCGTGCCAGGCCTGGAGTGGTGTTCCCACTCCAGATGTCAAGCCGGCGCGCTCCCACTCCAGACGTCAAGCCGGCGCGCTCCCACTCCAGACGTCAAGCCGGCGCGCATCGCTTCCTAATTCCACGGGAGGATGCGTCTCTTCGCCCCGGTCCCCTGGGACCCCTGTGTTCTGCGCTGCCCGTCTGCAGCATCCGAGGGGGATCTCCGTGCCAGGCCTGGAGTGGTGTTCCCACTCCAGACGTCAAGCCGGCGCGCTCCCACTCCAGACGTCAAGCCGGCGCGCATCGCTTCCTAGTTCCACGGGAGGATGCGTCTCTTCGCCCCGGTCCCCTGGGACCCCGGTGTTCTGCGCTGCCCGTCTGCAGCATCCGAGGAAGATCTCCGTGCCAGGCCTCCGCCGTCGGAACCCTGTCATCCCTGTAAGCAGCTCTGGCCCTCGCCCTGTCCAAGGCCTTAACCCTGTTCTCTGTCCCTGTCTCCAGCCCGCCTCTCCGGGCCTTTGTCCCTGTCCCCCTCTCCAGTGCCCCTGGTCCTGGTCCTTGACATTTTGCCCTGGCCCTGTCCCTTAGCCTTAGTCCCTTAGCCTGTTCGCCTCTTAAAGGCACAGTGCCGCATTTTCCCTATTTTCTTTGACTCCAGTGTTTTTGTGTTTTCCCTTGAAGGGACTGTGCCGCCTTTTGTTCAATAATAAATATTTTGCCCTGTTTTGGCTTACTCTCATACCTGTCTTGTGTTGTGCGATTGGGGTCGGTTACAAACCATAACAGTACGACCCGACCCGTCGACGACCCCAGCCAGCACAGACAGTGTATGTGGGTTAGCCCCTGTTAGTTCCCTCTAGTTCCCTCTGACCCACTCTAGTTCCCTCTAGCTCCCTCTAGTTCCCCTGTTAGTTCCCCTGTTAGTTCCCCTGTTAGTTCCCCTGTTAGTTCCCCTGTTGTCTCCCTTGTTAGCTCCCCTGTTAGCTACCCTGTTCCCCACAGCTAGGACTGTCCTTCCAGCTAGCTTGTTCTCCTTGCTAGTCCAGCCCTGTCTGCTAGCCTGGCTCCGGCAGCTAGCGCAGCCTCTATGCTATTGTAGCAGTACTGCTAGCATAGGCCCTGTAGCTAGCAATGCTCTGGCAGCTACCCAGTCCCTCTGCTAGCCCCACTTTAGGTGTAGCTTCCCCTGCTAGCATGGCCCAGGTTTTTTTTGTTTGTTGCTTTGTCATGTCCCCTGCCCCGCTGTCTGATTTTTTGGGTCGCCCAGTGGCTCCCGTGGAGGGGGAGGTACTGTGAGGATTCGCCTGTTCCCTGGACCTTTATTCCCTGTCTCCTCACCTCACCAGCCCCCACCTTTGGACTTTCCCTGTCTACTCTCCTCAACAGCCCCCACCCTTGCGATGTTTTACTCTCCTCTACTCTTCACCAGCCCCCACCCTTGGACTACCTTTCGCAGCTGTCATAGTTTATGATTAGCGCCCCAGAGGGCTTTAAATACCTGGACCTCCCTCCAGTCCTGGTCGGGTCGTTCTTGTTACTACAATCTACGGCCGCGTCTCCGGCGTGAGACGTCGTGCCACCCCGGTACATCACCACCTGTCGCCGTTTGCCTGGAGTGGGACGCCGTCTACGCTCTCTAATTCTCTACGGGAGGTTTTCCAGTGTTCCCACTCCAGACGTCAAGCCGGCGCGCATCGCTTCCTATTTCCACGGGAGGATGCGTCTCTTCGCCCCGGTCCCCTGGGACCCCTGTGTTCTGCGCTGCCCGTCTGCAGCATCCGAGGGGGATCTCCGTGCCAGGGCTGGAGTGGTGTTCCCACTCCAGACGTCAAGCCGGCGCGCATCGCTTCCTAATTCCACGGGAGGATGCGTCTCTTCGCCCCCGGTCCCCTGGGACCCCTGTGTTCTGCGCTGCCCGTCTGCAGCATCCGAGGGGGATCTCCGTGCCAGGCCTGGAGTGGTGTTCCCACTCCAGACGTCAAGCCGGCGCGCTCCCACTCCAGACGTCAAGCCGGCGCGCTCCCACTCCAGACGTCAAGCCGGCGCGCATCGCTTCCTAATTCCACGGGAGGATGCGTCTCTTCGCCCCGGTCCCCTGGGACCCCTGTGTTCTGCGCTGCCCGTCTGCAGCATCCGAGGGGGATCTCCGTGCCAGGCCTGGAGTGGTGTTCCCACTCCAGACGTCAAGCCGGCGCGCTCCCACTCCAGACGTCAAGCCGGCGCGCATCGCTTCCTAGTTCCACGGGAGGATGCGTCTCTTTGCCCCAGTCCCCTGGGACCCCGGTGTTCTGCGCTGCCCGTCTGCAGCATCCGAGGAAGATCTCCGTGCCAGGCCTCCACCGTCGGAACCATGTCATCCCTGTAAGCAGCTCTGACCCTCGCCCTGTCCAAGGCCTTAACCCTGTTCTCTGTCCCTGTCTCCAGCCCGCCTCTCCGGGCCTTTGTCCCTGTCCCCCTCTCCGGTGCCCCTGGTCCTGGTCCTTGACATTTTTCCCTGGCCCTGTCCCTTAGCCTTAGTCCCTTAGCCTTTTCGCCTCTTAAAGGCACAGTGCCGCATTTTCCCTATTTTCTTTGACTCCAGTGTTTTTGTGTTTTCCCTTGAAGGGACTGTGCCGCCTTTTGTTCAATAATAAATATTTTGCCCTGTTTTGGCTTACTCTCATACCTGTCTTGTGTTGTGCGATTGGGGTCGGTTACAAACCATAACAAAATTGACAGTATCATAACAAGTACTGTCCCGGCATATGGTCATCAGCAGCAAAAATACATATACAGAAACTACAAATAGCTCAAAATAAGGCTGCCAGACTAGCTCTCCACTGTTCAAAGCGCACTAACATTGGAGTTATGCACAGAAATGTATCATGGCTTCCGGTTGAGAAACATCCGCAATCCCATCTCATTACTTTTCTCAGAAATGTTCAAGTTGTCAAAAAACCACAGTATTCTTATGATCATATAGTTTACATAAGAGAAGAACATGACCATATGACCAGACAAGCTACGTGACGTCAGCCCATCTACTGGCACCTAAACCCAGAACAAATCTACTAAAATCTTCTGTGACTTACAGAGCTATCATGGAATGGAACAAGAGAATACCTTGAAGACCTCGAGAGGACGCAGGCGCTCATCTGTTCGCCGCTTCTCCTACGTCTCTAAGTTTTAAGTTTTTACCTGCTTTTTACCTGCTTTTTAGCTTTCTTTTAGACAAATTTACACGGCTAAACGTTAGATTTAGTTAGTTTTAAGTGTTTACCTGCTTTTTAGCTTTCTTTTAGACAAAGTTACATGACTAAACGTTAGATTGCTTCAAAGCGTCTTACCTTGGGATTTACTTTTGTGCACGGTTTTCGACTGATCTGACGGCTACCGATCACCAGCCGCCTGCCGGTCGGTCCCTCTCCCTCCCGACGACCCGATCCTCCTGTGTTCCATCTGGAGTCTCAGCTCTCCTGTTCCTCCCCCGGACTTCCATTCGCCTCCTGCCATGCTATGGTCCGTCTGGCTACTAGCACTCCAACTCTCCGCACCAAACATCAGTTCTCCGTGGCTAACAGTTAGCATTTGGCTAACTGCGTCGGCGCCCAGTATGTTGAAATACTCCATCCCGCAACTCCTGAGTCTCAACAACCACAACTTTCCAATGTTTCGGCACACTCATAAAACAACTTGGACTTCTCCGCCGGCCTCGCTACATCCACAGAAGCACTCAGAGGAAGTTTGTTTACTCCCAGTTTGGACACCCAACTATCCCATCCATCTGCTCAGCTGATCGCCGTGTCGCACATCTGACGCGTCATCAGATCTCTGTTACAGCCGGCGCTAGTAGCTCGGGAAACCCCGCGAGACCTCTGCAGAATAGTATGGGGAGTATCGCGAGAGCAATACTAGCAAAGGATTTTAGAAAACGTGGAGTGGATTTTAGCCTACTCCGGCCCTTACAACGACACACTCCCAGCACTCCTGCCCCTGTTCACATGACCAGTTTTGCTCTCCTCAACACTCGGTCCCTCAACAACAAATCCCACTACATCAATGACATCATCTTGGACCATAAATTTGACTTTACCTGCCTTGTCGAGACTTGGCAGATACCAAATGAGTTCCTAACACTCAACCAGGCCACCCCACCAGGCTACACATATCCACAACAACCCCGTGTTGGTAAGCGGGGTGGTGGACTTGCTGTTCTCCATCGTACCTGTTTCAAGGTTAAGGCTGTCCCCACCCCTCCTGCTACATCATTTGAATGCCTTGCCTTCAAACTGCTTGGCCCCCAGCCTGTGCTTGTCATCCTGATCTACCGTCCCCCCCCTCCCTCCCCTGTGTTTATTTCAGAATGATCTGACCTACTCACCTCTGTCAGCTCATCCATCTCCTCAATTCTCCTCCTTGGCGACTTCAACATTCACGTTGACAACATCACCGCCTCCGTCGACCTCCTGTCCCTCCTTGACTGCCACAATCTCACCCAGCATGTAGATTTCCCCACCCACACCAGAGGCCACATACTGGACCTGGTGTGTTCCACCGAGACCATCACTCCCTCCAATCTCAGTGGCGTGGACCTCCACGTTGCTGATCATCTTGCCATCAAGTTCTCAGTTTCTCTCCCCTCCTCCCCTGGCCGCCCACAGCGCCCCATGACGTACAGGAACACAAAAAACATCACCCCCACTGACCTCACCAACGCCCTGAGCTCCCACCTCGCTCATGATCCTCAGCTGCTCTCAACCACTGAGTTGGTGAACACCTACAACACAGCCCTAGCTGCCACCCTGGACTCCCTCGCACCCCTCAAAACCCGCACTGTCACATTTACACACTCCGGCCCCTGGTACACCCCTGAGCTCCGCTCCATGAAAGCCAAGGGCCGCCAGTTGGAGAGGCGCTGCAGGAAAACAGGCCTCGCTGTCCATGCCCAGGCCTACTCTGACCACATCATTTCCTACAGACTCGCCCTCACCCAAACCAAGTCCTCCTTCTACTCCGATATCATTTCCAAAGGCCAAGGGAATTCCAAAGCCCTTTTCTCCACCATCACCAAACTCCTCAAGCCCCCCGACAACCCCCTCCAGACCACCTCCTCTGATCTCTGCAACAGATTCACGGAATTCTTCCAAAACAAAATCGACGCCATCTACCAGCAGCTCCAGTCTACTCCTGTGTCCCCCACACCTCCGGTTGCTAAACATGACCCTCTGCCCCATCCCACCCACTCCTTTTCATCCTTCTCCCTGGTGGACACCGACTCCATTACGAAGCTGGTGTCGGGCTCTAAATCTTCCACCTGCTCTCTGGACCCTATGCCCACCACCCTGGTGAAGGCTGGCCTGCCTGCCCTCTGCCCTCTCATGGTAGACATCATTAATTCATCCCTGTCCACTGGCTCCGTCCCTGCTGACTTAAAGGTGGCAGCAGTCACCCCAATTCTAAAAAAACCAGGTCTGGACCCCGATAACCTCAACAACTTCCGCCCCATCTCAAACCTCCCCTTCCTCAGCAAGGTCCTCGAGCGCGCAGTAGCCGCCCAGCTACAGAGTCACATGGCCTACCATGACCTGTTTGAACCACTCCAGTCTGGGTTCAGGGCTAAACACAGCACCGAGACCGCCCTGATCAAGGTGACAAATGACCTCCTCATGGCTGCTGATGCTGGCAACATCAACATCCTCATCCTCCTGGACCTCTCAGCTGCCTTCGACACCATCTCACACTCAATCCTCCTAGACCGCCTGGAAAGTGTCCTTGGCATCACTGGTACCCCCTTGTCCTGGTTCACATCCTACCTCACCAACAGGTGGCAGTATGTTTCCCTCGGGGGCTCCAGGTCAGCTCCAGCACTTGTTAAACAGGGTGTTCCCCAGGGTTCGGTGCTAGGTCCGCTCCTTTTTATGATTTACCTCCTCCCACTCTGTGACATCATAAGGAAACACGGCCTCCACTTCCACTTCTATGCAGACGACACACAGCTTTACCTCCACACCAAACCCTCGGCCCCCCTTACTCCCCCCTCCCTCACTGCCTGCCTCCAGGACATAAAAACATGGATGACCACCAATTTCCTTCAACTCAATAGTAAGAAGACTGAACTCATAGTTGTAGCCTCCCCAGCCCTCCTCCAAAAGATAGACCACCTTGTTCTCTCCGTGGATGGCTACTCCATCTGCCCCTCCACAGAGGTAAGGAACCTGGGCGTAATACTGGACTCCACCCTCTCATTTCACCCTCACGTCAAGTCTGTCACCAGATCCGCCTTCTTCCACCTCAGAACCATCTCCCGCCTCCGCCCCTCACTCTCCGACACCTCAGCGGAAACACTCATTCACGCCTTCATCACTTCCCGCCTCGACTACTGTAACGGAATCCTTCTTGGTGCCTCCAAGAAGGTTCTGGATCGCTTACAGTACGTCCAAAACTCTGCTGCGAGGGTCCTCACGTGCACCAAACCCTGGCAGCATATCACCCCCACCCTGCAAAAACTCCACTGGCTCCCCATCAACTACCGAATCCCCTACAAGATCCTCCTCCTCACCTACAAATCCCTGCACGGGTTGGCCCCTTCCTACCTGACCAACCTACTCCACCCCTACACTCCAGCACGAGGCCTCCGATCCTCCAACTCCGACCTCCTCACCATCCCCCGCACCAGGCGTTCCACACTGGGAGACCGAGCTTTCGCTGCAGCTGCCCCCAGACTGTGGAACTCCCTCTCCCCCCTCATCCGAGGCTCTGACACCATCAACCTCTTCAAAACCAAGCTAAAAACCCACCTGTTCACACTTGCCTTCACGCAACACGGCCCCGCTCCCAAGTAGCCCACCCCTGACTTTTTTTGTTGTTTGTTTGTTTGTTAATTTCAACCACTTCATCCAATTGGACAGAACTTGCCTCCTTTTTATTTTTTATCTCTTATCTTATTTGTTTTTTCTTGTTGTTACTATACACATATCTTTTATGTATTTTATTATATTTTTTCTCAATTTTATCTTATTTAAATTTTTTTCCATCCTTTCCTTGAGTCTGAGAAAGGCGCTTCTCTCTTAAAATTCAATCTATTATTCTTATTATTATTAACTCATTGCCAAGCTACTTTGCTGAAATAGAATCCAAAACCACTTTCAAGAAAAAATGTAAATACCATCTACTAACGAGCATGCACTGAACCCTTATGGCATATAGCGGTGAAAACCAATTGACTGTTAATTGTATTTATGTTGATGGCAGTGAGTGCTGCTCAGGAAGCACTATTTATTTGATTTTAATACTTTTTTACTAATAAATATCTTGTACAATATCATCCTAACTGAGATTGTTAATGATGTTGATATTGATGTAATTGATGATGTAATTGATGTTGATAATGATGTAATGTATTGAATATTGTTGTATTGTTTTAAGTGCCGGACCCCAGGAAGAATAGCTTTTGTCAAGTGCAAACGCTAATGGGGATCCTAAATAAACATAACCCTTTCACTGCGACAATACAGGAGGTTAACCCTTTCACTGCCACACTACCAAATGGTTAACCCTTTCACAACCACACTACAGAAGGTTAACCATTTCACTACAACACTACAGAAGGTTAACCTTTCACTACCACACGACAGAAGGTTAACCCTTTCACTACCACACTACAGAAGGTTAACCCTTTCACTACCACACTACAGAAGGTTAACCATTTCACTACCACACTACAGAAGGTTAACCCTTTCACTACCACACTACAGAAGGTTAACCATTTCACTACCACACTACAGACGGTTAACCTTTCACTACCACACTACAGAAGGTTAATCCTTTCACTACCACACTACACAAGGTTAACCCTTTCACTACCACACTGCACAAGGTTAACCCTTTCACTACCACACTACAGAAGGTTAACCTTTCACTACCACACTACAGCAGGTTAACCCTTTCACTACCACACTACAGAAGGTTAACCCTTTCACTACCACACTGCAGACGGTTAACCCTTTCACTACCACACTGCAGACGGTTAACCGTCTGTAGTGTGTCTGTAGTGTGGTAGTGAAAGGGTTAACCTTCTGTAGTGTGGTAGTGAAAGGTTTAACCCTTTGGTAGTGTGGTAGTGAAAGGGTTAACATGTACTGCATATGTGTGTGGTGTTACGTACATGTATGTGCATGAGTATCTGTGTCAGTGCAGCGTGTGTATATATAATACACTATTTAGTGCTCCTCCCTCCCTCCCTCTCCAGGAACACGTCCGTATCGATGAATCCGGAGACGATGGGAGAACACACTGTGAAGTACGAGGACCGGTCTCTGAGGGAGGGGATCGTTCACATGCTCAAAGGCACCGGCCGCAACCCTGTGTGAGTCACACACACGCGCACACGCACACGCACACACACCACACCACACCACACAGTGGGCAAAATCTGACTTGAAATCAGAGTCAGAAAGGTCTTTATTGCCAAGTAGTTTACGCATACAAGGAATTTGATTTGGTAGTTTTTTGGTGTGACATTAACGGACAGACAATTACGGTAGAATAAAATAAAAAGGTTGAACAAAATGGTATTTAAACTAAATTAAAATAGAAGCACAATATAATAGAATTATAAAATTAAATAAAATAGAATAGGCCAGGGCTGTATAATTGTGCACGATGTGGTCAAGTATATACACTAATTTGAATAAAAATAACAATACAGTGGGATGGAATATTTAGCAGGGTTATGCAATTGAGCAGTAATGTGCAAAAAGTATGAACAGTGAAGTATGAACAAGTATGAAGAGTTTTGATTGTATTTATACAAATATATAGTCCAGAAAGCATCCACACCTGCCACTGAAGGTACCCTGGCATGTTTGGATGATATAAATTGCATTGAAATGAAAACCTCATGTGCTTTCTCATTCTCTCTCATAGGATCATTGAGAATCTGCTGCCCAAGTTCCTCAGAGGTCCCAAAGGTCCTGAGTCAAAGATGGCCACCAGAATGAAAGTCGGTTAGTCAGCCTTTCAGCATATTAACACATCCTGCGCCATAAACGTCGTACAACGTGTTTCAAGGTCATGCCATTCCACGGCGTACAACGTTATTGAGATCATATTTCATTTTTTCGCCATGGTATTCATTATTCCCTCACGGAGCCTGGTCTGATACAGTGGGAGCTTGCACAACTCAGCAACGCTTCAATACTGCCGCCTGGTGGATGATCGGCGAGTTGCAACCGGAAATGGATCTCTGGAGATCTCCGTGCATCTGGCAAATGCGTCCGCCACTCACATATTGTTGCGGGACTCTAGACACACGTCTGTGTGTAGCAATCGCTGCCATAACGCAATAATCGATATGATTTGGGCGTTTATTATGATTATACAAACCGGAAAAGGATCTAGGAGATCACCGTCAAATAAGTGGGATTTTTTTCCTCCAGTCTCATCGGGCGAACGGTAAGAGGACGCTGACGTCATTTTCAGCATGAGTGTTTATTATTATTCATGCAAACTGCTCTGATCAATATATCACCCATACTACATAAAGCATTTACTGACGATCACGGAATTATAAACGACCCCCCCCCCCCCCCCCCGTTCATCCGCGCATGATCAGTCATAACGTTTAGGATCATGTACAGTTGAAAATTTTTATATAACGTGTATCGGCAACAAACGCCAGTTGATAATCTTTATATGCGTTTATGCCTATACCTCACGTTCTAGGAATTACTGCAGAAAACGATAAAAACATATTTATATTCTAGACGGTATTTTCGTATGAATCTATGAATGAAAAAGTATAACGTTCGTACATCCTGAACGATAGATAATCGATGTTGAATGGGCCATAGTAATGTCAATTTAGCAATACAATTTAAAAAGTTATAGCCCTGCAAAGAAGGTGAACATCTCCATAGGCTTAGACTGGTGGCAGTGATCATACATTGATGGATAGAAGTGTGGCAGGGAATGTGTTAACATATATTCCACATTTCACATGATTGTTCATTATTAACACATTGAGTGCCACGCCCCTTCCGGGAAGTGACCCCTTCCTTGCCGTCCATTAACCCCATATAAATGTAGTTGTAATTTGTAGAGTTTAATATACTATAGTATATTTTATAGTATAGCTATGGGTCTAATAACGCTGTCGAGTCTCAGTGAGTTGCTTCTGGTCAACGTGCAAATAACTGATTCTTTTTGGGCGGCTACGTGGCATAGTGGGCAAGGCGCTCGCCACGAATGCGGAGCCGCTGGGCTCGCCTGTTCGAGCCCAGCGCTCCACATTGCTTTCAGTTTAGCTGGTCGTTCATACTAATACACATTGGCCGTATTAGGGGGTGGGAAACTGATGGGTGGGGATCGGGCGTTGTGGACAGCGACTCCTACAGGTCGGTTGGTGCGCCTGCGCAGTAGAATCAGGAAGTGTCGGGGGCAGCGTGAGCCTCCCACGCGTTACTCCTCGTCACTGAGAGATCGAGCTGCGCAGGTGAAAAGATGCGACTGCTGTTACCTCAAGTACCGGAGGGGACTTGTGCTATGTATGACTTAGTCCACATTGCAGCCGGCTTGTGGGAGGCAAGAAACAGCGTTCGTGACAGGGGAGGGTTGAATTGGATGATACGAAATTGGGATGGGAGAAAATATAGAAAAATGGGAGAAAAAGTGGATCAAAAAAATAACTGATTATTTTTTCATCCGTACATTTCCGTTTTATACCGTTTTGAATATGAATATAGTTTGGTTGCTTCTGAGTAATTCCAGGGAAAAGACACGAAAACAGCGTTTTTGTGTAATTCAATAAACACGTTGTAATTTTTCGCCTGATTATCGGATCTTCCTGAAATCAACGCTAGATCATTATTATTATCCTTCCTCGTGCACGCATTCAATGTGGTTTATACCGGCGCGCCCCCTACCCCCCCTCCTGCAACCCAACGGCAAACAGCCATACACATAAAACACAGATAGCTTCAATCGCGGTAGAAATAAATATCAGATCAACGCAAGCTTTAATATATATCTTACCTGGTCTCTGATGTAATGCAAAAAAAAGAATCCAATTATCGCATCGCCATTCCAGTTATCCACAGCGATCCTGTCTCCGACGTTGTTGGGCATTGCACTTCAACGGGCGGGCGGGGTCAGTAGTCCAAACCATTCCTACAAGCGTTTGCCGGAGTGTTTAGGACCCGCCCCCACGCCGCAGCTCGGTAGAGAAAAGAAACGAACCCGTTTCTAACTGGGTGCAATAATTGCCGAAGACGTTAGAGGGCGGTATAAGACCGTCTGGCAGCTCAGACACACTCAGAACAGTATGCACAAGGTGCCCCGCTGAATTATGAATGGAAATAGTGAATAAAAGAAATACAGTGAGAAAAACGTAGATCTACGTTTCCGGCACTCAACGATCGGGCGACAGAAACGTAGTTCTACGTTTTCGGCAACCAAATGGTTAAAGGGTTGGACTCAGGGCCGTTTCTTGCCATATGCAGACTATGCCTTTTTCTTTTCTTTTTACCCCCGAAATTAACATTCACTTTAGACACTTTAAACACTTTTAACACTACACGATATATTTTCTATTTATTACTAAAAGATTTGCACTACATCCCTACCTCATTTTTGCATAAAAAAAAACTAAAAAACAATACTAATGTAAGCTATTTAATCTGTTCTATGTTATTATTGATGCTGACGTTATTAGGTGGAGTTGTGCGCGGGGAATAAAGGAAAAACCGTTATGTTGATGATCAGATATCAAGTCTCCCGTGATTTTATTTTACTAGTGTAAAAGTATAGGTGGACTATTCCTCGGTTACACTAATAAAAAACAAAGCTGCATTTTTATAGATATACAAGCATTAATTAACAGTACACATCCAATTAAATCACCATTTAAATAAATGTATATATATATATACCTAATACTTGCTATCTAATACCCTACACACATATGCTCTCGCTCGCCCCCCCCCCCCCCCCCCCCCCCCGGACCCCCACTTGGATAATCCATCCATTATCATTCGCTCCTTACCAGGTACTACAATTCATATGCTAGCTTTTATTCTCTCCACCACTTCTAACCACATTGCAATTTTGGATTCACTGACACCTAAAATCCTTGCTGTGGATATTTCTAGATAAATCACATCGAGATATGTAAGAATCCAAACCTTCCTACAATTTTTTTCCGGTTGAAACCATCGTGATGCTATCAGCTTTTTAGCCGCTGTGATACCTGATCAAACTAATCTCTTTAGCTGTATAGGGACTGCAAACTCAAAAACATCATTCAACAGCAATACAGAGGGGTGTACAGGTATATTCAGAATTAAGAAATTTGATAATTGCTGGGACACTTCTTTCCAGAATATCCTCCTCCCCTTTTGTACATAAGGAGCATCTGGAGTCTTGTTTAAGTCCCATTCTGTTCAATCTTATAGGAGTCAGGTATGTCCTGTGATTGTGAATATAGTTAAGATTGATTTGTTGATGGTCCGGGTTACGTGACGCAAGTCGAACGTTTGCCCAGGCTTCTTGCCAATCAAAATTTATTTCCAGGTCTGGTATATCCCTCCTCCAGACACAACAACAACCACCAAACGCACATAGCACACACATCCACACGCACACACTCACTTTAAACAAACACACTGTAGCACCCACTCCACACACTTTATAGCACACACCCACTTTAAACAAACACACTGTAGCACCCACTCCCCACACTTTATATCTATTGATGAAGGATTGCACTACAACTCGTACACCTTACTGTAAATTGTACCTAAAATTGTACCTCATCCCATTTCTGCTTTGCACTAGATAGTACTGTACATTAGTACACTGCATAGTATTGTATATTATATGGTAACTCAGAACATTGTACATATGTCTATACCGAACACTGTGACCTCATTTTTCTTCTTTCTTTTTCTTCTTCTAAATTACATGCTATATTATGTTATTTGATACTATCTTGTCTAGCACAGTCTCTGGAGCGTAACAGTAAGAAGCATTTTGTATGAAAGTATTCTGTACTTCTGTATGACAACTATTAAAGAACTTGAACTTGAGTCTAGGGGGAGGACTCCATACGAGGACGTTAGTAATTAAGCATTACATCACGCGCAGGAGTGGTTTGTGAACAATAAACCATGCCTAGGGGTGGTCGTTAGACCCCCCTAGGCATGGTTTATTGTTCACAAATCATGACTGCAAGTGGTGTAAAGCTTTTATACAACTGCCACATTCATCCAACCTTATTGCTATACAATAAACACACATTAATCGAAGATTTATTGAAAAAACCATCCGCCAGAAAAAGTAGTTCCCACAACTACAAAAAAGACAATTTGCCTCCATGTGGAAGCAGCTTGGAAGTGCATCCAACCAACTAACACATCCAACTGTGTATTATTAGAATGATTGAGAGAAGTTGCCTCATGTGGAAGCAGCTCGGAAGTGCATCCAACCAACTAACACATCCAACTGTGTATTATTGGAATGATTGATTGAACATTTTATTACCAGATGCAGAATGGGTACAATACAGTACGGCTCAATACATACAATTGTTAAGGGGATGCAGACCTACTTTCTATAGAACTTCATTCTTAGATGCTTCTATAGAAAGTAGGTAAAACAAATTAAAAAGTTTTCTTTGCCCTATAGGAAAAAAATATTTTCTTCGCCCTATTTTTTTTTTTTTTTTAGCCTAAACTTAACCAGTTGGAAACCAGGCGTACAGTAATAAAATTAGCAATCAACCAATCAATCAATTCAATAGACCATGCTCACTTAAAACAGCGCAGCACTCAGCTGCTCCTCTCTGTCTGACTTTCCCCCGCTGTTGCAGACAGGAGTGTGTGTGTGTGTGTGTGTGTGTGTGTGTGTGTGTGTGTGTGTGTGTGTATGTGTGTGTGAATGTGAATGTGTACGTGTGTGTGTGTGTGTGTGTGTGTGTGTGTGTGGGGGGGGGGTGGGGGTGGGGGTGGGTGGAGACTAGAGCCAGCGCTGCAGTCAGAGGGAAGGAAAAAGAAATTGAAAAAAAAATCGCAAATTAATCAATCAATCAATCCGCGATTTTTCTTTTGTTACACAATGATTCATGACCCATAGATTACACAATCCAACATTGTGTAAGAGACTAAGACATTCGCCGTGACAGAATCGCTTGATATTTAGTCGTTTAGTCGTTATCAACATATCCATTTGTTAAAGATTATTGTCCGCCATCTTGTGATCCGGCGGAGTGATGTGATGTGATTCGGTTGTGGGTGGGTCCTGGGCCAGCAGCGTGGAGTGTTCCCAATACATACGTGTAAATGGACTGTTTCAGCCAATCAGAATCGAGAAATTTGCATGCCGTTGTATAATTGATGATAAAAATCTGATACAAAACCTCTCGATGTCTCTCTTTCATAGAATTTGTGGTATCTGTGGTATTCAATTGGTATCCTTAATGGGACTCCATGAGCCTTCAAACATACCAATAACTGTGCGTAAAAATAATATGTGGATCTGGTGAGATTACATTTTTTATGTATTTCTTCATATCTACAAAAACCACGTTTGTTGAAAACATCTCCTAATGTGTGTATGCCCTGCTTTTCCCATTTAGGGTATCTTATAGGTCGTTTTCCAATCAGGAGTGCATTGTTATTGAATAGGGGAGTATGACTATGCCATTTATGTGGGTTAGAATATTTTTTTTGTGTTTCATGCCATATCCGGATCGCATGAGTAATAATGGGGCCAAATTTCAATTCGCATTGCTTAATTGATAATTTGGTGTATACAAAGCTGCATTTTGTACTTTATATTATCTATTTTGTATAGTGTTTGGTCTTTATTCTTTTTACTGTATGAAGCACAATCTCAAGAGGCTCATACTGTAATGTACATGTACCTTATATGTGACAAATAAAACAAAACTTGAAAACTACAACCTAAAATATTCAGTTCTAACCCTTGTGTGTCTCCCTCAAGAGCATTCAGACCGCCCGGAGGACATCCAGACACTGACTTTCTTCAGGCCCATGTCAATCAAGCTTCAGCAGGCCAATGGGAGCACAGAGGGAGAGACGGACCAGTGGTGGGTAGTGGAGGAGTGTACGCCAGGTCCCGCCCCTGTCCGCCGCAGGTGCCACAGTATAAAGATGGTGATCTTCAATGATAAAGTCAGTCCGCCCAGCATGGGCTTCCTGGCTGGACATGGGTAGGTGTCATGGCTGGTTTGTGAGAGATGGATGTTCTTTAAAAAAAAAACACACATTTTATCGGTACTGAAACATTTGTGCTCCTACAGTATCTGCATCAGCAGTGTTGCAGCTTTTGACATGGAATGTTCAAGTTTCGCTACACGCACCTGAATATATTCTGCATTTATATTTTCATATTTACCGCATATATCCATATTAGTCTCAATATACTGCATACAATCTCTATACTTACACCTGCATATAACCCATAACTCTGTATGATAGCATGTACAATAATGCTGTATATTGATAATATATCAATATTGTATACCTGTATGGTCCTGGGTTCGAGCCCTGCTCGGATGTGTACACATTCTCCCTGTGTTCGCATCTGGTTTCCTCCCACACCATAAAAGACATGCAAAGTACACTACCACCGTCGACCTTGACCAAGGCATTGCTATTTCACTTTGTGCGCTCTCCCTCTCCCTCCAGCATCGTGGGCCTCTACATGTCAGTGGTACTGGTTATAGGAAAGTTCGTCAGGGAGTTCTTCAACGGGATCTCGCGGTCCATCATGTTTGAGGAGTTGCCCTGCGTAGACCAGGTCCTGAAGCTCTGCACGGACATCTTCGTGGTGCGAGAGACCGGAGAGATGGAGTTGGAGGAGACGCTGTTCGAGAAACTAATCTTCCTCTACCGATCACCGGAGACCATGATCAAGACGACCAGAGAGAAGAAAGACAGCTAATAAGCTATAGCTAGATTCACAAAGGCACACTACGGGCGATGTCCCGTTCTCACAACTGACCTTCTTAACGTCAGCAAATCTAGTGATGAATGGACACGTTTGTACGCAGGTGCACCACCGAAGACAATAAATGGAAACCTGTGTGGCTTTGACAATGAAGTGCCTGTTGTTCTCTTCTACTCAAGTTAATGGGATTGTCCCTTTACTGTACAATGCATGCATTTCTTAACGTTTTTATAAAATGGTGGAGACTTACCAGAAAGAAAAGAAAATGTTATATACTCAAAATGCAATCCACATTTCCCCCTGGAAACAGATTATCTACATATTGCTTATGTAGCCTAGTAAATTGTTTCATTTATTTCAAAATAAAAATATGACCTACACGGTTTCAGGTTGCTGCAGTTTTTTTTCAAGAAACGAGGGGGAGAAACAAACCTCAAATATATTATGACACAAACTCCAGATTAAATTGTCTTTAATACATTTTCTAATTACAAATTGAAAGGAGAAACAAACAAATATAGGTCCCTAGTCCCTCTACAGAATCCTCCTGATGTCATCCATTCTTCCTCATGTTCGTCCATCACCAGACGTGCAGGACAGGGACGGCTCCCAATACGTCTGAGGAACAGCATCTATTTACATACTGGCCTCAGAGCCTGTAAGAAGAGAAGGAATTTGTTATTAACTGGATTTTTTTTTTTTTTATCTATTCTAAACTTAAAAAGGAACATGCCAACATTATGGCAAGTTCTCCAGGGTCAAAGAAGATTAGACACCCAATTTCCTCTCTACGTTCAATAGAAAGCTATCCGGCTGCAAGCTAGCTTAGCACAAATTAATGGAAGGTGTTTTTGGCCAACAGCTAAGCTAGCTGACACATTCCCATTCATCTGTGCTAAACTAGGCTAGCTTGCAGTCGGATAGCCTTCTACTGAACGCACAGAGGAAATTGGTATCTATCCTTTTGCCCGACTCTGGTGAAGACCGTAACATTTCCCATCATATTGGAGTGTTCTTTTAAGGCATTATAAACTGTTGATATATACAGACTAGTAAAACTTTTAAATGTTTGTTGATGTTTCGGCTGTAATCTACTGCTTTCTTCAGAAGCATCAGACGGTGTTACTGCGTTACGTCACACCTGTGATGCTTCTGAAGGCGGCTGTAGAGGTTTACAGCAACTAGTCTGTATGAACAGTTCATAGCATAGAAAATTGTTATTCTTTGGATTCTCATGATACTGCATCATGTAGATATTTTATAATGATGCTAGCAAAAATATTTTAAATGTATAAAGCAGAAGAATCTCAGTTGGAAATTAATGAGTTGTGTTATTCAAAAATATAATGAAGGGAAAAAAACTTGAAATTATATGGGGGGGGGGGGGCTGTGAACATTTTCACAAATAAAGATCAATGAATCACAACTATGATACATCTTTGACTACCACCACCTTGTGTGGTGATCCGAATCCTTCACTAGAGGTCGTTCATATACCACTGATGTGCTTTGATGACCCGACACACAAAAAACAGTCAACGAATAAATGTAAAAACAGGCAGATGACGTACACAAATGCCAAAATTATCGCATTGGGTTCTATACTGACTCAATACATAGGAACACCCTGTAGTTATGGGAAGAAAAATAAAAGTGGCATAGTATGCTGATGTACGAGATCATATATATAAATTATTAGTGATTAAGTGTGGCATTTTGAAAAAAAAACATGGGAACAGGGGAAATGCATATTCAGCAACTGACCATGCCATGATTTGACCATCATCTCATAACCAGCCGGTTGCCACCATTGTCAAAGAAAGTCTCTCTGGTCTGCATCCCCTAACAATTGTATGTATTGAGCTGTACTGTACCCATTCTGCAATCTGTTAATAAAGTTTTCAATCAATCAATTGTCCTAGCCCCTTTCGTGACGTTGATGCACGCCAATAGGGGCTACCATTGTCCATAATGACGGGGATTATACATCAACAATTGTGTCAATGTTTCAACTACAGCATTAATGTAACAATGTAAATGACTTACTTGGTTTTAACTATTTTGACATTGGACTCCGCCTGCTTCAGCGCCTCGACCTGGAACTTCGGCTTCAACGCACCCCGCACTGCGCTGGCACAGATCGCAGAGAAGCGTATGTAGCTGCGGACAGACAAACAGAAGAACACGTTAGGAACATGATTAACTACACGTTAAGATACAGACGAGACTATCCGATCATGCAATGAAACCACAACTTATATATTCCCAACAACATGCACGCAGGCATGGCACGGAACAGCTACGAGTTGCTAGCATGCCGGAGATAACATTGGGACGAGGTTACTAGTACTAGCATGCTAACGGCTAAGATTAATGGATTTGATCGATTACACTGCGGCAAATGTTCCAAAATAAGCATTCAATCGAGTTCATATGCTATTCAAATGCAATATTGTATGATTAACGTGCACTTGACATTGAAAAAAAGAAAGATATTTCACCTCAAGCCCGCTTGTCTCCAGTATGCAACCATCTTGCTTGTGTTGTGTGGCTTCAAGGACAGATAGGATACTGCGTGATTACGTCATATAACTCTAGTCTCTTCTGCGTCACGCCGTGTGACTTCCTCAGCCAATGAAACGACACCAGTTCTTGATTGACAGTCTGTCATTCTGCACACCCGCCCCTTCACACTGACAGCCATTAGCTCTCTCACACCCTTACCTAACCAATTCTAAAGCCTATTATGGTATCGTTATCGTTGAAAGAAATGTAAATATAAATCCAGTTCATATCTAAACCAGATCATACAGCCGTGTGTCTCACATCACCTAGATGGGCAGACTACAATATGCTGTATAAACCAAAATGATATCAGTAGCCTATTAGACATTTCTGATGGATTCTGGACCCCAGAATATCCCCAAGGGGACCAATAAAGATCCATAATATCATATATTTATTTAATTACCTTTATTTCAGTAGTAGCCCATCCTATAATATATATTTTCCTGGGTGTTGCCCTTGTTTTAAACCATTTTTAGGTAGTAGGTGATAAAAGGTAGGTTTATTTCCTACCTGACAGCTAACATGGTCATTATGAGGGTATCTTATAAGTGGTGAGAAGCTAATTTCATCACATCAGACTAGTCAGAGAATCTTAACTTCTGGTACCTCAGTTTGTCAAAACACAGACACAGCGGCTACCAGCTACTATAGCTAGTGGGTTAAAACATTTAATAGTCAGTTCAATTTCTTACCAGATTAGATTCGATTCTAAGGATAAAAGAGATCACATAGACAACCTAGCCAAACAAGCAGAAACAGCGGCAGGGCAAGGCAACTTGAAAGACCTCTATATGATCACTAGGAAGTTAGCAGGCAAGTTCCAACAGACGGACAGACCGGTAAAAGACAAACAGGGAAACCCACTTACAACAACAGAGGAGCAGCGGAAAAGATGGGCTGAACATTTCAAAGAACTACTGAACCAACCAGCCCGACAGAGCCAGCGGACATTACACCAGCAGAGAGAACACTTCCAATAAACTGTGATAAACCCAGCAAAGCAGAGATAAAAAAAAAAAAAAGCTATCATCTCAACGAAGGACGGAAAATCTGCAGGACCAGATGAAATACCAGCAGAAGCCATCAAGGCCGACTTGAAGACTGCGGTACTGGTAGATATGCTTCATAGCCTCTTCACCAAGATCTGGGAGGAAGAAAAGATTCCAGAAGAATGGAAAGATGGAATCATCATCAAGCTACCAAAAAAGGGAGATCTCACCAACTGCAACAACTACAGAGGAATAATGCTTCTATCAGTACCGGGAAAAGTTCTCAACATAATTATACTGGACAGAATGAGTGTTGCAGTGTATCCCATGCTTCGAGACCAGCAGGCAGGCTTCCGGAGCAACAGCTCTTGTACGGACCAGATCGCCACCCTGCCCATCATTATAGAGCAATCCATCGAATGGAACTAGTAGTGGTAGTAGTAGTAGTAGTAGTAGTAGTAGTAGTAGTAGTAGTAGTAGTAGTAGTAGTAGTAGTAGTAGTAGTAGTATAACTCTCCATTATATATAAACTTTATAGACTATGAAAAAGCCTTTGACTGCCTTTGAAACTGCTGAGGCATTATGGTATCCCAGAGAAAATCATCACTCTGATTCAAAACACCTATCAAGGAACATCATGCAAAGTTTTACATGCAGGGCCAACTGTCAGAGTTTTGATGTCAAGACTGGTGTGCGTTAGGGATGCCTCCTATCGCCCTTTCTCTTCCTCCTAGTCATAGACTGGATTATGAAGACCACCACAAAAGGAAAGAAAAACGGCATACAGTGGATCCCCTATGGACACAACTGGATGACCTTGACTTTGCTGATGACCTGGCTCTCCTGTCACCCAACTACAACCAGATGCAGGACAAGACAACCAAGCTGGCAACTACATCCCTTGAGACTGGGTTGAGAATAAACAGGAAGAAAACCAACCTAATGATGATCAACACCTCTACCAACAACACAGTCACAGTAGGTGATGAATCCATACAGGAAGTCAACTCCTTCACTTACCTAGGCAGCATCTTGGATAATAAGGGCGGCACAGACGGCGACGTCACAGCCAGAGTAGGCAAAGCCAGAGCAGCCTTCATCATTCTGAAGAACATCTGGTCCTCCAAGGACATGGCCATGACAACCAAAGTGCGGCTCTTCAATTCAAATGTAAAATCCGTCCTTCTCTACGGTTCAGAGACTTTGAGAATGACGAGAAGAACATGGCAGAAGATACAGACCTTTATAAACAGCTGTCTGAAACGCATCTTTGGGATCCGGTGGCCAAACAAAATCAAGAATGAGGAACTATGGCTGAAAGGAAGACAGGAACCAGTAGAGAAGCAGATCCTGAGACGAAAGTGGGGATGGATAGGCCACACTTTGAGGAAACCGGCAACCAGTACTACACGCCAGGCCCTGACTTGGAATCCCCAGGGGAAGCGGAAGAGAGGGCGGCCTAAGAACACCTGGAAGCGGGACACTGAGGCGGAGCTCAAGAGACGAGGAACCAGCTGGGGGGAGGCAGAAAGGACAGCCGTGTTGGATGGAGAAAAGTCGTAGATGTCCATTGGGAGCGATGGGCCTAAGTAAGTAAGTACAGTACAACGAACAAAGAAGTTTGGCATCCAACCAGAGTGCAAATGTAACAGTAAAATGCAACAGCTATACAATGTACAGGGGATTAAACTGAGTCAGATGTATGTACAGAGTTGTAGTATGATATACAGTGATACAGGTATAAAGACAGTATGGTAGTAGTCATACTGGCCAGCAGTGTAACTAGTAAGAGTAGGATATGTACAGATATAGATCTAGTATCTACAGGTATGTAAAAGGATTATGTGCAGGTAAATACAGACATATGTGGATATGCGGTGAGAATAAATATATGGTATACAGCATTATTGTACATGCTATGAGTGTGAGGTTTTGTCCGCTGCTCACCAACTTTCTCTGTCTTCTTTAAGCCTACTGTTAGGAATTCTCACTCACTCTCTCTAGCCCCCACCCTCTCGTTCTTTACTCTCGTTTACTCTCAGTGGCCACACCTGGACTATTATCAATTACCTCTCGCACCTGTGGTGGCAGGCTAATTAGTTCCCCTGTGGGCTTTAAATACCAGGGCTCTTCCCCTCGTTTCGGCGTGGGGTCGTGTTGTAAACATGCCGTATCATATTCTCAAACATCTAGACTCTTTCGGGAGGTTCTCTGTTCTGCCTATGCTGTATTGATTCTCCGGCGTAGAGATGTATGCTCCAGCCTTCGCCTGCTGTCGCCGTTGCCTGAGAGTGGGACTGGTCTGCGCTCCCTAGACTTCCACGGGAGGCATCCCAGTCATCCACTTCAGACCCCCCGCGCAGCTGTCGTCCTGACGCACATCCAGACCAGCGCCCGGCGTGAGACGAGGTGCAAGCTTTGGCCACCCGTCGCCGTTTGCCTGGAGGGAGACATTGTACTGCGCTCTCTAATCCTCTACGGGAGGTATTCCAGTGTTCCACTCCAGACCAGCGCGCCAGATGCGCTCAAGCCTTCGCCACCTGTCGCCGTTTGCCTGGAGGGAGACACTGTACTGCGCTCTCTAATCCTCTACGGGAGGTATTCCAGTGTTCCACTTCAGACCTTCGAGCTTGGCACGCTCCCCCGACCAGCGCGCAGACGCGCATCTCCTAGACCTTCGGGCTTGGCACGCTCTCCAGTCACCAGCGCGCAACGCGCATCTGCAAGGGCTTGGCACGCTCTCCAGTCACCAGCGCGCAACGCGCATCTTCAAGGGCTTGGCACGCTCTCCAGTCACCAGCGCGCAACGCGCATCTTCAAGGGCTTGGCACGCTCTCCAGTCTCCAACGCGCATTTTCCAAAGATCCTCGTGCTTGGCACACTCCTCCTCGCAGACGCACCCCGATGCGTCTCTCGGTTCCGACGCGCACACCAAGGTGTGGCGCGCCACTCTGTTCCTCGGCTCCGACAGCGGCTACCCGGTGGACGACACCCTCGCCACCGCCACTGTTCCAGCACTCTGTTCCTCGGCTCCGACAGCGGCTACCCGGTGGACGACACCCTCGCCACCGCCACTGTTCCAGCACTCTGTTCCTCGGCTCCGACAGTCGGCTACCCGGTGGACGACACCCTCGCCACCGCCACTGTTCCAGCACTCTGTTCCTCGGCTCCGACAGCGGCTACCCGGTGGACGACACCCTCGCCACCGCCACTGTTCCAGCACTCTGTTCCTCGGCTCCGACAGTCGGCTACCCGGTGGACGACACCCTCGCCACCGCCACTGTTCCAGCACTCTGTCCCTCGGCTCGGACAGCCAGCCACCCGGTGGCGATGCCCTCGCCCCACTGCTGTCCCTGTACCATTACGCATACGCCGGGGTGAGTTTTGATTGTGATGTCACTCATCCAGCGTAATGCTTCTTGCCCCCGTTCCCGCTGCGTTTCCTGTACCATTACGCATACGCCTGGGTGAGTTTTGATTGTGATGTCACTCTCCCAGCGTAATGCCCCTTGCCCCCTTCCCGCTGCGTTTCCTGTACCATTACGCATACGCCTGGGTGAGTTTTGATTGTGATGTCACTCTCCCAGCGTAATGCCTCTTGCCCCCGTCTCGCTGCTGTTCCTGTACCATTACGCATACGCCTGGGTGAGTTTTGATTGTGATGTCACTCACCCAGCGTATTGCCTCCGTTAGTTCTCACTTAGTTAGTAGTTTGGACATTTCATCTCCCACTCTGTTTTTGTTCTCACTTAGATAGTATTTTTGGACATTACATCTCCCCCTGTGTGTTTGTCACACGAAGATATTATTACTTTGTTTTCTTTGTTTATTTGGACTGTTCTGCATCTGCTCTGTTTGTTCCCTTTTGAATATTAACCCTCTCCTCTGTTCTGCAGAGCGGCCCAGATGTTTTCCCACCAGTCCCCAGTTCCTCCCTGTTCCCCAGCCCGCCTCCGCGGGCCTCAGTCCCCTCTGTTCCCTAGTTCTCCCCTTTCTAGTTCCACCTAGTTCCTGGTCCCAAGTTCTCCCCTTCTAGTTCCACCTAGTTCCTTGTCCCTAGTTCTCCTAGTCCCCAGTTCTCCTGTTCCCTAGCTCTCCTTGTCCCGACTTCTCCTAGTCTCTAGTTCCTCTGTTCCTTTAACCTTCCCTTAGTGTTCCCTTTTCCTGCCCGCCTCTTAAAGGCACCTAGTTTTTCCCCTCTTGTTATATTCCTGTATTTGTGTTCTCCCTTAAAGGGACAGTGCCCTTTTTCCCTGTCTCTCAATAAATATCTGTTTCTTGGCAAACCATCATACCTGTCTTGTGTTGTGCGATTGGGGTCGGTTACAAACCATAACAGTACGACCCCACCAAATCGACGACCCCAGCCAGCACAGACGGTGTATGTTGAGTTTGCCTTTTTTTTCTTGTTCCCTCTAGTTCCCCTCTAGCTCCCCTGTTTAGCTCCCCTGTTAGCCTGTTAGCTCCCCTGTTAGCCCTGTTGGCTTCCCTGTTAGCCCTGTTGACCCCCCTGCAGCTTGTTAGGCCTCTACTACCAGCATGGCCCCTGTCTGCTAGCCTTGCCCCGGCTGCTAGCACAGCCTCTATGTTTATGCAGCCCTTGCTGCTGGCATAGGCCCTGTAGCTAGCCTTGCCCTGGCAGCTAACCCAGTCCCTCAGCAGAGCCCCAGTCTGCTAGCTTAGCCCCGGCTGCTAGCACAGCCTCTATGTTTTATGCAGCCCTTGCTGCTGGCATGGGCCCTGTAGCTAGCCATGCCAGGCAGCTAACCCAATTCCCTCTGCATGGCCCCGGTCTGCTAGCTTGGCCCCGGCTGTTAGCACAGCCTCTATGTTATTGCAGCCTTGCAGCTGGCATAGGCCCTGTAGCTAGCCAGGCCCAAGCAGCTAACCCGGTCCCTCTGCATGGCCTCCACTTTTTTGTGTAGTTTCCCCACTGCTAGGACTGCCCTTTCAGCTAGCAAGGTCAGTTTATCCCCACTGCTAGGACTGCCCTTTCAGCTAGCAAGGTCAGTTTATCTCCCACTGCTAGGACTGCCCTTTCAGCTAGCAAGGTCAGTTTCTCTCCCACTGCTAGGACTGCCCCTTCAGCTAGCATGGTCAGTTTGCTCCCACTGCTAGGACTGCCTTTTCAGCTAGCAAGGTCAGTTTATCCCTCTGCTAGGACTGCCCTTTCAGCTGGCAAGATCAGTATTCCCACTGCTAGGACTGCCCTTTCAGCTAGCAAGGTCAGTTTATCTCACACAGCTAGGACTGTCCTTCCAGCTAGCTTGTTCTCTCATGCTGGTCCAGCCCTGTCTGCCAGCCTAGCTCCGGCAGCTAGCGCAGCCTCTATGTTAATGTAGCAGTACAGCTGGCATAGGCCCTGTAGCTATCAGTGCCTTGGCAGCTACCCTTTCCCCCTGCTAGCCTAGCTCGGCAGCTAGCGCAGCCTCTATGTTGATGTAGCAGTACAGCTAGCATAGGCCCTGTAGCTATCAGTGCCCTGGCAGCTACCCTTTCCCTCTGCTAGCCTAGCTCGGCAGCTTGCACAGCCTCTATGTTGATGTAGCAGTACAGCTAGCATAGGCCCTGTAGCTATCAGTGCCCTGGCAGCTAACTTTCCCTCTGCTAGCCCTTTCCCGGTGCTACCATGGTTACCCCTTAGCTACCCTGCTTGCCCCTCAGTTCCTCTAGACCAGTTCTCTAGACCAGTTCTCTAGACCGGTTCTCTAGGCCAGTTCTCTTGGTCAGTTCCTCTAGACCAGTTCTCTAGACCAGTTCTCTAGACCGGTTCTCTAGGCCAGTTCTCTTGGCCAGTTCTCTAGGCCAGTTCTCTAGACCAGTTCCTCTAGACTAGTTCTCTGGACCCAGTTCCTCCTGACCCGGTTCCTCTAGGCCCGGTTTCCTCTAGGCCAGTTCCTCCAGTTACCCCTCGGCGACCCTGTTTCTTTTGCTAGCCCCACTCTTGTGGTGGCTTCCCCTGCTGGCTTGGCCAGTACCTTTTGTTTTTGTCTTGTTTTGCCCCCTGCCACTCTGTCTGTATTTGTTTTGGGTCGCCAGGTGGCTCCCGTTGAGGGGGGGGTACTGTGAGGTTTTGTCCGCTGCTCACCAACTTTCTCTGTCTTCTTTAAGCCTACTGTTAGGAATTCTCACTCACTCTCTCTAGCCCCCACCCTCTCGTTCTTTACTCTCGTTTACTCTCAGTGGCCACACCTGGACTATTATCAATTACCTCTCGCACCTGTGGTGGCAGGCTAATTAGTTCCCCTGTGGGCTTTAAATACCAGGGCTCTTCCCCTCGTTTCGGCGTGGGGTCGTGTTGTAAACATGCCGTATCATATTCTCAAACATCTAGACTCTTTCGGGAGGTTCTCTGTTCTGCCTATGCTGTATTGATTCTCCGGCGTAGAGATGTATGCTCCAGCCTTCGCCTGCTGTCGCCGTTGCCTGAGAGTGGGACTGGTCTGCGCTCCCTAGACTTCCACGGGAGGCATCCCAGTCATCCACTTCAGACCCCCCGCGCAGCTGTCGTCCTGACGCACATCCAGACCAGCGCCCGGCGTGAGACGAGGTGCAAGCTTTGGCCACCCGTCGCCGTTTGCCTGGAGGGAGACATTGTACTGCGCTCTCTAATCCTCTACGGGAGGTATTCCAGTGTTCCACTCCAGACCAGCGCGCCAGATGCGCTCAAGCCTTCGCCACCTGTCGCCGTTTGCCTGGAGGGAGACACTGTACTGCGCTCTCTAATCCTCTACGGGAGGTATTCCAGTGTTCCACTTCAGACCTTCGAGCTTGGCACGCTCCCCCGACCAGCGCGCAGACGCGCATCTCCTAGACCTTCGGGCTTGGCACGCTCTCCAGTCACCAGCGCGCAACGCGCATCTGCAAGGGCTTGGCACGCTCTCCAGTCACCAGCGCGCAACGCGCATCTTCAAGGGCTTGGCACGCTCTCCAGTCACCAGCGCGCAACGCGCATCTTCAAGGGCTTGGCACGCTCTCCAGTCTCCAACGCGCATTTTCCAAAGATCCTCGTGCTTGGCACACTCCTCCTCGCAGACGCACCCCGATGCGTCTCTCGGTTCCGACGCGCACACCAAGGTGTGGCGCGCCACTCTGTTCCTCGGCTCCGACAGCGGCTACCCGGTGGACGACACCCTCGCCACCGCCACTGTTCCAGCACTCTGTTCCTCGGCTCCGACAGCGGCTACCCGGTGGACGACACCCTCGCCACCGCCACTGTTCCAGCACTCTGTTCCTCGGCTCCGACAGTCGGCTACCCGGTGGACGACACCCTCGCCACCGCCACTGTTCCAGCACTCTGTTCCTCGGCTCCGACAGCGGCTACCCGGTGGACGACACCCTCGCCACCGCCACTGTTCCAGCACTCTGTTCCTCGGCTCCGACAGTCGGCTACCCGGTGGACGACACCCTCGCCACCGCCACTGTTCCAGCACTCTGTCCCTCGGCTCGGACAGCCAGCCACCCGGTGGCGATGCCCTCGCCCCGCTGCTGTCCCTGTACCATTACGCATACGCCGGGGTGAGTTTTGATTGTGATGTCACTCATCCAGCGTAATGCTTCTTGCCCCCGTTCCCGCTGCGTTTCCTGTACCATTACGCATACGCCTGGGTGAGTTTTGATTGTGATGTCACTCTCCCAGCGTAATGCCCCTTGCCCCCTTCCCGCTGCGTTTCCTGTACCATTACGCATACGCCTGGGTGAGTTTTGATTGTGATGTCACTCTCCCAGCGTAATGCCTCTTGCCCCCGTCTCGCTGCTGTTCCTGTACCATTACTCATACGCCTGGGTGAGTTTTGATTGTGATGTCACTCACCCAGCGTATTGCCTCCGTTAGTTCTCACTTAGTTAGTAGTTTGGACATTTCATCTCCCACTCTGTTTTTGTTCTCACTTAGATAGTATTTTTGGACATTACATCTCCCCCTGTGTGTTTGTCACACGAAGATATTATTACTTTGTTTTCTTTGTTTATTTGGACTGTTCTGCATCTGCTCTGTTTGTTCCCTTTTGAATATTAACCCTCTCCTCTGTTCTGCAGAGCGGCCCAGATGTTTTCCCACCAGTCCCCAGTTCCTCCCTGTTCCCCAGCCCGCCTCCGCGGGCCTCAGTCCCCTCTGTTCCCTAGTTCTCCCCTTTCTAGTTCCACCTAGTTCCTGGTCCCAAGTTCTCCCCTTCTAGTTCCACCTAGTTCCTTGTCCCTAGTTCTCCTAGTCCCCAGTTCTCCTGTTCCCTAGCTCTCCTTGTCCCGACTTCTCCTAGTCTCTAGTTCCTCTGTTCCTTTAACCTTCCCTTAGTGTTCCCTTTTCCTGCCCGCCTCTTAAAGGCACCTAGTTTTTCCCCTCTTGTTATATTCCTGTATTTGTGTTCTCCCTTAAAGGGACAGTGCCCTTTTTCCCTGTCTCTCAATAAATATCTGTTTCTTGGCAAACCATCATACCTGTCTTGTGTTGTGCGATTGGGGTCGGTTACAAACCATAACAATGAGCTATAGGTCATATGCAATTTCTTACCAGCCAAGTGTTTTAAAAATGGAATTAGACTAGCTAACACAGGTTGACTACTTGCCACATGAGTAACATACAGGATTTCACCCAAACATGTCAAACATTTATTGCACAAAAAATGTAATTACTGAGGCGAGAAAGGACACCCCACCCCACCCCCACCCCACCCACCCAACCACCTCCAATGTACAGTTTCCCCTCCCCCTCCACCCCACCTACCCAACCTCCTCCAATGTAGTTTCTTCGTCAAATGTTCCTGCTATAGTTTCTCCTGCTCTCTCTCTCTCTCTCTCTCTCTCTCTCTCTCTCTCTCTCTCTCTCTCTCTCTCTCTCTCTCTCTCTCTCTCATGCCATCTCCTCCTCCCTACCGTGGGTTCTCCTGCTCCCTCCCTCCGGGCCTTCAGCTGTCTCTCTCTCGCCCGTCGGAACTTTTCGAAGAGCTTACTGGAGGAGCAGACTGAGGAGGCTGGCGTGGACTGAGACCTCTGGGCCCAGTTGGCCCACGAAGCCATGTGCTTATACTTCACGTCCTGGAGGAGAGGAGGGGAGAGGAGAGGAGAGAGGGGAGGAGAGGAGAGAGGAGGGGAGGAGAGAGGGGAGGAGGAGAGGAGAGGGGAGGAGGGGAGAGGAGAGGAGAGGAGAGGGGAGGAGGAGAGAGGGGAGGGGAGGAGGAGGAGAGGAGAGGAGAGAGGGGAGGGGAGGAGGAGAGGAGACGGGAGGAGGGGAGAGGAGAGGAGAGGAGAGGAGAGAGGAGGAGGAGAGAGGGGAGGAGGGGAGAGGAGAGGAGGGGAGGGGAGGAGGAGAGGAGAGGAGAGGAGAGGAGAGGAGAGGAGAGGAGAGGAGAGGAGAGGAGAGGAGAGGAGAGGAGAGGAGAGGAGAGGAGAGGAGAGCTTAAAATACTGACAATGCTACATGTATTGTCAAGTCTTTCAGGCAAAGATAGATAATAGGCATGTTCTATTAGAACAAAAACATGGAACTTTATCTTTATCCGCCACAGGGTCCTGCATTTATTTATTTATTTTATTTTATTTATTTCCTGCATTGTGTAAAGTGACAAAGCGAACATAGGAAATAAGCAAACAGTCTTTATTGCTGTCAGTCTTTGACAAGGCAACACGCATGTCATCCTCAAGGCTCAACTTGGCCCTATATTTTGTTTTCAGAGCTGTCATGGATGAAAAGCCAGCTTCACACAGATAGGTGGTGCTGAATGGTATCAACACCTTAACTGCTGCATCATGAGATACTTGGTACTCGGCACCACACTCTGAAACTAGCTCTCCAGGTGGTATCAGATGAGATTTCAATGAGTTCTTCCAAGAGTTTGGATGGAGATGTGTCAGGAAGCTTTGTCTCAATGTTGTCTGTAAAGTTTTTTTTTATCCAGAGTAACTTGGTGATCCTTTTCTGTTTTATTAAATAATGATTTTCAGATTTTGAGAAATGGTCAAACTTATCCAAATATGGTATTTTCATGGAGAACAGTGCAGCTGCAAACAGATAGCACTTTAGTGATAATTTTCTGTAATCCAAAAAAAAAAAATCTATTTTTTTTCTTTTTTTTAATCTCAAGGCCCCCCCTGTCATTCCTCTGCGCCCCACACTTTGAGAAACACTGCTGCTAAAGTGACTGTTAGTGTGTGTTATATATGTGTGCTCATGTGTGCTTGTGTGTGGAGCGTTCAGTGTTCAAGACTCTGATGGCCTGGGGGAAGAAGCTGAGCCGGAGTCTCTCTGTCCTAGTTGCTGGTGTGCGCAGGCGTTTGCCTGACCGCAGCAGCAGAGATGTGTTAGGAAGCTTTGTCTCAATGTTGTCTGTAAAGTCTTTTTTTATCCAGAGTAACTTGGTGATCCTTTTCTGTGTTTTATTAAATAATGATTTTCAGATTTTGAGAAATGGTCAAACTTATCCAAATATGGTATTTTCATGGAGAACAGTGCAGCTGCAACAGATAGCACTTTAGTGATAATTTTCTGTAATCCAAAAAAAATCAAAAAAAAAATCTATTTTTCTTTTTCTTTTTTTTAATCTCAAGGCCCCCCCTGTCATGCCTCTGCGCCCCACACTTTGAGAAACACTGCTGCTAAAGTGACTGTTAGTGTGTGTTATATGTGTGCTCATGTGTGCTTGTGTGTGGAGCGTTCAGTGTTCAAGACTCTGATGGCCTGGGGTAAGAAGCTGAGCCGGAGTCTCTCTGTCCTAGTTGCTGGTGTGCGCAGGCGTTTGCCTGACCGCAGCAGCAGAGATGTGTTAGGAAGCTTTGTCTCAATGTTGTCTGTAAAGTATTTTTTTATCCAGAGTAACTTGGTGATCCTTTTCTGTGTTTTATTAAATAATGATTTTCAGATTTTGAGAAATGGTCAAACTTATCCAAATATGGTATTTTCATGGAGAACAGTGCAGCTGCAACAGATAGCACTTTAGTGATAATTTTCTGTAATCCAATTTTTTTTTTTTTTTTTAATCTATTTTTTTTCTTTTTTTTAATCTCAAGGCCCCCCCTGTCATGCCTCTGCGCCCCACACTTTGAGAAACACTGCTGCTAAAGTGACTGTTAGTGTGTGAGCGTATACAGTGTGTGTGTTATATGTGTGCTCATGTGTGCTTGTGTGTGGAGCGTTCAGTGTTCAAGACTCTGATGGCCTGGGGGAAGAAGCTGAGCCGGAGTCTCTCTGTCCTAGTTGCTGGTGTGCGCAGGCGTTTGCCTGACCGCAGCAGCTTGCCTGACCGCAGCAGCTTGAACAGGCTGTTGTTGGGGTGGTGAGGGTCTTTCATTATTCTGCAGGCTCTGGATTTGCACCTCTTGTTATATAAGACCTGCAGGGGTGGTAGTGAAATACCCGTAGTACGCTCAGCTGAGCGCACCACTCTCTATAGGGCCTTCTTGTCCTGTGCCTTGCTGTTTCCATACCAGGCAGTGATGTTTCCAGTCAAGATGCTCTCTACAGCTCCGGAGTAGAAGGACTGGAGTATCTTCCCAGATACTCTGAACTTCCTTAACTGTCTCAGGTGGTAGAGGCGCTGCTTCGCCTTCTTTACGACTGAGTCTATGTGTGTTGTCCATGTCAGGTCTTCTGAGATGTGGACCCCCAGGTACTTGAAGCTGCTCACCCTGTCCACGTTTATCCTCAGTGGTGTGTGTGTCCCCTGCTGTGTTCTCCTAAAATCCACGATCAGCTCCTTGGTTTTACCAATGTTCAGGAGCAGGCTGTTGTCCTGACACCAGCGTTCCAGTGCATCAATCTCCTCCCGGTGAATGAATGAAAACTTTATTTAACAGATTGCAGAATGGGTACAATACAGTACGGCTCAATACACACAATTGTTAAGGGGATGCAGACCAGAGAAAGACGTTTGTCTTGTTTACATCAGGGTCCCCCATTTTCAATTCATAGTGACATTTATGACATACACAACATATATGACATCATGACATTTATGGCATAGGGACATACATGACAAACAGGTATATAGTACTGTTACATTTGTGACATATACGATATGCAAATATACAGTACTGTTACCCATAGATCCTGACAGAGTATACATATGATGGGGAGGAGACTGTATATTAGGAGGTAAGGCTGTCCCCGAAGCCTGTTTTTGGGATTCGAACTTCGTCAGGGTTTTTCGAACGGACGTTCGAACCTTCGTTTTTAATTAAAAAAATGTAAAGAATTTTTTTTAATTATTTATTTTTAATTTTTTATATATCCTCAAACTAAATCCTCAATTTGAATAAAGTGATTAATCTGATTAAATTAGTATTTTTTCTTTTATTAAATCAACTTTCCAGACCCAGACCCAGCCCAGTGTTCTAGAATGTTTGATTATGACATCATACTGTGACATTCTCAAATGTTCTAGAATGTTTGATTATGACATCATACTGTGACATCACAAATGTTCTAGAATGTTTGATTATGACATCATACTGTGACATCGCAAATGTTCTAGAATGTTTGATTATGACATCATACTGTGACATCACAACGGAACATGTTTGAGTTCCATTTGAATAATATAAATAATATATTATGTATTGTAATGTATGGTAAGGCTGTCCCCGAAGCCTGTTTTTGGGATTCGAACTTCATCAGGGTTTTTCGAACGGATGTTCGAACCTTCATTTTAAATTTTTAATTTTTAATTTTTTTAAATCAATTTTTATAATTTTTTTTTTATATATCCTCAAACTAAATCCTCAATTTGAATAAAGTGATTAATCTGATTAAATTAGTCTTTTTTCTTTTATTAAATCAACTTTCCAGCCCCAGACCCAGCCCAGGGAGAAGCCCCAGCCCAACTAAATCAATTAAATCAACTTGCTAATGAATATAACTCATCAGTTTATTTGACTATAATATTAGTGTAGCCTAATCTTTATCTGCAACTGTGAAGAAAAACCCCATTGGTTTAAACAGAATGAATACATTTATTTTTTATTAAAAATAAAAAATTCGAATGCCAACGTAACGAACGAAGGTTCGAACGTTTGGGCTCAGCCCTATTAGGAGGGGGTGGGTGGGTGGGAGAGAAATATACATACAGTGGGGAGAGAATATATACATACGGTGGGGAGGAGACTATACATTAGGAGGGGGTGGGTGGGTGGGAGAGAAATATACATACGGTGGGGAGAGAATATATACATACGGTGGGGAGGAGACTGTCTATTAGGTGGGGGTGGGGGGATTTGGACATTTACGGTGGCCAGTTTCGAATTGCAGCCTCCCGTAGGTGCTCTTTAAGAGCGGTTTTGAATGTGGGTAGGTAGGGCGTTCCACATTGATGTGGCATAATTGCGAAACGTGAGTCCCTTGTTTGAGCCGAATCTGGGTTTAACATGATTTGTTGAGCTTCCTCTGGTGTTGTGGTCATGGTATATTCACTGACCTTTGGGAAGTATTTTGACATGTACATGGGTACCTTGGTCGTGTAGTGTATCTTGTAGACCAGGCCCATTGCAAGTTGCTGTACTCTGTCGTCTACTCTAAGCCATCCTAGGTTGTCAAAGTGGGCAGGGGTGAGGTGGGTTCTAGGAGTAAGGTCAAGCAGTAGTCTGACCAGTTTGTTTTGTGATGTTTGTAGTCTTGTTTTTAGCGCCTTTGAGGTGCTTTGGTACCATGAGGTGCAAGCATAGTCGTAGTACCCTTGAATGAGTGCTCCTGCCAGAGTCTTCAGGGTATTCTTGTTTACCAGAGAGGAGAACCGGTACAAGAATCTAGTTCGTTGGTTGACTTTTTTTTATTACCTTGATTGCCATTTTGTCACAGGAAAGATTTGCCTCTAGGATGGAACCCAGGTAGGTAATTTCATCTTTCCTTGTGACAATATTGTCACCCACTGTAACTGAGAAGCCGTCGGTCTTGCTGAGTTTGTTATTTGATCCAAAGAGAATGGACTCTGTTTTACCCAGGTGTAATGATAGTTTGTTATCAGCGAGGCAGGTGCAGACAACTCGTCGTTGTCAGAGATCAGCCCCACCACCACCGTGTCGTCCGCAAACTTCACTATGGAGTTGGAGCTGAACTTGGCCACACAATCATGTGTGTATAGTGAATACAGCAGGGGGCTCAGAACACAGCCCTGGGGGGACCCGATACTCAGGGTGATGGTGTTGGAGGTCTGACCCCCCCCACCCTGACCGCCTGGGGCCTTTCACTCAGAAAGTCCAGTATCCAGGCGCTCAGAGCGGAGCTCAGACCCAGCTCGATCAGCTTGTCCACCAGTCTGGTGGGGACTATGGTGTTGAACGCTGAGCTGTAGTCAATGAACAACAGTCTCACATAGCCCCCCTTCTGGCAGTCTAGGTGAGAGAGGGTACTGTGTAGTACTTGAGAGACCGCATCGCAGTGTATCTGTCCAGCCCTGTTTGAAATCGATCTAGAAGACATGTGGATGTGACAGTATCCTCCCTCACACTTCTCACGCTCCTCACCTGTGTCTTCTTAGGGGCGGTGGCCGTCTTGGGCTCCTGCTTCACTTTCTGGTTGGGAGGAGGGGGGCGGGGCCAGGGAGTCTGGGAAGCGGGAACCGGGGCATTCTGCAATCTGTTAATAAAGTTTTCAATCAATCAATCAATGTGGCATTGTTAAGGTTATGTGTTATACGATTGCATGTAACTGCTTAACTGTTTCCACAAGAGGGCGCTATAGGCGCAAGGGGACGTAGCTATTGATGCTGACGTCAGGTGAGAGGTATAAAAGGAGTTGTTACCTGCCCCTCGATCTCTTCCTCCGTCGCTCTCACAGAGAGAGGAGGTCTCATGGAGCATAATTAATTATGTGAATAAACCACGCCGATTAAAGGCTAATGAGAAGAACCTTGTCGTCATGGCCAAGTTATTGTTGCTCCACAGGTGACTCTGTCAACAAGCATAATTGCGAAACGTGTTTAGTCCCTTGTTTGAGCCGAATCTAGGTTTAACATGATTTGTGGAGCTCCCTCTGGTGTTGTGGTCGTGGTATTCACTAGGGCTGACCCCTATTAGTCGACTAATCGGTCGAAAGGAGCCGTAGTCGACTGCCAACCTCTTAGTCGAATGATAAAAAATTAAATAAATAAAAGGCCTAAAAGCGTGGCTAACGCTAATGGCATGCATACCAGAGGCTAACTGCCTAAGAAAACAGGCAGAGGCACTGAAAGAAGATTTCACCCATCTAATGAACACACTAGACTAGACAAATGCTTTTGCAGAGGACAAGAAGCCTTCAGTCGACTCCTTCAGACATTAAGCACCCCCCACAGCCCAAATGGAATGATACAAAAAAAAAATATATATATATATATATATATTTTTTTAGTCGACTAATAGTCGACTAACGGCACATTTTGGCCAATCATAGTCGACTATCCAAATCCTTAGTCAGGGACAGCCCTAGTATTCACTGACCTTTGGTAAGTATTTTGACATGTATGGGTACCTGAGTGGTGTAGTGTATCTTGTAGACCAGGCCCATTGCAAGTTGCTGTACTCTGTCGTCTACTCTAAGCCATCCTAGGTTGTCAAAGTGGGCAGGGGTGAGGTGGGTTCTAGGAGTAAGGTCAAGCAGTAGTCTGACCAGTTTGTTTTGTGATGTTTGTAATTTTGTTTTTAGCGCCTTTGAGGTGCTTTGGTACCATGAGGTGCAAGCATAGTCGTAGTACCCTTGAATGAGTGCTCCTGCCAGAGTCTTCAGGGTATTCTTGTTGACCAGAGAGGAGATCCTGTACAAGAATCTAGTTCGTTGGTTGACTTTTTTTTTATTACATTGGATGCCATTTTATCACAGGAAAGATTAGCTGGAACATAGGTATGTAATTTCATCTTTCCTTGTGACAATATTGTCACCCACAGTCTGTAACTGATTTCCATAGTTACTGAAGAGCAATCTGGTTGTTGAATTGAATTGAATTGAAAACTTTATTAACAGATTGCAGAATGGGTACAGTACAGTACAGCTCAATACATACAATTATTAAGGGGATGCAGACCAGAGAAAGACTTTCGTCTTGTTTACATCAGGGTCCCCCATTTTCAATTCATCATAACATATATGACATACACGACATACAGATAGACAGTACTGCTACATCTATACATTTATGACATACCAGATTTGCAAATACAGTAGTTTGTGATACAAAAAGAGTCCAGAAAAGAGAGTATATACATTTGACGTAGGTGGGGTGGGGTTGGGGGGGGGGGGGGGGGGACTGTACATTGGAGGTGGGGGGTGGGTGGGTGGGGGACACTGTACAACTGTACAAGCAAAACTGTACATTGGAATAATTACAAAACCATACTTGGTCATTTACTGTACATTGGAGGGGGTTGGGTTAGGACATTTACAGGGGCCAGTTTCGAATGGCAGTCTCCCGTAGGTGTTCTTTGAGAGTGGTTTTGAAAGTGGGTAGTGATTCACATTCCTTTACAGCTTTGGGTAGGGCGTCGGTTCCACATTGATGTGGCATAATTGCGAAACGTGTTTAGTCCCTTGTTTGAGCCGAATCTGGGTTTAACATGATTTGTGGAGCTCCCTCTGGTGTTGTGATTGTGGTATTCACTGACCTTTGGGAAGTATTTTGACATGTACATGGGTACCTTGGTCGTGTAGTGTATCGTGTAGGTACACTACTAAGTACTAAACAGCACTGGAACTTTCAGCTAAATGAATCATTGATTGATTGATTGATTGAATTGATTGAAAACTTTATTAACAGATTGCAGAATGGGTACAATACAGTACAGCTCAATACACACAATTGTTAAGGGGATGCAGACCAGAGAAAGACTTTCGTCTTGTTTACATCAGGGTCCCCCATTTTCAATTCATCAGGACATATATGACATACATGACATACAGATAGTCAGTACTGCTACATCTATACATTTATGACATACCAGATTTGCAAATACAGTACTGTTTGTGATACAGAAGGAGTCAGGAAAAGGGAGTATATACATTTGACGTAGAAACTGTACATTGGAGGAGGTTGGGTGGGGGGGGGGGTTGGGTACACTGGGATATTGACAACCATACTGGGTAATCTACATTGGAGGTGGTTGGGGGGGGGGGGGGGGGGGGGGGCACACTGTATATACAAGCAAAGCTGTACATTGAGGGGGGGGGGGGGGGGGGACACTGTACAAACAAACAAAATTGTACATTGGACTATTGACAAAACCATACTAGGTAAATGACTGTACATTGGAGGGGGTTGGGTTAGGATATTTACAGGGGCCAGTGTTGAATTGCAGTCTCCCGTAGGTGTCCCTTGAGAGAGGTTTTGAAAGTGGGTAGTGATCCACATTCCTTTACAGCTTTGGGTAGGGCGTTCCACATTGATGTGGCATAATTGCGAAACGTGTTTAGTCCCTTATTTGAGCCGAATCTGGGTTTAACATGATTTGTGGAGCTCCCTCTGGTGTTGTGATCGTGGTATTCACTGACCTTTGGGAAGTATTTTGACATGTACATGGGTACCTTGGTCGTGTAGTGTATCTTGTAGACCAGGCCCATTGCAAGTTGCTGTACTCTGTCGTCTACTCTAAGCCATCCTAGGTTGTCAAAGTGGGCAGGGGTGAGGTGGGTTCTAGGAGTAAGGTCAAGCAGTAGTCTGACCAGTTTGTTTTGAGATGTTTGTAATTTTGTTTTTAGCGCCTTTGAGGTGCTTTGGTACCATGAGGTGCAAGCATAGTCGTAGTACCCCTGAATGAGTGCTCCTGCCAGAGTCTTCAGGGTATTCTTGTTTACCAGAGAGGAGATCCGGTACAAGAATCGAGTTCGTTGGTTGACTTTTTTTATTACATTGGATGCCATTTTGTCACAGGAGAGATTAGCCTCTAGGATGGAACCCAGGTAGGTAATTTCATCTTTCCTTGTGACAATATTGTCACCCACTGTAACTGAGAAGCCGTCGGTCTTGCTGAGTTTGTTATTTGAACCGAAGAGAATGGACTCTGTTTTGCCCATGTGTAATGATAGTTTGTTATCAGCGAGCCATATGCAGATTCTGCCTAGTTCCGAGCTGAGGGTTTTTTCAACCTGTAACTTGTTCTTGTCAGAGACCAGCAGGGCTGAGTCGTCCGCAAACAGGAACAAGTTGCAGTCACAAGCTGACGACATGTCATTTGCATAAATTAGGAACAGTAGCGGTCCTAGTATGCTTCCTTGTGGAACACCACAGCTCACTGTGAGGGGGGGGGGGATAGGGTACCGTTTACCTCCACCATCTGTTCCCTCCCCTCAAGGTAGGATTGCATCCAGCTCACTGATAGACTATCAAAACCAATTGCTTTTAGCTTGTCAATCAGAATGGAGTGATTGACCGTGTCAAAGGCCTTTTGTAGGTCCAGCATGACCATGCCGCAGTATTTGCCTGCGTCCACCTCTTGTTTGATGTGGTCATTCAAATAGAGAAGGCATGTGTCAGTGGAGTGGGATGTTCTGAAGCCAGATTGGAATTCGTAGATTAGATTTTTTTCCGCTAGGTACTTTTCGACCTGTTCGTAGACTATTTTTTCCATGACTTTCGAGATGGAGGTGAGAATAGAAACAGGGCGGTAGTTGCCTGGGTCTAATTTGCTGCCCTTTTTGTGCAGAGGGGTCACCCTCGCAATTTTGAAGTCCTTGGGGACGTGTCCCTGTTTTATGGAGAGGTTTATTATGTGTGTGATGATTGGGGTGATGGCGGCTGCTGAGTCTCTGAGTAATTTGGAAGGGATGTTGTCGTGGCCAGTGGCCTTGTTAGGTTGGAGGGCGCTCAGTTTATTGAGTACCTCATCTGTTGTTACCATTTCCAGCTTGAAGTCGTCCTTGCGGACCCCTAGGTTTTTGTAGTAAGCTACTATGTGTTCTACCCCATAAAGCCCTGAGTGGGAGGGTAGTTTGTTTACCAGTGTTGTGGCTATGTTTGTGAAGAAAATGTTTAAGTAATTGGCTACATCCAGCTTGTCTGTGATGAGCGTGTTGTCCGTTTTTATGTTTATGTTTGAGAATCTGGTTTTAAGTTTTTTACTGCATCCTAGTTGATTATCACTTCAATCAATCAATCAATCAATCAATCAATCAATCAATCAATCAATCAATCAAACAATCAATCAATCAATCAATCAAACACAATTATTTCATTTACATATTTCTACCAGCATGGGGGAGTATTGCTGAGGATTCATTCGGTCTTTCTCCTTCAAGTCTCCCTTCCTTTGCAAGCTGCGGTCACGTCAGTCAGCGGCTCCCGAGCTGACCGAAAGACCCTTACCATGAAGATCTGGGCGTCGGAACACATATTCAAGTGAGTGCGTGCGTGGTCTTTTAACTTTGGGTTAAATGAATATATACTCCGTATAATAATTGTGTTTTTGACATGATTGAATACGGGTTGTTTGGTGTACTCGTCTCGGGGCTTGCCGCCTGGCTAACGGTACCTAAGTTGTTAGCTTAGCTAACGCTAGCTAGCCTTCTAACGTGATATTGTTGTTTCCTTGGTAAGCCTTCAACATCAGTCATTTAAGCTAATTTATTGAAAATATTATATATTTTGCTGTTTTTGTTTTTCTTGCGATCAAGAGCATTAGCCACTGACGGGAGAACATAACGTTGGCTACGTCTAGTTAGCTCAAGTCGTGGGCTAACGCCAACTTGATCCATTTCATTGGTTTGATGCTGGTTGCTAACAGCTAGGCTAACTAGCTAACATAACTACTCACGGGTTAATTGAGCTTGTCGGCTGGTAGCTAAAAAGTCACAAGACAACAAGATTCACTTGCATTTAGTTCACGGTGTCTAAATCGCGGGTTAAGTCCCTGTAACCTTCATGTTGTTTATTTCACATTGATGTATACAGTACACACAGTGCAGTACCCACGCTGTATGTGTGTTATGTAATGCAACATCTAGTTACTCAACATCATCAACCTACTGCTGTCATTGGTTTGTCAACTCTTTTGGTAAAAGCAGCTCTTGATAAAATCAGATATCATCAGGATCAAACTGTGTTACTGTCTGTAAGGGGGGCGTCAACCATAGATTATTCTGCTATGAATGCAAATAGGTTAATTAAAAGTGGATTGCATTGGCAATGGCATTATGTCATACACCGTACGACCTAGATATGCAGTTCTTGCTGGCCTGGTCCAGTGTTTATTACACAATGTGAGAGAACTGGAAGCTATAAAAGCCTGATATAGTTGTAACTTGTAACTTGTCAGAGATTTGATATTTCAGCATTTATTGTCAAGGTCAAATCCATTGGGACTGTCTTCACTCACTTTGCTGGGCATACTGAAGTTGTTACTTCTGCTCAGTCAAATTACTCAACACCTATGCCTTAATAACACATTTAGGCCACTCAATCCTCCACCTGTTAGTGGTAATGAGTGAATGAATGACTGCATTTCTGTTGGACCTTTCTGGTGCTAGGACACAAAGTGCTTTACAATGGAATGACTGCATACATGTTTCAGTATGGGTGGCCACAGTGGGGACCGACCCCTGTTGTGCCCCGCTCAGAGCGCTAACCACCGAGCTACACAGGGTTTCTTCACAAGTAATGGTTATTGATGTCGGCGAGGGGAGATGGGATGTATACATCATAATATTTAAGTTTTTTTTAAAGATATGTTTGAATGCAGTTTGTGTTTAAATGAATAGGTGTGTCACATGGTTAGCGTTAGGTTAAAGGGATAGGTGTCTCACGGGTTAGGCTAAAGTGATGGGTGTCACAGGGTTAGGTTAAAGGGATAGGTGTCTCACGGGTTAGGTTAAAGGGATAGTGTCACGGGTTAGGTTAAAGCAATAGGTGTCATGGGTTAGTTCGGCTAAAGGGATAGGTGTGTCACAGAGTTAGGTTAAAGGAATGGGTGTGTCATAGGGTTAGGCTAAAGCCAGGGATGGGTGTATCACATGGTTAGGTTAAAGTGATGGGTGTGTCACAGGGTTAGGTTAAAGTGATAGGTGTGTCACAGGGTTAGGCTAAAGGGATAGGTGTGTCACATGGTTAGGTTAAAGTAATAAGTGTGTCACACAGGGTTAGGCTAAAGGGATATGTGTGTCACAGGGTTAGGCTAAAGCAGTGCTTCTCAAACTTTTTCTGTCAGGCCCCCCTTTGGCGGACCAAAATATTTTGGGCCCCCCCCCCCTGGGCCATGTTTAAATTGATTGAAATAACACAATCGCGACAACACCTTCCCTCGCGAGAGCCACCTTGCCTCGCTGTGAAACAGCACTGCAGAATGGTCAGCTCCCATCTCCTCACACAGCGCAGAGAACAGGCGCGCTTTCAGGGGTCGGGTTTTGATTACATTTACCACGTTTATAACTTCTGTCACAACCTCATTCAGCTTGACGCTAGCGCCTCTGTGAATTTACAGTGCGTCCATTGCGCGTTTGGCGAGACCCCCTTGATGAGCGCCTGTAGCCCCCTCCTTTTCCCTGCCATGGCCTGCGCACCGTCGGAGCAAAAGCCCACACAGTTCTCCCATTTCAGTCCTTGTTCTGTCAGGTAACTGTCAATCATTTTGAAGAGCTCATCAGCTGTCGCTCTGTTTTTGACATATTTGCAAAACAGCAGATCTTCACTCAGTGACTGGGAATTTACAAAGCGAACATAGGAAATAAGCAAACAGTCTTTATTGCTGTCAGTCTTTGACAAGGCAACACGCATGTCATCCTCAAGGCTCAACTTGGCCCTATATTTTGTTTTCAGAGCTGTCATGGATGAAAAGCCAGCTTCACACAGATACTGTGGTGCTGAATGGTATCAACACCTTAACTGCTGCATCATGAGATACTTGGTACTCAGCACCACACTCTGAAACTAGCTCTCCAGGTGGTATCACTATCAGATGAGATTTCAAAGAGTTTAGATGGAGATGTGTCAGGAAGCTTTGTCTCAATGTTGTCTGTAAAGGTTTTTTTTATCCAGAGTAACTTGGTGATCCTTTTCTGTGTTTTATTAAATGATCATTTTCAGATTTTGAGAAATGGTATTTTCATGGAGAACAGTGCAGCTGCAACAGATAGCACTTAGTGATAATTTTCTGTAATACATTTTTTTTTTTTTTTTATAAATCTCAAGGCCCCCCCTGTCATGCCTCTGCGCCCCCCCTGGGGGGCGCGCCCCCCACTTTGAGAAACACTGGGCTAAAGGGATATGTGTGTCACAGGGTTAGGCTAAAGCAGGGGTGGGCAATTATTTTTCCCGGGGGGCCGAATGAGCAACTGAAAATATGTTGGGGGGCCGGGCCAAAATTCCAAACTCAATTATGCATAATATACATTTTATTTCTATATAAAAAGCAGTAAATGGCATTGTTTTGACCCCTGGTAAGAGTGTATGTTATTATTTGGCAATTAAAAGGTGAGGTTAGCTTTCAAAAATATCATTTATTCAAATAGAATTTATTTCCAAAATGATAAACAAAATGTGAAACATTAATAACAAAGGGCATTTTGAGTTTCATATACTATTGAAACAAGGATTTTCTTAGCTTTCTAAAGACATCACATCATCTTATAGCAAAAATAAACAAGACATGTCACTGAACTGTGTAAAGAAAAGTGTCCCAGTTTTGTAGCCTTTTTTACTTTACATGCCTATATTAAACATTTAATGTTTTCAGAACTGTGCAAAAAAAAGAAAAAAAAATATCAAGTGTCACATTTCACTTGTTATATTTCCACATTTTAGTGTTCATCAGTTATTTTTTTTCATTCAGTGTGAGAAATCCAGTCTCTGTTGAGCTTTAACAAGTCCATCAAAGTCAGGTTGCATGTCTGAGGTGGAGATGCGAAGCACAGCTGCCAGATGTTCATCAGTGAGAGAGGATCTGTACCTGGACTTGGTAAACGTCATGACTGAGAATGTCTGTTCACATATGTAGGTGGATCCAAAGAGAACCAACATCTTCTGAGCATGTCTCCTAAGCGTATACTGTGTGTGTGAACGTTGACATGAAAAAAAAAAAGTAAAAAAAAAAAAATATTAAAAGAAAAATTTTTTTTTTATTTTTTTTTATTTTTCTTTATTATCATGTAATCTTTCGCGGGCCGGTCAAAATCATCCCGCGGGCCGGATCCGGCCCGCGGGCCGTACAATGCCCAGGTCTGGGCTAAAGGGATAGGTGTGTCACAGGGTTAGGTTAAAGGAATTGGTGTGTCACATGGTTAGTTAGGTTAAAGGGATAGGTGTGTCACAGTGTTAGGTTAGTCAGTGATAGGTGTGTTACAAGGTTAGGTTAAAGGAATAGGTGTCACATGGTTAGGGTTAGGTTAAAGTGATGGGTGCGTGTGTCACAGGGTTAGGTTAAGGGGATTCTTCTGCTCATTGAAATCTACTCCCACAGTGCACTGTGGGAGAAATGTTCCCGGATCAATCAATGTAGACACTACAGCAGGGTTCGAAATTAAGGGGGGCTTGGGGCAAAATGCCCTCGAAAATTGACCAAATGCCCTCAAATCAGTTAAGGGGGGCAAGAAAAGCCCCAGACAGTTTACTAATTATATATATAATTATATATATGCTCTACAGTGCGAGCATTTCACTCATATTTGCCCCTAGTATGGTGAAAGCTGAGAAGTGGCTAGAAAACTATTCTGGTTCCCACCTCGGCGAATTACACAATTTTCACTTTGGGTGAAAGTTCGATTGGTGTAGATTTAGGAACAAAAAGTTCTCCATTGACAAAATAGCACATTTTGCGCAATCATTTTCGTAAAGTCGGGACTAGATCTTTCCTCGCGAACGGATATTTGGTTACCGCAGAGTTTTATCTGACGCAATTGGTGCGAGTTCGGTCACGTATCTTGCGCTAGACCAATAGCAGCTCTCCTTGTTGCCAAGTTACAGACAAAAAGATATTTGTGTAAACGGTAGTAATTAGGGGTGCACGATATTGATTTTTTGATACCGATAACTTTCTGCTCCTCAAGGCCGATAACCGATATTTATTGTATTATACATTTTTTTTTTTAAATGTAGATTTCTGTAGTTTTGACCTAACCAGATTTATCATGACATGAGCGTTACTACTATGAACAAAACAAAGCCAAGACAACAGTTTTGACTGATAAAGTGACCATATTTATTTTTCCAAATAAATATAATTTGAATCAGAAAATTCACAATCCGTCAACAACTTATACATCCAACCTAACAAGTCACCTGCAACATCACCACCACTACGATGGTGTGTAAAAGCCTACGACGACGCGCAAGCAGCTAAAGCTGCTGTGAATCCAAAGCCAGCTACAAAGGAACCCGCAGCGCTGTACCTATTGACGAGGCTTTTGCTAAATTAAAGAAGTTTGACAGAAATGACCCAAGGGCTCAAGCCGCTAGCTTTTAAGCAGTGCTTGGTGGTGCAAATTAACCTGGCTACTACTACGGAGCATAGCCGTTCAACGGCTCTGCTACGGAGCAATAAGCTTTAGCTGCTCGCGCGTCGTCGTAGGCTTTTAAAACACCATCGTGGTGATGTTGCAGGTGACTTGTTAGGTTGGATGTATTATAAGTTGTTGCCCTCTTCCCTCCTCGTGGAACTTCTGCATTGCATTTGTTACACATAGCAAGCAAACTTTTTTCCTCTGAAACTATTCCCACACTACTGACGCCATCTTTGTTTACATCCGCGCTGCCTCTGAAACTTACGTGGCTTTTGTAAAAAGTGGATTTGTGTAAAACGCCCTCTTCCTAAACCACACGCTATCAGTCGTACCACTGTACTGGCAAAACGGGAGGAGCCTACAGTAAAAACAAACGCCCTTCATCCCAATTCACCCACACCGCATTTTTTTTTTACCAAAAAATATATTATATATTATCGGAGCTATCAATAACGTTATCGGGATGACGTCATAATTGCTGATATCGGCCTGATAATTATCGTGCATCCCTAGTAGTAATGGAAGCAACTGAAAGGCAGTACTCATCGACGAGTACAGAAGACGACGAAAATGGAGAAAAAACACCTTCTAAAGTTCGCAAAACGGTTTCGAAACAATGTTATATGCATCTCACGTCCGTTCAGAAAGAAAGTGTACAAGATTTTACACCGACACGGTGGGATAGATAGAAACTCCGTTGAGCGGTGGCTTAAGTTGCCAGGAGAGAATCGTATCATTGCAGATCCATACAAACATTGTTTAGAGATCGAGTTTGCCAATGTTCACGGGGATGCTGGTTTTCACGCTACTTGCTATAGGCGTTTTATCAACAAAAAACGCTTGGATGCAGCTGCGAAACGGGCTATGTGTTCTGCAGCTCAAGATGTGGAAGCAGAGCCAGAACTTATGGCTCTACAAGTGAAAGTCCTCTGAAGAAACTTCGATCCAGGACAGGCTTACCAGCTTTTGTCGGACCTGTACTTCCAGTCTTGTGCATCATTTGCAAGAAAAGGGACAAATATGTGACTGTGAAGGGCAAACGCAAGAGGGACCATCTATCTATGGCTGAAACATTGTCTGCAGGTATGAAAAAAAGCCTAGCTACACTCATGTGAAAAATACACTTTGATGCTGAGCTGATACAGTTTAGCTGTGTTTTTATAGTTGACATAACTAGCCTTCTAGTTTTCTTCAGATACTGTATGTAGTTTTACTACTAAATCTAGTGATGCACCGATGTGAAAATTGTGGCAGATACCGATAACCGATATTAATATTGCTGTTCTGGCCGATACCGATATTTACTGATGTCGATATCTCTGTATAGAAAACACTTTTTATGATAATCAAATAAAGAGCTATTTTTTATTTTTTTACTTTTGTAACTTATTTTCAGAAATGAGACATATTTTGAAACTATTTAAGGCCAAAACATGTAAAAAGAAAGAGAAAAAGATTTAAAAAATTACAAAATCACTTTTAGCCATTTAAAAAAAGAATGTTTATTTAAAAAATGTTAAAGGGGAACTATTTGACTTTCTTTCACTATTTGGGCACTTTTACACAATTCCTGTGAGTCTATGGAACACCTAGGTTTTTTTCAAATGGTGAGGTAAGTACCACGTCCTTCCTTCCTCTAGATTTAACGTACGGTTTGTATTTCTAATCAAGTACTCAAAAACCGCATTTTTCTATCTCAAGATCTTAAGCCGTTTTGAGGCTGGGCTTCAACCACTGTGTGGCCTGGTGCCAACTGCCACATCAACTGCCACATTATTATGCAGCTGAGAAATCTCTGACATCACAGATATGCAAATTTTCAGATGACTCAGTTCAGTGAGGGTGAATATTGTGAGAGGAGAATTGGAAGAATGCGCCAATATGAGAATTAGAGACATAAATCCTATTAATATAAGTCCACATAGCTAAGAAACAATGGTAAACACTGAAAAAGGCCATATAAGATAGTTCCCATTTAAGCACATGTATAGTCCTGTTGTTCAGCCTCACAATGCTATTTGATAGTAAATGTGTTTATATGTCCCACCCTCTGGCCTCTGAAGTTGCTAATGTCTTTTTAATTTGGGCCTCACAGGGTTAACCTCTTAAGCCCGAGATATACAGTAAAAGTGTATATTTTCAGCATTACGTTTGTTTACCAATTATTTTAACTGTTATTAGTGAAATATAAGATTATAGAAATCTCAGGGCATTGAGTCGGAAACCGGCGCATATTGACAGGAGGAAGTGGCACATCCAAAAGTGAGTGTAGTCTTTTGAAGGAAGAGACTCAGGGCTTTCAAATTTTGAAAAACAACCCTACCCAGCTCACACCAGCCCCTGTCAATCATCTGACTTCTGGATTCACTTTTTTATTTCTCTTATTTTTTGGGATTATCTCCCACAAACCTGAACGTTATTGCCATAAAACAGAACGCAGTTAGTTTCTCTACCTTTCTGTGAACGTCTTGCAAAAAACGGTGTTGCAATATGATGAAAAATTGTGGAGAAATTCCCTAGATTCAGATACCAAGAACATGCAAATGGACTATTTAAAAAAGAAATTAAAGAAGAAAAAAAATCTTTATTCTACGTTCTTGTGGAATGAGTGACATAAAAAAAAAAAAAGTAAAAAAAGAAAAAAAAATGTATGGATGGAGGAGCCGCACATTGACGGGCAAAGAGCCGCATGCGGCTCGGCCACCCCTGGTCTAGCGCAAGATACGTGACCGAACTCGCACCAATTGCGTCAGATAAACTCTGTGGTGACCAAATATCCGTTCGCGAGGAAAGATCTAGTCCCGACTTTACGAAAATGATTGCGCAAAATGTGCTATTTTGTCAATGGAGAACTTTTTGCTCCTAAATCTACACCAATCGAACTTTCACCCATTGTGTAATTTGCCGAGGTGGGAACGGGATGAAACGATACAGCCTTCACCATACGGCCTATAATATGTGTGTGCGAACCGAAAAAATAATTTATTTTATTTTAATTTTTTTATTATCTTTTTCACCCTCCTTTTTCCCATTTTTCTCCCATCCCACTGTTAGTCGTTATGCCAATTCCCAACCCCCTTCCTGGTTGTTGCGCACTTTCCCCTACTGTTGGTCCGAGAGGCCGGAGACTGTCCCATGCTTTCCTCCGACGCATGTGCAGCCAGCCGGCAGCCAGCCTGGCCGCGCAGATTCTCACTGGGAGAGTGTAACGTGTGGGAGGCCGCACTACCTCTCACCAGATCCTACCTTCGCTGAGCAGGCGCCCCGACCGAACTGTAGGGGTCGCTGTCCACAACGCCCAGGACCCACCCACGGCTCCCCTCCCCCTAACTCAGCCAAACGAGTTAGTATAGCGATCAGCCCGAGCCAAAGCAATGCTGACTCTCCGGCAGTCGAGACCGCAGCCTCTTGCATTGGTGACGAGTACAATCTCCGCTACGCCACCTGACCGCCCCCGGAAAAATCATTTACTCGCAGTGTGCGAGTGAAGATTACAAACAGCTCCGCTGTTAATAGTTCAGAAACTACAAGTCCCACATTCCACAAGGCGCATAAACGTCCAATCACAGTAGTTTCATGCGGTGACGCGGCTGGTTTCATGTGAGTGAAAGGAAATGAGAACACAAGTACGTGCTGGAAAACAAAGTCACGGTACCGGCATAGGCAAGTTATACATTCAGAATCAGACAATGCAAAAAATTCAGCCAGCCATGAAGCCCATTCATTTTTATTTTGAGCAAAAGAGAGACGAGGAGAAAGAAAGGAATCCGGTGAGGCAGCTAATGTTACTGAGGCGGATAACGTTAGCGAAGTTAGCAGCACACGCACATACATGCACACTGTGGGCCAGCCAGTGACTTTGGTGGTGTGTGCTATTGCACAGATGTGTGTCCCGTTTGCACACACACGCACATAGTAAGCCATCACTGGGAACGCTCAGAGGAAAGTCTGTGTCTATCTGTGTGTGTGTCTCGCTCTCTCTCTCCCTCTCTACATCTCTCTCCTGAACCTATTTCATTCAAAAGGAAGACATTGATGGACAGTAACTAGCTATATGTATAAATTATAGTTCAGTTGACATTACACACAATTCTGCAGTCCCTCCCGCCGTCCCTCTATCTCTCTCTCTATCTCTCTCCCTCTCTCTCCTCGCTAGTTCTCTGCCTGTCAAACCCCGTTTGAGGAAGTGTCGGGTTACACTATGCCTACGTCCCCGACACACGCAGTCAAGTTTGTATGCGTGTCCCCGACGAGGGAGAGATGGCGCACAAACTTCTGCAGTCCCTCCCGCCGTCCCTCTCTCTCTCTCTCTCTCTCTCCCTCTCGCTCGTTCTCTGCCTGTGAAAACCTGTTTGAGGAAGTGTCGGGTTACACTGCACTACAACCATTGAGGGGGCGTTACTGCAGATCAATGCTATGTCGACATCACAGAAACCGTCAAATCAGAACAATTTAGTTGAGTGAGGGAAGATCTCATGAACTCGAGACTAGACTGATGAGTCAATATGGTAATTAGAGACACAGACCCATTGATACTAACCTGTATTACTATAAAACCATGCTAAACACGGAAAAAAGGCATTTATAATGCATGTCTCCTTTAAATCAACTTTCCAGCCCCCTGTCAACTGTCAAATGATGTCAACTGTCAACCTGAATTAACATTCAGTATTCAATATGGTCTGATATTAACATTCAGTATTCAATATTGTCTGATTCAATATTAACATTCAGTATTCAAGTAGAACAGCTAGCTAGCCGTTGTGGACACTCACCTTTCCACAGCAAAACGGTAGGCAAGGCACCTTGGTTGAGAAATGCAGGCTTCAATCTATGTTGTTTAGTCTATCTGTTCAGTACTGTTCAGTACTGTTTCAAGATGCACAATGAGCGAGAGCGAGAATTGTTTAATAGATACACGAATGTTTGATTATGACATCATACTGTGACATCACAAATGTTCTAGAATGTTCTGTTATGACATCATACTGTGACATCACAACGGAACATGTTTGAGTACCATTTGAATAATATAAATAATATGTTTGTCCTTGAAGCCTGTTTTTGGGATTCAAACTTCGTCAGGGTTCTTTGAACGGACGTTCAAACCTTCGTTTTTAATTAAAAAAAAATGAAATAAAAAAAAAAGTGTTCAAATTGTTTATAAATTCTTTTCTTTTTATATATATATATATCCTCAAACTAAATCCTCAATTTGAATAAAGTGATTCATCTGATTAAATTAGTATTTTTTCTTTTATTATTTTGTTAGTGATGTAATCAAAAATAACACTTGGAACAAAAAAATACGATAATATACGATTGGTAAACAAACACTTAAAAGAAAACTGGATGCATTATTATAATATGTGGTTGGCACTTCTTTATCGTTGCTATTGTAGATAACTGTGGCAATTCTAGAGTGAATGCATGTAAAAAGAATTATTCATTGATAACTCTAAAAAATCAATCTACTTGAGGAGAGAGTGTGTATATCTGTGTGTTAACTTTGTGTACACACTTACCGCCCATAATGGGAGTAGGTATGCGTTACTCATAAATTGTTTCTGCTTGGGGAGAAGTCTTGGTTTTGGGGAGAGTAATACTTAGGGTTTCCATTCCAACCTGCTCTACTTCTAGAAACAAAACCGTGAACAAAATGTGTATTTTAGCAGCTTTAGGGGCTACAGGCGTGTAGTTCACCAGTTTGATAAGAATCTATTATTTGGGAAACAGAAAATACTCTGTTACACTATAACCACTTGTAGGGCTGGGCGATATGGCCAAAAATGATATCGCGATATCGATAACAATATCATATCACGTGATATCCATAATTATCGATATTGTTAAGTATTAAAAAATATATATATATATATTTTTTAAACAACAGATGTATGTTTATTTTGCAGCAATTCTTTGTCGTTGCCGCCATCTTTAGTGTTACAGCCCCTCACACTAGAAAGCTAAAGTAAACGGGCTTCTCTGCTGGCTGTGGCACCAGGGGAGTTGAACAGTTCTGGCTCTGCTAGTTTCTTTTCTATCTTTTGGCGCTTTTTTGGTGGACAAACCACCGCACATGTGCACCGTGACTCGTGACTGGAGACTAGCTCTGCTAGCACACATAGCCTACTGTGTACAGACGGTTTCAAACTGTATTTTACATTAGAAAGCAAACAAAATAAATGGACAAGAGAGAAATAAATCTCAATTTGGTCAGTATTGTCATTTGGACAAGGAAAGCCATTACTTTAAGTTGCAGGCAAGAAAGACAAGTCTGTCCACTGTCTCTGGGTAAAAAAATAAAAATAAAAAATCGATATCTTTTTTTCTGATATCGATTATTAAAATATATTGCGATAATTATCGTTATATCGCCCAGCCCTAACCACTTGAATGTGTAAACGCCATGTCTTATGCCTCACCATAGTGTGAACAATATGTAAGTGATAATGTATAGCTACGGTACGAGGTCATTGTCGCAAAATAATTGACCGACACAGAGTTTAGAATACCGAGGCGCCTCGCCGAGGTGTTCTTTAAACGTAGTGAAGGTCAATTATTTTGCGACAATGACCGAGTATAGCCAGGGAACAAACGTAACTTTTTGACTTACCAGCCATTTGGCTGGTAGATTTAAAAAACTACCATCCAGGCCGATTTTTTACAAGCCAAAAATTATAAATAGCTTTTTAGTATATCGCCATGTGCTATTTTCAATTAATATCATAAACAACATAAGGAATATTAGCATAATTTTGAGTGGACTGAAGGAATGAGTCAGCGTTAATAGTTTTAAATGCAAATAATTTATTGAAACACTCAGGACACACGCACTGTTTCAACTCACCACCCCTGCATCATATTGTAGTCTAGTCTGTCTTCAAACTTCCACTCCTCTCGAAACTTTTCTATATTTGAATATCAACATTATCTGTCCATCCTCAGTAATCCTCAGTTTACTATAATATACTCCTGTCCTGAGTTCCGACTAGTGACTTCATCGTCTTTAAATAATGTATTTGAGATTCAAATTTATTTATTTTTAATTTTTTTTAATTCTTAAACTAATTTAATCTATTGAATAACGACCTGTTCAATGCAACTACAGTTCAATATCTTAAACTAATTTAATCTATATTGAACTGTAGTTGCATTCAACTGGTCGTTATTCCTCTGTCTTTCCTCTGTCAGCGCGCACACACCACACACGGCTCCTCCCCCGCTAGCCCCCACCCTCTTCTAGTCAGCCTGCTCTTTCTGTCTCTGTGTGTTTATGCGGAGCAGCGTTAGCTCCGCGCGGCTAACGCGGAGCTAACGCTAGTTTGCCCCGAATTAAATGAATAACTAGGTTGCAAATCATAGTAGTTTTCACTGCACATAGAAGCAGTCAAACAGCGGGAGCATTTTGGGAGCATATGACCAAAACCCAGGCAACTTTGAGCCCTTAAGGAATCAAATAGTTTTCTCTATGGTTGCATGCTGTGTAGCGCTGCTCTGCTCGGCTTTAATGGAGCAGAAGCACGGACTGGGCGGATATGACACGCGGAGTTGCTACAGGTTTTTTCAAAATAAGAGTATCATATGAGCCGAACGTTGTTAGCTGACGGACCCATAGATATTATGACTGGAGCTGCGCTTGGGGCGGAAATGAGACCCGCACAGGATTTTCAAAATAAGAGTATCGATATGAACTACACGCCAGGTGGCGGGCAGACCTCTCATTTTTACTCGCCAAACCTTAAATCTACACGCATTTGGCGCTTGGCGGGTGCTTATTTTGTTCCCCGAGTATAGCTATACATTATCCCGCTTATTACATGATAACTTACTAACAATATACTTCATTTTACACCATCGACAAGACTAGATCAAATGCAGACGCAGTTCTGTTCTGTCGCTCCGCCCTGTCATCGCCGGCAGCTTCCCCGGCAGCCGGCAGTGTCTGATTGCACTGATGTCAGTGGGCTCTATTGCGAACAGCTGCGCACAGCGGTCATTATTGCTCGGCAGAGGTCCGTTATCGAGTAATAACGGACCTCTGACGCGCTATTGACCAATCACAATCAAGCATTTCGGCTAATGTTAAAACGCCATGTAATAAGTATATATATATACCATCTTATATATCTTTACATATTGTTTTCAAAGGCATTTCTTTTGGTCTTATGAGTGTTTTACAAAGGTGAGAGAGAGAGAGACCTGGAAAGCGAACAGGCTCTTGGAATGGGTGTCTGGGAGGAACGCTAAACTATCTAACTAACGTGACTCTGCAACACCAGTTCCATTAGTGAGGAAATGGGGGGGGTATATTGACGACGCTTGACAACAGGTTCAAAGATAACTTCACATTTATTGGCAATTCGTTTCTTTATATCGCTTTCTTCAGGTTCAAACTGTGTTGTTGACAAAATGCCATCATGGTGTGGTTAGCTACGGAGCATCAGAACGCTCAAACTCAAACTCTCTCTCTCTCTCTCTCTCTCTCTACATTCAATGATTTTAAGTGGCCAAACGTTACAATATAAATACTAACTGGATAGTTGATGATAAACGTTTAATTTCATTATCTGAAATATTATAAAATCATTAAGTCTGCTATAAGCCATTATCCCTTTGTGTGTGATTATTGTCTCACAGTAGTGTGTATATACATTGTGTGTGTGTGTGTTTTTAGCTAAAGTGGATAGAAAACACAGTACTGTGCAAAAGTCTTAGGCACCCAAGAGTTTTTATATAAATTGTCTTACAGTAGATTATTTAATTTTTAATAATAATATAAGCTGCATATAAGGAATACAACCGTATCGAGATGCGCATCGCATCGGCCTCAGTGATGGAGATGAGATGCACATACCTATTGGACATGCAAACGAAATCATTCGAAAATACAACGTTGCTGTTTTCCCCCAGTGTAACCATGGCCTTAGACAGAACTTGGATATTGGGGGACAATGTGCTGTCTGTCAGGGAGGGGGTAATTACAATTTGGGGTGGCGGGGGAGATCCAGTTATTCCACAGCACAAAGTACATTTCAGCGAGCGTCAGTCAGCTTTTACAGAAAGGAGCATGACCCCATTGCTTTTGTATTGGTTTGTGTCTTAACTATCCGGAGCTAGTATAGTAACGGCATGGATTGTGCCGAGAAAGGACTCTACCGATGACTCAATGAGACACAACAAGTAATCCTAGTTTAAACATGGCCGTGTAACGTCTACAGCCACCCGTGGGAGACGGTGACGAAGGCAGCGATGCAGAAGTACCCGAACCCTATGAACACCAGCGTGTTTGGTGTGGACGTCCTGCACAGACGGGTGGACATAGAGGGACGGTTACACAGCACCAGACTGCTCAGCACCGAGTGGGGCCTGCCCTCCTTCGCCAACTCTGTAAGTATAACGGTATTTAGTAAAATATATATATATATATATATCATACACCGGTTTTCTGCTCTCACTGCATATATATTAGGGATGTCCGATATTATCGGCAGATATTGGCATAAAAATGTGATATTGGAAAATATCTCGGTTTTCAAAAAAAGAAAAGAAAAATATATATATATATTTTTTTACATTTATTTAGCCTTTATTTACCCAGGCAAGCAAGTAAGAACAAATTATTATTTTATTTATTGTCAAAGTATGTATAATGTTGTGTTAATTACCTTATTCAGTTTTTTGGGGGGGGAAACCCTGCATGTATCGGTTGATATCGGTATCGGAAATTAAGAGTTGGACAATATCGGTATCGGTAAAAAAGCCAATATCGAACATCCCTAATATATATACATCCATATTTGTCTGAATATACCTGCATATAACCCCTCTATATAAGATAAGATATTCCTTTATTGATCCCCTTGGGGAAATTCAGGTATCATAGCACCATGGGGGATGGCTCGGGGAGGGGAGGTACAGGTAGTAGAAGACGTACAGGTCACATAATTATAGTACAGTGGAGAAGTAAAAATATAATAATAATAATAATAACTGGACTTTGAAGAAGTCTTTATTCGGCATGCAGTGACACACATGCGATGGGCGGCACACACAGGAACACACACACCATTTTTTGTTGGGTCGCCGATGCGATTGAGTCTCTGCACTCGACCCATCCCGTCATCCTTCCCGAGGGCCGCGCCCCGGGGACCAATCCAAGTGCTCCTGTCCGTCTTCATCAGCGATCTGTTGTGCATGTTTTTCCATTGGGTTTATCTTATCGAGGGGGGGGGGGGGGACCCTTGCGAGCACGGGGAGAACATGCAAACTCCACACAGAAAGGCCAGGGAGATACCGTACCTGGCAACGCGGAAACTGGTCCCCAAGCGGGAATCGAACCCTGGACCTTCTAGCTGTAAGGCGGCAGTGTTAACCACTACACCATAGAAATTATAAAAATATACTACGTACTTATACACCCGAAATCCTGCATATAACCCATAGCTCTGTATGATAGCATACAATAATGCTGTATGTATATATATATATATATATATATATATATATATATATATATATATATATATATATAAAATGTATTCTCACCGCATATATATCTATCCACACCTGTCTGTACGTACCTGCACATAGTCCTATAGCTATATCTGTGGCAGGTCATGTGACCCTTACAAACAAGACGTCTGCAGTATACTGAAATACATACACATAACTTTCAAAGAAAAGGAAAACATTATATCATAAGTCTGGAAGTCACAGAACATCTAGTGAGCATTATAGAAATTCATAATCTTTCTGGAAAATATACATGGCTTGACAATGTTACTGTAATCCTCAAACGTCTCAAAGTCTGTTAGCCTTTGGCGATACAGTACATAACTTGCAGGAATTCCCAGTGATGCAAACATACTTGGATGTTACGCGACAAGTCGCCAGTGTTAATTTTGGCAGCTATTTTAATTTTAGTCTTAGTCATGTGTCAAATGCTCCTTTTTCGTTTTCATCATATTTAGTCACCATTTATTTATTTTTCGTTTAGTCAGTTTTAGTCAACTACAGGTCTGAGCATTTTAGTCTTAGTCAGTGTTAGTCTCGATTTTGTCTTTTTTGATTTTGTCTAGATTTAGTCGCAGAAAAACTGATGATTTTTGTCTAGTTTTCACTATTGGAAAAAAAGGCATTTTATATTTTTATATTTTAAATAATCCAATTCGGTTTATTAAGTATAGTCTAGCCAAAACCCTATCAGTTGATTCACAATAAGTTCAGTAGAAGGCTAGAAGCTCAATAGTAACCAAACATTCCTTGAAATGGTCAATAGATTCAGAAATAGTCAGACATGGAATGGAACATATTCTGATTTAAATTGCTTATTTTTTTTAACCAACAAAGCAACATTAGGATAGTGTAAATACACAGTACACACTGATTGCAATTCTCACTGGGACCTACTGTACAAATTTCACACGTCACACACACATTCCCTTTTGTCCGTCGAGTACTACCGTAGAACGCTGACGTCACTTTAAACTTAAAACGGCGGCCTCCATCAGAGCATTCGGCTAACAACATTAGCTTAGCGAACCTGCCACTGCACTTCTATGTGCATAAAGTGTGCTAACAAAATATCACAGCCCCTAAGACTCGGAGCGTTCTAACTCTACTGAGCATGTACCCAACATTATATGAAAAATAAAGTCATTACAATGTTTTATGTTTTAGTGCGCTTCAAGCGCTAAAGGGATTCATTAACAACTCATACTAGTAGGGTCCATCTCACTCTGCGTTAGTACTCGTCTGTGTCTTTCTTTTCATACCAACATTACCTTTTTAAGTGAACGTGGTCTTGTCCTTGTTGTATCCATGTGTAATGTTGATAGTAGTGGGTGTACACAGCAGGGTTTCCGTTAGAAAAAATTGTTGCCGGCCTCAGTGTCCGGTAGATTTCAATCTACCGCTCAAATGAGAGAAATTCCGGTCAGAGTTTATTGAGCTTAAAAACAATTGATAGGCAAAAGAATGACAACAAAACAAAAGAATGACATCAAGGCATGTAGATTTATAATATTTTTACTTAAAACTAGGCTACTTTTGCGTATAAAGCCATTATATTCCAAATAAAATAAGTCCAGAGACTCGTGCTGCTGCCGACTTTAAATCAAATAGGTGTCTGTGGGCAGTCGCCCGACAATAATAAACAGCAGTCTGTTATAATCACATTTTTATGAGCTAACGAATTCCGTTATATTGGACATTTGTATTAATTATATCAAGCGAAGAACTGAGAAATTTGGCAGTGAGAGACGGCAACATTATCGTGGGTTTGCGTGACGACTCTCTCTCTCTCCACCTCCCAACGACTTATTTGCGAGAGTATGTCGATGCAGAGCAGCAGATTCAGCTGTTATTGGCTCTTTTCTGGCTCTATCTGGGGACCGCACAGCAGCGGCCTCCACCCAACATTGAATTGCCAATGGCTGAATTGGAGTACTGCAATGGCCGCTGTAATGGCCGCTGCTGCTCCGGCTCTGCAGCTACACATGCACTCGCAAAACCCAGCACTAAGCTCTCGCTGACAACATTATTATACCTGCTTGGTGAAGCAACGATGAAACAAATGTAATGATTGTTTCGTTCATCGCATAGGCTATTTAATTTTAGCCTATTTTAATACAATTCAAATAATCAAATTGTGCTTAGACTCAGGGAATTATTTTCACCTGACATTAAGACCGGAGAGATTAAATATGTCGGACTTCAACAGATTTTGCCGGTCAAATACCGGTAATTACCGGCTAACGGAAACGCTGGTACACAGACGAAAGAGTATCTACGGGGGAGAGCAAGCCTGTGTCTGGGATATAGGTTCCAGGCTATTAGCTCTTCTCGCAGCCTAGCCATCCTCTTTGTTCTTTTGGTAGAACTCTTCGGCTGCCGCAGAAGTGTTGAGAGAGTAGCAGATTCCGTTCATGGTTATTGGTATAAGCTGTAGTCAAGACTCAAGAGAGACCTGGGATGTGGTTTTTAGCCTTGCATAGCTTGGCTTTCAGTGGGCCATAAACGGAAACGGAAATGGGAAATGCTGAAATAATAACGTGAATTATTCTAAGTTACGGTATTATTTTGTCATCTTTTTTTTTGTCAACATAAAATAAGAGCAAATTCGTCATGGTTTTTGTAAAGTACATTTTTGTGTCCTCGGATGTAGTCAACTATAATGCATAAATAATTTAGTCACGTTAGTGTCACATGATCTACATTAACGTGACGTCACGTCTCGTTGTCGTCGGGGGGGGAAAAGCTTCGTTGACGACCATATTTAGTAATTATTTTCGTTGACAAAATTAACACTGCAAGTCGCTCAGAGTGGGGACTTCCTTCTATGTTCAGCTCTATATTGGGACTGTTTCAGGTAACTTGATCCAAAGGATTTTGTTTGTACATTTTGAGTGTACACATTTAAACCTTCCCTTACAGAAAAGAGAATTTTGTAATTCAAAATCTTCTAGTTAGAAGAGCATGCTGATGAAAGTCTAGCATTTAAAAAATGTGTTCAGCTCTGGTACACAAAAAAATCAACCTATATTTACCACCGTCGGCTGTGTGACCTTTTGACCTTTTGTATGACCTTTACCGAAGGTCATGTTCGATGGTTAGACTGGAGCGGCCCTCTATTTACCGCCAGTCTTGTCTGTTGAGTAAAAATATTTCTTGAGCCTTGACACTAGTTTAGCTAAACAGAGTTGAGTGATTTCAAAACACTCGTGGCTGGAAGTTAACCCTGAGGATAGAAACCCTGTTCACGAGGACTCTGATAAGCATTTCTTCATGTAAACTAACCGACCTGCGGACATGTTTTATCATGTTCAAATATTTATCAACATTGCAAAATTTTGGGTCAGGAGTCGGAACTCAATTGCCAGCTCGTCTCCAGCTCCAGAACCGGCTGTAGTCTAAAAACGAAGGCTGAGACCACTTATCGATTTATAGATAACTGCGTGAAATCAATAAGTGGCATCACTTATTAGTTTTGCACGTGTGTAAAAATAAATTCATATATATTTAAAAAAAAAAAAAAATGTTATTTAAAAAAATGTATAATAATTTATTTAACGTTAGTTCGTGTGTGAGAATAATATCTAAAATTACATTTTTTATATATATATTTGTTTTATATATATTTTTTAAATGTATAATAATAATAAAGAAATCTATTTATCGATAATTTTGTACCCATTTATCCATTCTTTCAAATGGCATATACGGTAGTCTCAGACTTACTAAAAACACATTTCGTTATTTACGTTATGGTGTGGGGGTGGCACATTTCAGTCATTGGTCCTCAATTTGTTTTCTGAAGGGGCAAGACATTTCTGTTGTAATGACGGCAACATTTCCAACTGATTGGTGCACTGCTGCTGAATGAATGTAGCACCGCACTCCCTCACTAAAACCTTAAACGTCACCCAAGTTTTGTTTCATTTGTCACATGTACATTATAGTGACATGCTTGGTTCTGTATGAGCCTCCTAAGATTGTGCTTCATACAGTAAAACAACAAAAAAAAGTAAACACTATACCAAATATACAAGACTAAAATGTACAAAATGCAAAAATGAGGGAGAAGAGGTATAGTGCAAATTTGTAGGAATAAATAGATAAAATATGGTGTAATGTATTTTTTTTCTTTTTTTATCTACTTTTTCTCCCCATTTTCTATTTTTCTCCCATCCCAATTTCGTATTGTCCAATTCTTCCCTCCCCTGTCTTGAACGTTGCTAGACTATGCCTCCCACTGGTTGGCTGTAGTGAGGATAGAAGCCTTTCATCACGTGTCCCCTCCGGTACACAAGGAGGCAGCCTGTCGCATCTTTTCACCGCAGCAGCTCGAACTCTGTGGCGAGGAGTAACGCGTGGGAGGCTCACACTGCCCCCGCTACATCCTGTTTCCGCCGCACCGGCGTCACCAAACCGACCTGTAGGAGTCGCTGTCCACAACGTCCAATCCCCACCCACCGGCTTTCCCACCCTCTTAACACTTGCCAATTGTGTTAGTATGAACGACCGGCCAGCCGGTAGCAACGCCGAGAGCTGGGCTCGAACCCAGCGTCTCCTGCGTTAGTGGCGAGCGCCTTGCCCACTGCGCCAATCAGCCGCCCCATATGGTGTAATGTTTAAAGTGAGTGTGTGCATGTTGTGTGCAGTGAATGTAGAATGGATGAGTTAATATTACAGTGAGTTGTCCACATTCATTGAGCAGCCAATCGGGCATATGATGAAGACTCGGCCCAGTAGGGTTTAGTGTGTGGTGTGCCTATTGCTTATTAACAGCGGAGGAGTGCGCCGAATGCTTCCGCGTTTTCCCTGATTGGCTGCGACACGCCCCGCGGCAGGCCCGGCAACCGCAGAGCGGAGCGGCAGAGCTTGCGGCATTATTTAGCCGTAAACCGCCATGATTCTCATTCGAAGCTTAGCTCACCTGGCAGCGCGGCGGTCCTGCGGTCCTTTCAAGTTCGAATCTCATCAATTTTTTTTTCTTTTTTCTTTTTTTAAACATGTATTCTTTCGCCGGTTAAGGTTAGGCATGGTTACGGTTAAGGTTAGGCATTGTTTCGGAGTTGGTTAAGGTTAGAAAGGTTAAGTTTAGGCGCTGTTAAGGAGCTGGTTAAGGTTAGAGTTTGTCTTAGAGAATGGCAATATTCTTTCTATGGTTAAGGTTAAGGTTAGGCATGGTTAAGGTTAAGGTTAGGCATTGTTTCGGAGTTGGTTAAGGTTAGAAAGGTTAAGTTTAGGCGCTGTTAAGGAGCTGGTTAAGGTTAGCGTTTGTCTTAGAGAATGGCAATAGACAGCCTATTTCCGCACTGCCGCTCTCTCGCGCTGCCGCGGTCACATGGTCACATTGTCACATTCTTGCACTCCTCCGCTGTTAAAAAGCAACACGCGTGTGGTGTCCGTGTCACCGTGCTTCCACACTACTGTTCACTAGTTCATTCAGCCGTTAACAGTAGGGTTGGGTACAGTTCACATTTGAACCAGTACCTGGAATTCGGTAGCGGTACTCAATGGTACCTTTTAGTTTTTTCGGTACTTAACATTAAACGCCACAAGCTTCCCCCATCCTTCACTGTCTAGCGCCAGCTTTTCTTGACAATTTTCACGATCTTTGCGGAGCTATTGTATATTCTATATATTATAGCTATGGAGACAATAGTATGGCTCATTTGACAGACACTATTTCTAGTCCAACATGTAAAAAAGAGTTTGTTTCTACACACTGTAGTTTATTACATGCTAAACATCGGCCATTTCCGCGTTCTATGCAATAAGCCCAAATCGTTCTGGTTGATCCCCTGAACTCCCAAATACTCCCAAATCAAAGGTATATACCATGTACACATGTCCCTTCTCAAACAAATCACCCCTGATTTATGAATTACTACTGGACAACAACCTCAACCTGCTCCTCCTCACTGAAACCTGGCAACAGCCCTCGGACTTCTACTCCCTCAACCAAGCTACCCCCCCAAACTACTGCTTCATCGCCAAGCCCCGCCTCTCTGGTCGAGGGGGGGGGGGGCGTCTTGCCGTTTTCCACAAACTCTCCCTATCCATCACTGGACTGCACCTAAACCTCCCTCCCATGCTATCCTTTGAATACCTTGCCTTCTCCCTCTCCAACTATATCACTGCACTACTCCTCTACCGCCCTCCAAAGCCTCATCCCTCTTTTCTAACTGAACTTTCTGATCTCCTGACCATAGCCTCCACTCTCTCCACCCGCCTCCTACTTACCGGTGACCTCAACATCCATATTGACCAACCTAACTCAAACCTCACTCCTGACTTCCTCTCCCTCCTTGACTGTTTTAGCGTCACCCAGCACATCAACTTTCCCACCCACCAAAAAGGCCACACACTCGACCTTGTTTGCTCTGCCTCCCTACCCATATCCAATCCTCACCCAATCCCATTCCCACTCTCTGACCACTACTGCATCCTTTTCGCTGCTCCCCTTCCCCCACCCCACCACTCCAATAAACGCACCATCTTTTTCCGTAACATAAAATCCATTGACCCTCTCACACTGTCTCAGTCCATATCCTCTGCCTTTCCCCCTGACTCCGCCCCCCTCTAACCCCGACGACTATGCCCTCCTCCTCAACTCTACTCTCTCTGACTCCCTTGACTCACTGGCACCCCTGAAAACCATCACTATCTCATTCACCACCTCTTCCCCCATGTACACTCCAGAACTCCGCTCTATGAAGCAGACCGGCCGTCAACTAGAACGCCTCTATAAAAAAAACCACCTCACCATCCACGCCGACCTCCACAAACAGCACGTCTCCTCCTACCGTGATGCACTTCAAGCTGCCAAATCTGCCCACTACTCCACCATCATCAACAGCAGCAACCGCAACCCCCGGACCCTCTTCTCCACTGTCAAGAAACTCCTACAACCCCCGGACAATAACTCACTCTCCTCCCCTGACCTCTGCAACTCGTTTCTCCTCTTCTTCAATAATAAAATATCTCAAATCAACAGCTCACTGACTGCCCGCATTGCCAACTCCCCCACCCTCGCCCCCCCTCACTATATTTTCCCCCCCACCTGACTCCATCCCTCCCACCCCTTTTACTACCTTCGCCCCAGTCGACTCCTCCTTCATCATGGACCTCATGACCACCTCCAAGACCACTACCTGCTCCCTTGACCCCCTCCCCACTACTCTCACCAAAGCCTGCCTCCCTGCTCTCATCCCCCACCTCACCGCCCTTTTCAACCAGTCATTATCCCTAGGCCACGTCCCCTCCCCCTATAAACTCGCCGCTGTCACCCCTGTCCTCAAAAAACCCACTCTCGACCCATCCAACCTCTCCAACTACCGCCCCATATCCAATCTTCCTTTTTTCTCCAAAACACTGGAACGCATTGCTGCCTCCCAACTCCACTCCCATCTCCAGTCCAACACCTTCTATGAACCCCTTCAGTCTGGCTTCTGTCCCGCTCACAGCACCGAAACTGCACTGGTTAAAGTCATCAACAACCTCCTCATCTCCGCTGATTCCGGTGCCCTCAACATCCTGATCCTACTCGATCTCAGTGCAGCCTTTGACACAGTGTGTCACTATATCCTCCTCCAAAGGCTGCACCAGCTGGGTGTTGAGGGCACAGCACTTGGCTGGTTCTCCTCCTACCTCACAGACGGACACCAATTCATCTCCCTCTCCGGCCACACCTCTTCCCCCTCCCCAGTCACTCAGGGGGTCCCCCAAGGCTCAGTCCTTGGCCCCCTGCTCTTCATCTGCTACATTCTCCCCCTTGGTCACATCATCCGTAAATACCACCTCAACTTCCACTGCTACGCTGATGACACCCAAATCTACATCAGTACACAATCCCCCCACAGCCCACCCCTCAGTCACATCGAATCCTGCATTACCGAACTCCAAACTTGGATGACTCACAACTTCCTCAAATTGAACAGTGACAAGACGGAACTTCTCATTATTGGCACCAAAACCACCCTCACCAGATCCGGACCCATCACACTCACCATCAATGACTCCACCATCACCCCCTCCCCCCTAGTCCGAAAACCTTGGTGTCCTCCTTGACCCCACCCTCTCATTTGACCCCCACGTCCGCTCCATTGTAAAAATATCTTACTTTCACCTCCGCAACATTGCAAAAATCCGTCACTGCCTCTCCCCCCCCCCCCTGCTGCTGAATCCCTCATTCACGCCTTCATCTCCTCCCGCCTGGACTATTGCAACTCCCTCCTCACTGGCATCACCTCCCGCTCCCTCCATAAACTGCAAATGGTCCAAAACTCAGCCGCCCGCCTCTTCACTAACACCCGGTCCTGTGAACACATCACTCCTGTCCTCCACTCTCTCCACTGGCTCCCGATCAAACACTGCATAAACTTTAAAACACTACTCCTCACCTTCAAAGCCCTTCACAGCCTGGCCCCCCCCTACCTGACTGATCTCCTTCTTCCCTACCGCCCCACCCGTTCCCTCCGGTCCTCCTCCACTGCCTCCCTCACTGTCCCGACATCCAAACTCAAAAACTTTGGAGATCGGGCCTTCTCCCGCACTGCACCCCGACTCTGGAACTCCCTCCCTCAGTCCATCAGAGACTCTCCTACACTAGGGCTGGCCTCTAAATGATATCGCAATATTTTTTTGCCATATCGCGATACACGATATATATCGTGATATTTTGACATTTCCTCTAAAGTACTTAAAAATGCTTGATTTAACCCTTGCATACAGTCACGCCAATATGATGATTATAATAAGTCCCTGCAACATATGTTTGCATTATTAAACCATGAAGATGCTTTAAAAAATAATTTAATGAAAATGTACTAAGAGTAGTCTACTGACTAATAAAAAAAATTATTTACATCTAAGACCATTTATATAAAAACTCTTGGGTGCCTTTTTTTTTGCACAGTACTGTGTTTTCTATCCACTTTAGCCAAACACACACATATATGTATATATATACACACACTACTGTGAGAAAATAATAATCACACACAAAGGTATAATGGCTTATAGCAGACTTAATGATTTTAGAATATTTCAGATAATGAAATTAAATGTTTATCATCAACTATCCAGTTAGTATTTATACTGTCTGTAACGTTTGGCTACTTTAAATCATTGAATGTAGAGAGAGAGAGAGAGAGAGAGGGGGCGAGAATGAACAAGAGAGCCAGCCCCCCCCCCTCGGGTTTTGTTCTAGGTTCACGTTTTGATCGTCTAAGCCAGGGGTTCCCAAACTTTTCAGGCCGGGACCCAGAAAATAAGGCGTCAGAGAGCCGCGGCCCAATGCACATCGTCAGGTTTTTTTTTTTTTTTTTTTTTGCCAGGCGACCGATTTTTTAAGCCAAATATCACTTCAATCCTATTAAGTTAGTTCAAGTTAGTTATTCATTTATATGTGCTATTTATGAGAGGGCTAACTTGTTGCAAAATAATAATGATAATAATAATAGCCTCATTAACACTATGATCGCCGATGACGTGTTTAGACGTCATTCCTAGCCATGCTCATTCTGCCGAAGACGCCGTAACTCGTATTTGATGTCAATAATTCAAAAATCTGTGATCGAAATCATATTTCCCCTCCGGAGCCCTGAGACACACTGCAAAGCTCCACTCAACTCTCTAGCGGTTCAAGAACGCCATCTGGTGGCCGATCGGCAGATCGCCAACCGGAAATGACCCTTTGAACCGGTAGTGCTCATCCATATGTGGTCCGGGCACTCGCTATCGTTACAGAGACTCCGTCTTGACACAGTGAACATCGATCGGTGCAAATAACTCGAAAAAACAACATGATTTGGACGTGTATATACTATTATACAACCTGGAAATGGATCGGGCATTTCTCCATCCCATAATAGAAACAAATCTGTTCCACGCTCATCTGCCAGCGGCGCGAGGAAGCCACGGTAAGATTCAGCGTTATATTCTAACGTGTTTCATATAAACTGCTATGATGAACATATGACCCACTCTGGATGAATCATCTAACGCTGCCCACGGAATTATAAACGATCCCCCGCCCATCCGGTCATCATCAGATGATATGTAGTAACTCCTAGAAGCACATCCAGTTGACATTTTTTATCTCGCACAGATTCCTACCAAACTGTATTTGATCATCAATATAATGCATTTAGGGCTATAAATCACGTTCTGGAGAAAGCTGCAGAAAGAGATGAAAACATACTTATACATTAGACCATACTTTACTATGAATATGTGAATGAAAAAGTTTAACGTTGCTACACAATGAACAATACATATAGGACTTTGAATGGGCCCTAATAATGGCAATGTAGCAATAGAATTTAAAAAGTTATAGCCCTGCAAAGAAGGGGACTTTCTCTATAGACAAATAGAGCCGGCAACCTACGGTTGATAATGAATTTAACCCATGGCAGCCAAAGTGTTAATATAAAACCATATAGTCACATTTTAGAATACAATAGAATAGAATTTTAGAATACAACTAGAAACACTGTCCTGGCCTGCTTCTAAGTTCAGTGACCTGACAAAAAAAAAACATTGGATTTTTTTTCTTTCTTTTTAAATCATCTCGCGACCCTCCCGTGGCTGCTCACGCCCCACCTTTGGGTCGCGACCCTGACTTTGGGAACCACTGGTCTAAGCTGCCGTAGGTGATGACGTCACACTCGAATGTAAACAGGAAGAGATGGAGATGGAGACACACGGAGATGGAAATTGGATGATATACAGAAACGAATAACCAATAAATATGAAGTTATGTTTAAACTTCTGTTGTCAAGCGTCAATATAACCCACCCCCTTTCCTCACGAATGGAACTAGTCTTGTGGAGTCCGCTTTGACCGTTTTCCAGGGTTAGCAGCTATCGCTAGTTAGCTTAGCATAATCCTAATGGATACCTTGGTTATCAGCTACCGTTAGCTCATTGCTTGTGTCAATTAAATTGCATGTTATTAAAGGTCCGCGCTGGTCTGTCTAATGAAATTACAACCGCAACATTATATCGCACTGTACAGCCCTGACTACACTAACGTTAGCCTATAGCTCCGCCATCCCTGCTAGTCGGGACCAGTACACTAACGTTAGCCTATAGCTCCGCCGTCCCTGCTACACTCGGGACCAGTACACTAACGTTAGCCTATTAGCTCCGCCGTCCCTTCTCGAGGAAAGCACTGCGTGTGTCTCTCGGCCGCGGGCGGCGCCATATAAACTAATACTCGATGTTCGCGATATAGTACAGTACTACATCTCGGGTAGAACAATCCGCGATACATCGAGTATACTCGATATATCCTCCACCCCTACTCTCCACCTTCAAAGCTTGCCTCAAAACCCACCTGTTCTCCCTTGCCTTTAACCCCCCCCCCACCCATAACCCCCCCCCCCTCTCCAACCTGACTGATATCTGTCTCCTGTCTTTTTGTGCTATCATGCTGTCTTCCCTGTTCCCCCCATGGTCTCATGTTCCTTTTGTTTTTGTTTCTTTGCTGTCTCTTTGCTTTTGTTTATTTGTTATTACTTTGCTCCCGACTATTGTCAGCGACTTCGGGTTATTGAGAAGAGCTATATAAATTAAATTAATTATTGGGCGGCTACGTGGCGTAGTGGGCAAGACGCTCACCACGAATGCGGAGACGCTGGGCTCGCCTGTTCGAGCCCAGCGCTCCACATTGCTTTCAGTTTAGCTGGTCATTCATACTAATACACATTGGCCGTATTAGGGGGTGGGAAACTGATTGGTGGGGATCGGGCGTTGTGGACAGCGACTCCTACAGGTCGGTTGGTGCGCCTGCGCAGTAGAATCAGGAAGTGTCGGGGGCAGCGTGAGCCTCCCACGCGTTACTCCTCGCCACTGAGAGATCGAGCTGCGCAGGTGAAAAGATGCGACTGCTGTTACCTCAAGTACCGGAGGGGACTTGTGCTATGTATGACTTAGTCCACATTGCAGCCGGCTTGTGGGAGGCAAGAAACAGCGTTCGTGACAGGGGAGGGTTGAATTGGATGATACGAAATTGGGATGGGAGAAAATATAGAAAATGGGAGAAAAAGTGGATCAAAATTTTTTTTAATTAATTATTATTATTATTATTAAGATCATCAATGGGGTGGGGAGGGGGTAGTCTTTCTTACCCTGAAAATGCGATCGTTACAAAACACTTGGTTTAGGTCCGGTTGATCGTGTGTGTGATCGTGATGTGATGCTCCTGTGTAAAACACGTTCCTCTCTTCCTCAGCTCATCGGCATGACAAGAACATGCACTTACATCCAGGAGCACTCGGTGGTCGACCCCAAAGAGAAGTCCTTCGAGCTGAAGTCAACAAATGTGAGTTGGACCCTTAACACTTTGACCGCCACTAGGGATGGGTACCGAATTCGGTACTTTTAAAGGTACCTACCGAAACACGTCGGTACTACCGAGTATCAATTCACGTGAGATCCAACGGTGCCAATTTTCGGTTATTTATTCATTTATTTTGTTTACAGCAAAACGAAACTACACGTTAACACATTCATGCCAACCACGTATATATACGTGATTCGGCACCATGCTTAACACATTGAGTGCCACGGACGCGTTTTGTCGTTAGTTCATGCCGACCGCTGAGTGCCCCCGACGCTATATAGCGTTTGTTTGGCTTTTTTTTTTATTTTTATTTTTTTATTGGCGATTTGAATTCATATTTCATCAATCGAGCCTCGGGTTAGTGCTGCAGAGTCTCTCTGAGCTCAATTGGGAAGATACCGCCCCCTATCGTCTCTCCCTGTGTAACTGCACCCCATTACTTTACACTGATGCAGGGGGGCGGGCCAGTTTGCTCATTTAACTTTTCCGTCAAGCCAACTGAAGGATCGATTGTGCTCGCCAGCCCGGAAAACGTGTGGATTATGTATTTACAGTACCAACACTGTAATCGATAAGCGTGACTGATATTTGGACTGGCGATCAGGAATTGGAATAATCTTTTTGGATAACATCTGATCTCCGGTAAGGAATTTATTTTACCAGTCTTCAGAGCTGTTTTCACCTATATCTCAGCGTTTGCCCTATGCGTGTGTGTGTGGCTGTGATCGCTGATGAGGAAATGAGAGAATAGATTTTTCAGCCCGCCTCTATAGCGTGCATAAGTACACATATACTATCGATAATCTAGCGTTTATTTGAAAACGATTCATAAATAGGCCGAAAAATGACTAGGCCGAAAAATGACAACGATTTTGTGTATGCTAGAATATTCCAGTAAATGCCTTTTTATCACGGAATCTATATATTTTCCTGAAAAACGAGGGCTTTTCAAAATGCTATAAAATGAAAATTAACCGATTTTTATTAAAAAAAAAAAAAAAAAAAAAAGAGAAATCCGTTTCGACAATGTTGACTGCAAACAAGTCATTGATAAGCGACAGGCAGATTAGACACAGCCATAATTTAAGACGGAGATTATGCGATCACAATGCTATCATTGAAGTGGGTGCTGGCATTTAACCATGTTTCCCATGTTAATGGCTGGCACTCAAACTGTTAAAGGGCCGGTAAACTTGTTTTTGCTTTTATTGCGTTTTAATAAACTACTCAATGTCACGGAGCGGCACTGCAGATGTAGCGTCACGGTGACCAAATTCGTCCACATTTTCCTAGGATTCTATCACATTTTCATAACAATAGCGAATATAACTTACCCTGCGCCGTTTTCATTGAGGTTTCTTACAAATGTTCACCTTTTAAACCAATGCTGCCATCTACTGACAACAGAAAGGTAGTGTATAACGTTAAGTTGATTAGAGAGGTTACCCGCACTTGTAAAACACATTCTAGAGATTCCCACTTTTTACTAGGGATGCACGATATTGCTTTTTTGACACCGATACCGATAACTTTATGCTCCTCAAGCCGATAACCGATATCGATAACCGATATTTATTGTATTATAATTTTTTTTTATATATATATATATATATATATATATATATATATATATATATATATATTTTTTTTATCAAATGTTTTTTTTTCCAACATGAAACAAAACATATCACAATACAATAATAATACATAAAAAGACTTCCCAGGACAATAACTTAACACCAACTTAAATGTGACCTAACCAGACAACAGAAACAAAAGCCAAGACAACAGTTTTGACTGATAAAGTGACCATATTTATTTTTCCAAATGAAAATTCACAATCCGTCAACAGCTTGTGGTGCATCCAACCTAAGACGCTCGAAGCTTTTTGTTCTTCTTTTTTCAAAGCGGAGCCTTGAAAAAGAGGCTTTGAGTGGACACATCACCACCTCACATCACCACCACAACGGGTCACCTGCAGCATCACCACCGCCACGGTGTTGGGGGCCCGCTTGTACCTATTGACGAGTCGTTTGCTAAATTAAAGAAGTTTGACAGAAGGGCAACCAGCCAGGCAGCGCCGTTATCTCACGGGACGAGTAGCTACATTAGTTAGCCAACAACCAGCCAGGCAGCGCCGTTATCTCACGGGACGTGTAGCTACATTAGTTAGCCAACAACCAGCCAGGCAGCTAGGGATGGGAATTGATAGGATTTTATCGATACGATTCCATTATCGATTCTGCTTATCGATTCGATTCTTTATCGATTCCCTTATCGATACCTGATCAATTTATAATTTAAATAGATAAATTGGAAATGCAACAGAACTAAGCTGGTTAGAATAACAACATGCAACTTGACATTTCTGATTGTCATTTATTGTTGAGCCCCCATGTCAGGGGCGACAGTGGCTCGGGAGGTAGAGCAGTCGTCTGGCAATCTGGAGGTTCCCGGTTCGATTCCCACTCCTCCCGGGCAGCGTGTCGATGTGTCTTTGAGCAAGACACTTAACCCCTAACTGCTCCCGATGAGCAGGTTGGCACATTGCATGGTTGCCTCCGCCGTCGTTGTGTGAATGTGTGAGTGATTGGGTAAAATGTAAGGAACAAATTGTAAAGCGCTTTGGATAAAAGCGCTATATAAAAAAGCAGCCATTTACCATGTCAGAAAAATACAAAAACTGTAAAAAATAAAACATTAACTATAGCCTACACTTAAATAAAATAATGTATTTGAGATTCTCTTAAAATGTATTTATTTTTTTATTCTTAAACTAATTTAATCTATTGAATAACAGGTCGTTATTCCTCTGACTTCTGTCTCACACACACACACACACACACACAGAGCTCCCTCCCCGGGCCCCTGTCCTGTAAGGTATTGGCTTGTGTTGCTACACGGACACATTTGTATGTTGCACCACGGAACTTCCTGTTCCTGTCTTACAGATTACAGACTTGTAAACAAACACTACGTCTCTTATTATATGTGAACTAAAGAGTACAAGGTTTACACAACAGCCCCCACCCGCTGTTTTATTGTATTTGTACCTGTACTATCCGCTGTCAGCTGTTTATCTCTCTCTGAGAGCTTGATTAAATAGCGTTAGCTCACGTTAGCTCCGCGGCTAATTTTAGCTCACCCCGAACTAAATCAATGACTAGGTTCTCGATTCCCATCCCTACAGGCAGCGCCGTTATCTCACGGGACGAGTAGCTACATTAGTTAGCCAACAACCAGGCAGGCAGCACCGTTATCTCACGGGATGAGTAGCTACATTAGTTAGCCAACAACCAGCCAGGCAGCGCCGTTATCTCACGGGACGAGTAGCTACATTAGTTAGCCAACAACCAGCCAGGCAGCGCCGTTATCTCCCGGGACGAGTAGCTTCATTAGTTAGCCAACAACCAGTCAAGCTAACGTTAGCTGGCTCCAGCAGCTTGTTGATGTTGTCGGGAGCATTTAGCCTGCTGGCTACCTAGCTCCACTTCAACCAGCATCGGGAGATCCAGCAGTCGATCTGTCGATCTGCTGGAGCCAGCTAACGTTAGGTTGCTGAGGCTATTGGCACATCGACAAGCTGCTGGATCTCCCGATGCTGGTTGAAGTGGAGCTAGGTAGCCAGCAGGCTAAATGCTCCGCGACGCTGAACTGCATGCGCCGGTCTGTCTGTCTTGTGGAACGTCTGCATTGCATTTATTACAAATAGCAAGCGATCTTTTTACTCTGAAACTCCGAGTACCGACGCGGCCATCTTTGTTGTTAACGTTAACTTGCGTGGCTACGTCACAGCCAAGAAAGGGAGCGCTGGATTTGTGTAAAACGCCCTGTTCCTAAACCACACGCTGTCAGTCGTAGCACAGTACTGACAAAACGGGAGGAGACTTTAGTCAAAACAAACGCACTTCATTCCAATTCACCCACACCGCATTTCTTTTTACCAAAAAATATATTATATTATCGGAGCTATTAATAACGGTATCGAGTTTATCGGGATGACGTCATAATTGCTGATATCGGCGCGATAATTATCGGCCCGATAATTATCATGCATCCCTACTTTTTACTGGTACATACGTTCATATCTAATAGTCTTTAGATGACTAAATATAGATGAATACTCATGAAATTTAATATATATTCTAAAATAAGTATAATTTCACTTCACCTACCTGTCGACAAAATGGGGTGTGACCGAATTTGGGCGTTCCCAGACAAAGAGAGTGACCGAGATTGGTCTACGTTCCGTTACCCTACTCTTGAGATTCAGAAAAGTGCATTACCGGCCAGATCCTGGTAGTGGCGCTGTCTCGATAATGCAATGTTCCCTGTTACAGACCGGTGTTTTTTTTTTTTTTCATCATGGGTGGACTTTTTTGTTAGCCTAAAGCTAGGCCTGTAGCCTGTAGCCCGGAATACTTTTTGCAACGTGGAATTCAGTATGCAGTAAAGGAATATAGCGTCAGCCAATGGACATATCGATCTACCAGATGGCGATCAATAACTGGGAAATCCTTTTTGGCATCCAACCGGCCACAGGTAAGAACGATTTCACGTAGATTTCATGCTGATCAGGCCTTGTTATCATAGCCAACCAGCCGATCAGTGAATGAGGCTACAATAACGAATGCCGTTATTGGTAATCAATAATCAGAAACTACGTCCCCCCCCCCCCCCCCCTTTCATGCACTCATGGTGGAACATGATACCGATCATATGCATTTTGATTTTTATCTCTAGCTTGTGTATGGCCGAAACAGCAATCGATTTAACGTTATTAGCTTAGCGCCTTATAACTAGCCTTGCAGGAATTATACCAGACCAATCTCATATAACGCTCATATTCACGACGCTATAAAATGGGAACGTATTGATGAAAAAAATTATATTTCTTTAAGGCATATTGAAGGGAAGGTTTATAGTGTCAATTGACAATGAGAATGGACACGGCAATCATTTAAAATATAGATTTAGCTCTACAAACACCCTCACGCATAGTTAAATCATGTTATGATAAGCTGGCCTTATAGAGTGGGCCCGTCTAATCCCTGTGGCCGTCAATGTGTTAAGCGGTTCAGCTTGTGCAAACCAAGCGTTGGCACTTTGTGTGTGTGTGTGTGTGCGCGAGAGTGAGAGAGGGCACCCAACGCCACACACACAGAGACAGTGTCGATCGGGGTAGAAATAAATATCAGATCAACGATCAAATTTATATATAGTGTTCTTACCTGTAATGCAAAAGAAATAATCCAATTATCTGATCGCCATTCCAAATACTGCTTGTGGAGGTCCGTACCACATTACTGACCATTACACACTGACGGGCGGGCGGGGTTACTGTTCCATGCCATCGTTGTTGAGGCCTACCTTGCCTGAGTATTTAAACCCCGCCCGCACGGCTCGGATCGTTGCAGAAAATAAACTACATCATTCCCAATGGAGTGCAATACCAGCTGGAAGGTGTAGGTGGTGGTATTTGCCCTTTTGCGAGCTCAGACCCATTCCCAACGATAACATCAGGCTGGATGGATTAAAATGAATGGATATCGCTAATAAAAGAAATAGCGATTAAAACCTGACTATACTTGTGATTGGCGCTCAAGCGATGGCGAGTTAACGCGACTATCATCGGGGTCTAGCGCTGAATGAGTTAAAGGAACACACCAACATTATCGGGAATCCGTGTACCGTCTTCTCCAGAATCTGACAAAAAAGATGGATACCACTTTCCTCTGTGCGTTCCGTAGAAAGCTGTCCGGCTGCAAATGAACAGAAGCTCATTTGAGTTTTAAGCTAGGCTAGCGGTCCGTATCTGCTTCCATTAATTTGTGCTGTGCTAGGCTTGCTTGCAGCAGGATTGCTTTCTACTAAACGGACAGAGAGGAAATTGGCATCCATCTTCTGGTCTGACTCTGGAGAAGACTGAATGAATGCTGGATTATTATTTTAATGAACTAGTTCTCATGATGATTTGTAAACAAACGCATAGCATTGGAATATTGACTTTAGCAGCAGTTACGATTGCAGCGCTTTGAAGCTATAATGCACCCTTTTCTGTCTGTAGATCTCCTTCACGAACATAGTGTCTGTAGATGAGAAGTTGACGTACAGGCCGCACCCGCAAGATCCTGAAAAGTAAGTCTCACTACATCTTGACACATTTTAATTTGAAAAAGAAATGCGTCTATAACCACTGGGGATCATTCACTGTAAACGGCAAAGGTGTAGCTTGTAGTTTGTGCATATATATATTTGTGTTTGCATTGATGAAACTGCTCTTTATTGTTCCTTGCTGGACTTGAAATGTTTTTTTTGTAAACAAAACAAATTATATAATGAGTCTATGACGCTCTGGTCACTGATGCAGAAGTAAACGACCACTTGAACAATGACTGGGACCAGCATCCCTAAACATTTCTGGTTTTAATTATTTTCAATTTATATCAATTCACTTTTGGAACGGATACGTCGCCATCCTGTTGTTTCTGCAAACGTGTGCTTTACACTGTTTTCTTTATTTATTTTACCTTTCATCAAATTTCTATCCGTTCAGTGACGGATCAATGTAGCCATGTAGCGTGAAGTTTAAACCCTGTTGTTTGTCTGTGTCTCAGGACGGTGCTGACACAAGAGGCTCTGATCACGGTGAAGGGGATGAGCTTGGGGAGCTACCTGGAGAGCCTCATGGCCAAGACCATCTCTGCCAACGCGGGCAAGGTGAGCCTGCCCTTCTATTCCCTCTCTCCATCCCTCTATTCCTCTCTCTATTCCTACTTCTATCCCTCTCTATTCCTCCCTCCATCCCTCTATTCCTCCCTCTATTCCTTCCTCCACCCCTCTCTCTATTCCTCCCCCTCTCCATGCAACTCTTTCACACCTGGATACAAATCTAGATGAGATCATTTACATTTAGTAGTTTAGCTGACGCTTTTATCCAAAGCGACTTACAGATTGTGAACAACATGTCACCAGGAGGGGTACATCTCTGGCAGCTAAAGGTCAATGGCGTTGCTCGTCTAGAAGTGTCGAACTCATTCGTGTACATAGTAGTACAGACCTATTAGCATGATATAATAAGTGTAAGTATAGTAGTAGGGTACATAATGGTAAAAAGACAGTAAGAAGGTTCGTTTAATTTAGATCATGTTAGATAATGTAATAATATTTCACATCTACCTCAACCTGATTTAATTTCTACACTGTGCACAGCTAGGGATCTCACAATATAAAAAGGCCTATTAAGATGTTAGATCCTAATATGAAAAACTGTCATTTAACGTTCTATGCCTTATCTAGACTTTGTCTATTTTTCTGCTGTCTATTTTATGCTAATTCTAAGCTCATTTCATGTCTGCACTTTATGCATTGCTCTTGATCTGTCAATTTAGTGCAAATTCTATGCCTGTCTTTATTAGTATACTTTTTTTTACTGCTGTGAAGTATTTTCAGCTGCAATTCTTGTATGAAAGGTGCTATACATTATTAATATGGTGTATTTGCCGATCCATAGGCCACAGTGTGAAAATCTGGAGTTGGGTTTATGACTCAGAACCCTGACCCGTGTGTGTGTGTCTGTGTGTGACTGTGTGTCTCTCTCTCAGGGTCGCGAGGCGCTGGAGTGGGTCATCAGGCGGTTAAACACAGAAATCGAGGAGCTGGCGGCCACAGCGTGCGGCTCCATACGCGCCCCCATGGCAGCGGCCACGGCAGACAAATGACCCCCTCCCTGCTCCCCCCTCCCCCCCACCCCCTGCTCCCGCCATCCTCAACCGATGGACCTTTAGGACATTTTCCCCTCGAAGGGGAACCCTCACCTCACCTGCCGGCACAGCCTAACGCCATGCCCCGTTATCCCCCCCCCCCCCCAACATACGGTTACTGTCACCCTCCTCCCCCTGCGGTACATCGCCCCGCCTTCTGTTGTTGTTGTTGTTGATGCATACCAGCAGGGTCTGGAATTAACACCAGCCTCCAGCCAAGCCAAACGCTGGTTAATTGTGGTTGTGGTTGGTATGAATGCCAGTTTTATGGTTACACTGGCAGGTGACTAACCTACTTTCAACCGCTCTCTTTTATTCTGGAAAAGGAAACGACTTTGCTAAGATGCGAAACTGCCCTATTTCCCTATGGCGTTTGACAGCAATATGTGTTCTGTTTGCATAATTAATAACATCATAGTGGGGAAATTCTGAGCCCACTAGTTACTGTGGTTTGTTGAAAGAAAAAAAAGTGTTCCCAACACTAGGCAGAGAGGGTGATGACGTACACTTAACAGGGTTGAACATGATTGCACTTGAAACAAGTACTTGTTGTCATAGTAATATTTAATTTCTCATTCACACTGTGCCTCCATTGATCACATCATCCACTTCCTCCCTTTTCCTTCTCTCTTTCTCCGTGTATTCAGTGTCCTCTAAAGGCCCTCCCATAGTCGAGCGGACCATACACGGAGCAGACTCCCGCGGGCTCAAAGCTGACCCAAAGGGTACTCAAAGCAGACCCACAGCAGAGTCCAAGTGCGAAGCTCCTATTTTCTGACGCGCGGACGTCCGCGGCGCCCACTTGGTGTCACACAAACTGGCGCGAGGTGTAAACTGGCGCGAGACATGTAGGAAATTGGTCCGCGGAGATCCGCTTGACTATGAAAGCTCAAAGAGTCCAGTGGACCTCCGCAGAGTCCAGTCCGTGTACAGTCCGCTCGACTATGGGAGCACCTTTAGAGATTGACAGGATGTGGCGAACGCTCTGCCCTTTTTTCTTTATCGAGAAAAGAGGGCACGGCTCGAGACCTGTCCATTAGAAAGGAGGTTTTGGTTGATGATAAACGGCAGACCCTCTCCCACCGCCTCCGCAGCGAGCCGCTTATTGGAGCGCGTCGGTGTCGAGCGTCGCAGAGTACAGAGTCACCTGTATTTAAAGGAACAATTCACTCATCGAGAAGATGGATGTATTGTTTTTCTCTGTTTAAGTGCATTCTCTAATACTTGTGTTGTGATGTGTAGTTAATGTTACACTATACAAGAGTGTGTATACTTGAATGTTGGGTACTTTAACTTATTGACAAAATGCACACTTATTTTTACAATACACTTGTAACTGTGAGAGGAAGTACTGAGCTTGTCTTTGAGTGGCGCGGAGGTGGTGGACTTGTGTAAATGAGCTCTGAACAACGTGCTGTGAACCATCACCATCGTCATAGGAAGAGCTCCGCTATAGGGGTATGTTCAGGATCACTAACGCCTACTTGAGGAGCCTGTTGAAATATGGCAACAGCAAGAAAACAACTGGTCCTTTTAATGTCTTAATTCTCAAAGAACTTAAAAGGGGCTGTAAGCGATATCGGCATTTTGGCTAACTTCCTGTCAAACTAGGTGTTGCAGATGAAATATGAGTTAAGATCCAGCAATGTATCATATTCCTCGCCTGAAATGTTGTCGGCAACATATTTGAGTGAGCCCTTTAGGTTGAACAAGGTTTACAAGTGACTTCATTGTGGACTTCTCTCTCCTGATTGGATGACATGGGAACGGGATACCAGATATTTATTTTCTGCTACACAATTTATCAGCGCTGTTGGAATGTAGAACTATTTAGCACTTATTTTAACAAAAATAAATATAGCTTAAAACACCTTTTTAAACGTTAAAAATGTATGGCCGTTCGTGACCCTGAACATACCTCTCTTGCAACTTCTGTTCCTTTATTGTTTCAGGCCATTATAATAAGCAGTATTTATGTCTGTCTTTTCTCAATGGTGTAACTAACTACACTTCGCACTGGTGCAATTGTTAAACTTAACTTCTCTTTCTTTTTAAAAGCTTGTGATGTTTTGCTAACGGTCCAGCTTTTATGATCAATATAGCATTTCTCTTGCGTCCCACATATAAGATGCTGATGTCACACACATTGTAGTTAATTTCTCCTATTGCCTTGTATCTCAGAGATCATGTTGACCCATGTTGATCGTATAGACTACAATAGGAATTACTAAAAAAAAGAATCGTGCAACCTTTTCTTCAAAACCTTTTCTCCACTCCCATAATGTGTCCTTGTTCTCCCTCGTAAAAACCTTTTAATGTATAAATGCAAAATAAAAATAGTTCACTGTTAAAAGTACATCCCTGAACTTGAATCAGCATCGCGACAGCCTCGCAAGATAGTCTTGCCGTTAGTGTCCCTGGGTACATTTTAGACTCTTATCCATCCTGTCGGATACACTCCACCGCTCCGTGTCGACTGTTCATCAAACCCCCTGCTAACTCTTCTGCTCTTTTATTTTTTAAATAACTTTTTCAGGCGTGACTTGTCCATGCGACAGCTTGTGGGTCGGGTTGGCATTGGCAGTGGGGTGGATTCTGGAGCGTGGTCGAGCCACGAGAGCGCTCCTCTACCAAGCAGTCTCTTGGTTTCATGAATGAAGTATGATGCTGTGATGCAATGCGAAACATTTTGAAAACAAAAAAAACAATGGCTGTACATACGTAGGTATATATTTATATTTTGGTGGAGTTGGGACACATTCCAAGAGTGTCAACGAAAGTGCATACACTGAAATGATTTCCAAATAAAGATGTCATCGTTTGGTGAAGCCGGCCTGTGTAGGTGTCTTGTTCTCTTGCTCTTGTTTCTTTGAAGTACATTATTTACAGCTTATGTTTTAGTTTGTTTAATTTTTTTGTGGCCATCTTGCTCTATATCCTTTTAAGTATACTATATACTTAGTGTATGTGTCTTGTAAGCTCATATGGGCTGGGCATACATCTGTATGTAAGACAAACATTTAAAATAAAATATCAAAAAAAAATAAAAATTAAAGCAGATTTGACTAAATCCCAAATGTGTTCACATCCCTCTGGCTCAGTATATATAATATAATAAGAATATTCGACTCCCAGCGCAAAGCAGGGAGAAATAACATCCCCAGATAGAAGTTTGAAAGGGTTAACCTGTAGTGGTAGTGAAAGCATTAACCCTTTGTAGTGTGGTAGTGAAAGGGTTAACCTTCTGTAGTGTGGTAATTAAAGTGTTAACCTTCTATAGTGGTAGTGAAAGTGTCAACTTTAGCTTAAAATGTATAGGTACCTTAGGTCAAATGCATTTATTGTCGACTGAAAAAGACCCAAGAGCTGCTTTTCTGAATCATTAAGACGGGAACATAAATCAAATCAAATTTATTTATAGGGCCCGACAACACACGTTAATGTCCCCATGGGCCGTACAGATCTTCTTTAAACAAGTCAAGAAGAAAACATAACAATAAGTCAAGAACAGAACAAGAACACCATAAGGTCCAAACATTTTTAGATGAATACAAATAAATGAAAGAATTGTTCAGCAGTGGATTGTTCAGCAGTGGCGTCTTGCGAGCATCTGGGAGCCGTTATGATGCACATCCAGTAAATCCGTTTTCAAGAGTTTTTTTTTTATTTTTAAACGTTTATTTTAGATAGAGGGGGCCCAGTTAGATTTTCATAGGGCCCAAGAAAGAGCCCCAAAGGTCAAGGGCCAAATTGGAACCCAGGACACTGCAATTACATCGCATGTGCCTTAACTTGATCCCCTTCCTCACATGTTTTAGACAGTGTAAAATAAAATATAAACATAGATGAGATGAGTATGAGGTAATGATATCTGAAGGCAGAAACTATATGTTACTCTCCTTTTCTGTATAGGGACCACCATGGTTAAATAAACGGTCCCGAGTCAGAGTCTGGACGAGTACCCTACATGTTGACCAGCACTGTATGCCTCTCTCAGTAGGCTCCCGTCTCCTTCACGTCTGATGAGATGGATACAAATCCCTGTGACAATTAAAGACGAGAGTGAGTCCATAGAAATGTTCTTTACACTCGACATGTTCATTTTCAGTTGGAGGTTGCCGTGAAGTTGTGTTTTTCATGGAAATGTGTATGTATCTGTTTTATTTGTTTGTTTATTTAAATACATTTACCAATTGTGTGGTATTTTATAATCTGTACATCATATTCATAAATGTAAAATAGTAACATGTTACAAGGTCTTAAATTCAAAACTTAGCCCGATTGATATTGGAAGTATATTTCCGACCATGTATTGATCTCAACATGTTTCTAGGGGTCAGTGTGACTTCATGAGAAATACAGACCTCTTCCGTGTTCAAATCAGTGTTGACCAGCATGCTGGGTAAAACGAAGCCTTCGGCCAGTCGCTCTAAAATAGATAAGTACAAGGTGAAGGACAGGGACAGAAATATATGTACTTTTCCCTGGAACTACTTTATGAAGTAACACCTGAACCAGAACCACTTCTGAAGAAATCACTGTCACTTCATAGAGTTGTTCCAGGAAAAAGTACATTGGTAAATTATACTGACCCGAGCAGTACGGCTCTGTGGCTTGTTTTAACCCTGTAAGACCCTCAATTGCAAAATTACAACATCACTTTTAGCTTTTAGCTATTAAAAAAAATAGACCAAGTAGAAGAAAATAATGCTACGTAGGTTTTGGTATTTTTGTAGGTTGACAATACAAATCAAATATAATTACACCTTATCAACTAAGCATGTCGGGGCATAAGACAAGAAAAATAAATACAAAAAACAACTAAAGACAGACTCACCATTCAGTTGAGACACACCCATTTGGATCCCAATCCTCGCAACTATTTCCAAAGCAGCAGTCTGTAAAGAAATGTGTGTGGCTAGTCATATCAAAGGGACACAGTACAGTCAGCTATTTCAAACAATTACAATAGTAGGCTACATTTTACATTTTGTAATTTAGCTGAAGCTTTTATCCAAAGTTCTGTACAACAGGTCAGCAGCAAGGATATAGGCTACAACTCTTTCAGCTGAGTAACAATGTTTGTCAAACAGTGTTGAAACTTGGGTGCTACAGTCTTGAGTGCATAGTAGTAGACATTAGCATAGTAGGTAATAATATAGGCAAGGAATATTATTTAGTGGCACAGTGCATGATAGTAAAAGACAGTACGAAGGTTAGCTAAATAACTAGCTGGAGAGGAGAAAAGTCCACTTTAAACCAGGCACCAACATAACACATTATTTCCCCAGCTAATATCTCTCGAAATATGCCTGTACATTGTGTGCTATTCATAGCTTATGTCCTTAATTGTCACAAAATGTCTGATCTAATAATCAATTATCAAAAAGGTCAGTCACTCACAGGTGCAAAGCATTCTAGCATAGATGGAACAGGTCTTACACAAAGTGTCATGTCAGTGAATCACCACTAGGGGCAGAGTGGTTAAGTGTGAGTGAATTATTGAATCACATTACTGATCAGGTGCTTTGCACTATAAATAAATCACCCTACGGCTACAGGTAAATGATGGCAATATGATTCGGCTAATTTTTAATGCAGCCAGGATATAGCACAAGACGTCACTTTCCCTCCCCATAAGCCAGGTGGAATGTGATGCAGCTTGTCCATAAGGTTGTTTTTCTCTTTCACTGTGTACCTTAAAGGTTCCCACTTCAGTTGCAGCCAGACTCAGGGTCAAACTGTATTGGACAGAAAACAGCAGGGTTAGTTTGACCACTAAAACTACATTTATTCAGAATTCTCTTGAAAATCTGATGATTCTTACTTGTTCATTGCTATGGATCCCTTGACTTTCCCAGCAGAAATCCAGACTTTACTGCTGAATGTAGAGTTCTGCAGATGAGATGAAATATTTGATTTGATAAGGGCTGTGGCCTATGCGCTCCAATGCATATCGGTCATGTACAGCTGGTCTGTTATAGTTTATTTTCTGTGTGTGTGTGTGTGTGTGTGTGTGTGTGTGTGTGTGTGTGTGTGCTCTATTCTAAGCTATACAGTCCAGTCTGCAGGGACTCACAACACTGAGTGCAAACAGAGGGATCAGGGTCGTGTCGGTCTGGATGGCGAAGGCCTTGACGGCAGCCAGGAAGTCCAGTCTAACTGCTCCCGGCTGGAAAGAGAACACGGGCATCTCCCTGGCATACACCTGCAGCTCCATCAGCAGGTCTGGGAACAGCTTGGGAAGCTGAAGGTGAAACATCTGATATTAGCTGGCGGGAGGCTGAAACATCTGATATTAGCTGGCGGGAGGCTGAAACATCTGATATTAGCTGGCGGGAGGCTGAAACATCTGATATTAGCTGGCGGGAGACTGAAACATCTGATATTAGATAAGAAGATAAGACATTCCTTTATTGATCCCCATGGGGAAATCCAGGCATCATAGCAGCATGGGGGAGGGGGGGTACAGGTAGTAAAAAAGCAGTGTAAACAATATAACAAATCAATATAATTAACTCTGGACATGTGCATAATGGGCAACAAGGTGCGAGATGAGGGTATGTAGGCTCAGTTATATTTGCCCTACAATAAATAGTTACAATATATAATAATCCAATAATCTAAATCTAATATATAATCTAAAAAAACTAGATGCTAAATACTAAATATATGCAATATATTTTAGCACTTTGGGATCCCAGCGAACAAAAAGTGCATTATAAATTCAATCTATTATTATTATTATTATTATTATTATTATTATTATTATTATTATTATTATTATTATTATTATTATTATTATTATTATAATATAATAATCCAATCATCTAAATCTAATATATAATTAAAAAAATATGCTCAAATGCTAAATATATGCTCCGATGAAGTATACAGTATTCATAAGGTGCGGTATGCATAAGGTGGTAGTATATTGTCCTTTTAGGTGGGAGTCAGCTACTAGGTTCCTAGTAGTTGGATGTCTGGCAGCAGTCCCTGCCCTGTTGTGGAGCCTGATGGCCGCTGGTATGAAGGTATGATGAAGGCTGCTGGTATTAGCTGGAGGGAGACTGAAACATCCGATATTAGCTGGAGGGAGACTGTCTTTCAACAATAGCAGTCCAGTAGGCGAAGCAAGACACAGCCATCATGAAATACATTTAAAATGAAGTCGAACATGCATGCACAATAAATAAATAAAAAATACAACACAAAAGGGTGTGAATGGGTGATCATCAATCGTCTTAACTACTGTGGCTGCTGTACCTGTACGTGGGTCCAACTTCACCAGGAAAAAGGATAAGCAATTTTCAGTTTTGGAGAAGATGGTAAACACATTTCCATAATGTTGGCGTGTTCCTATAATAACCATACCTACATCTCACACCTAAAGAACTATTATATACTTTTTAATGTGTATTTTTCAGTAAAAAAAAATTATAATAATAATTACTTGAATTTATATAGCACTTTTCTAGACACTCAAAGCGCTTTACAGCGTAGGGTGGAAATAGCCTCCTTCACCACCACTGGTAGCACCCAACCTTGTGCTATGCAGGCTCAATGGCTGCCATACACTGGCACCCGGCACACATCACACTACACAATGGCTGAACGGCTCAGGAGACAGGGATTGATATCAGCCAATTAAGGGGAAGGGATGATTAGGTGGCCTTGATGTCAGAGACCTGATTGGGAATTTGGCCAGGAACGTCAGGGAACCCCCTACTCTTTACGTACGTTTATAGGCGTCCTGGGTTCTTTAACGACCGAATTCAGTCAGGACCTTGGTTTAGCATCTCATCCGAAGACGGAAGATGAAGATCTGAAAGAGAGAGGATGTCTTACCTGTGGGATGAAAGGTCCAAATGCACTGGTGTTGAGATGAAAAGGAGAGCTGGGAGGAATCTGAGAAGGACGGATGAAAAACAAACCGATAAGATGTTTGATTTTTACACAGACAGACAGAATCATTCTGTAGAACTCTCTGTATAGCTTTTTCTGGCCGGCGGCCATTGTGACAACATCATTAGAATGTTTGGTTCTCAGCGGTGTGATCTCGCATCGATCATCCTGTGATGTGGGGATGGCAGCCACACCTGCCCTGGGTCAAGCTAATCAGACCTGGGATCAGCCACACCTGCCCTGGGTCAAGCTAATCAGACCTGGGATCAGCCACACCTGCCCTGGGTCAAGCTAATCAGACCTGGGATCAGCCACACCTGCCCTGGGTCAAGCTAATCAGACCTGGGATCAGCCACACCTGCCCTGGGTCAAGCTAATCAGACCTGGGATCAGCCACACCTGCCCTGGGTCAAGCTAATCAGACCTGGGATCAGCCACACCTGTCCTGGGTCAAGCTAATCAGACCTGGGAACAGCCACACCTGCCCTGGGTCAAGCTAATCAGACCTGGGATCAGCCACACCTGCCCTGGGTCAAGCTAATCAGACCTGGGAACAGCCACACCTGCCCTGGGTCAAGCTAATCAGACCTGGGATCAGGGATGGCTGCGCAACAGGTTAAAATCTGCCATCTGCGCGCGCACACACACACACACACACACACGCACACACAAAGGAGAACACCACACAAGGGTTTAAGGAGAACACCACACAAGGGTTTAAGGAGAACACCACACAAGGGTTAAAGGAGAACACCACACAAGGGTTAAAGGAGAACACCACACAAGGGTTAAAGGAGAACACCACACAAGGGTTAAAAGCCACTTAGGTGCCACACATTGGTCCACACGCTCACCATGCTGTCAGTGATGCGAGCCTGCAGCAGTCCCGCAGAGTAGTATCCATATGAGGCTGAGTTGGCTGTGAACTCCGACAGACCCACTGACAACATGCACTCTGGCCGCTCAGGCAGGGTGAAGGGCTGGGCCTCGAAGGGAGGGTCTGCGGGGGTTTGGATGTTGTAGAACTCACCCTTTAAAGGATCATCACACGAGCAAACGGTGTACACTGGTGAGTACAGTACTACAGCACAACAAAAGAGGTTTGCCATCCAACCAGGGTGCAAATGTAGCAGTAAAGTGCAACAGCAATATACAGGTGATTAAACTGGGTACAAAATATACAAATTAGTACTACTATAGTATAATATGTACAGTGATACAGGTGTAAAGACAGTATGGTAGTAGTCATACTGGCCAGCAGCGTAACTAGTAAGAGTACAGATATAGATGTAAAGGACTGTGCAGGTAAGTATAGACAGGTGTGGATAGATGTATATGCGGTGAGAATACTGTTATATATATAACCATATATATAATGTTATATATATATTAAGAGCGGTGGACTGCTAATAATCTGTATTTGTATAGCACCTTTCATACAGAGACTGCAGCTCAAAGTGCTTCACAACAGAAAAAAGACAGGCATAAAATGAACACATGCAGACATAAAATCAACAAGTTTCACATTAGGATCTATCTAACATCCCAACAGGCCATCGTGTTTATGGTTTGATTCAGTTTTAGATAGACAATAATAAAAAGAGTAAGATAACATAGACAATAATAAAAAGAGTAAGATAAAATAGACAGAGTAAAATAGTGCAGGATCAATAAAATGATATCTTATCTTATGTTCTCATGTACTCACTCACACAGTCAAACACACACCAACAGGTAAAGGACCACGATGAAAAGAAGCTCTTGGGCTTTACTGTGTCCAACAATATGATGCCTCCTGGTGAGGCTGCATATATCCATTATCTATGTATGTAACATATTTTATAGTCAGTAAATAATTTAAATTCCTTCAATTTGCCACCCCATCTAAGAGAAATATGTAAATGGCTGAGTAAATAGCTTGTAACCAACAACTGTATTTATCTGATCATATCATAAATTAAGCAGGAACATTTGAAAGAAGCACATTAACCACATTGTCGTGAAATAACTCTACAACAAATGTCCATAATGACAAGATCTCCGGATGGTCTGGCTGCACGACGTCGACATGCACTGGAACCAACATCTGACAAGAAATTATTCTACATCAAGGATCACAAATATATTTTTTTCCTAAATGACCTGTATAACTATGTAATTTTGTGCCTTCTGAAACACCCGTCATATGGTTAGGTAGACTGATAATAAAACGTGCTGTGGACACTGACCAGAGTAGCAGGCTAGCTAGCAGCTAACCACCAGCTAACCTTAGCATTTAGCTGCGCTGTCGCTTATTCTACACAGAAATACCCCGACAAACACACGACAGGCAGGAAAATACATTTAAACTGCAGGAAAACGACAGGAATTAAATGTAAACCCAGTAGGTAAAATTCACTGCTCTGTTGTATGTTAGAGCGATGGACTGCTCTGTTGTATGTTAGAGCGATGCTCTGTTGTATGTTAGAACTTTGTAAAGAAACTCAAAGTACTAAGAGTTATATATTTTGTATTGAACAATCTTATCACACTTTTTTACTGTCCGTTCTATTTTATAATTTTTAGCCTATTTTAAACTGAATCAAAACGCACTTTTTTACTCTATCTAATCTATTCTATTTTATTATTTGTATTACTGAAGAACTGTGATTTGCCTTACCTTGCTACCTCTCTATCTCTTTGTATTTAATTTTTTATGCTCGCTTATGCCTGTATTTTTTTTACTGTTGTGAAGCACTTTGAACTGCAACCTCTGTATGAAAAGTGCTATACAAATAAAGTTATTATTATATGTTTCATTGCTGTGTTTCTTGTTATTATTTATCTGGCACATATATTTTGACACAATTGCCCAAATGGTCGAACTTTACAATCTGATTTATGTATCATTGTTTCACTGCACAGGCTCAGGGCATTCTACCCATGAAATAGAATTAATACGACTTCTAGTTCTATATTCCTGTGATAATGGCGACCTCAACCGCTGCACCATCTCTGGTGGTAGGGAATCAAGTCATCTTTACCTTGAGACCCAGACCCAGACTGGAGTCTATGAAAGGGGAGTCGGTGAGAGAGATGTCCACTGCCAGAGGTGGAACCACCTGGTAAGAAACTGTAATAGAACAGAATATCATGGGGAAAGCCTCATGATCTTCACGGTATAATAAAAGCCAGTATACACTAGAGCAGGGGTCAGCAACCTTAGGTACATGTGCCACTATTGGCACACTTAGCATCTTCTCAGAATGCGGGTGAGGGGGAAATAACCTTGCTGGAGCGGCTTGGTGGATGATGGCAGGGTGCTAGCTGAGAAAACTAAAGTAAAGGAGCAGGCCTACCAGCCCTCGTGGACAGAAGAGTGGAGTTCTGTGTTTCAGATGGACCATGCATCACGACTTTTCTTTTCTTTCAATGTCTTGAAAAATGTCGAGTGTTAAGAGACCAAACATAAGAAAACGTTCAAGGATGAGGCAGACACTGAAATTGGCACTTTGTATCAAAAGGGTTGCTGATCCCTGCGCTGGAGGGAGTGCTCCACCTTGGGGTTTTACCACTGCTATACTGCGGTCGCAGCCACAGGTTCCAAGGCAGAGTGCCAAAGAAGTTCCAAAATCACAGCAAATTCATCTGGCCTTTCATGTTAACACATATACTATTTACATGATCACATGTACCATTAACATTATCACATGTACCATTTACATGATCACATGTACCATTTACATGATCACATGTACCATTTACATGATCACATGTACCATTTACATGATCACATGTACCATTAACATGATCACATGTACCATTAACATGATCACATGTACCATTTACATGATCACATGTACCATTAACATGATCACATGTACCATTAACATGATCACATGTACCATTTACATGATCGCATGTACCATTTACATTATCGCATGTACCATTTACATTATCGCATGTACCATTTACATGATCGCATGTACCATTTACATGATCGCATGTACCATTTACATGATCGCATGTACCATTTACATGATCGCATGTACCATTTACATGAACACATGTACCATTAACATTATCGCATGTACCATTTACATTATCACATTAATAATAATAAATAAATAATAAATTGTATTTGTATCACTATAGGATCCCAAAGTGACATTAGTCTCACGTAGCGTCAAAACATCTCATCCGATGACATCACAGATGAAACACATTCCCATGTGAAATACTTGTTTCTTTTTCTATATGTGTAGAATAGAATGCAACAGAATATAAATGTGAATAGAGTTCTCAACACTGACTGTATAATAATTACCACTAATACTAGCTGTCGAAAGTACAGGTAAATACTGCTGGCTGCTGCAATACCTTTCCTGTCTTGTAGGTAAGACTCCAAGTTTACAATCTGCTCTTCAACAGCAGGGCAAATCTGGAATAGGACAGATCAAATGTATAGTGAAGTTCCGGTACTATCATACTAGTGTATTGTCTATACATATCTGACAAATAATCGATGCGGACATGACCAATTTGGCAGGTAGATAAACAAACCAATGTTCATTCTTTAAAAACAAATTTGTATGATAAGAAATGAAAGGTGCCAATGAATTTCTGAATCCACTACAACTCGGTCGGTTGACAAAGAGAGATAGGTTCATGTCCTGATGTCAGAAGATATGTCAGAAATAACAATCCAAGATATATCAGAAATAACTATTTAAGATATGTCAGAAATAACAATCTAAGATATGTCAGAAATAACAAAAGAAAGAAGATAGATACAAATGTCCTCTCTGGGTGTTTAAAACTCCAGGAGAGGTGTTTTTAGCCAACAGCTAGGCTAGCTGATCCATATCTGCTTCCATTAATTTGTGCTAAGCTAGGCTAGCTGGTCCATATCCGCTTCCATTAATTTGTAGTACTACCATGTAGTACTATTCCCTCCATACCCCTGTTTTACTTCTACATGATCTAAGGTGTGGCAGACATGAGGGGGTTAGTAAACCAGTGCTCACTTTGTCTTCTATTTGATCTCTGACCAATCCTTGGAAAAAGTCCACCAAAGGCTGGAATATCCAACTGTTGGTTAGAGGGAGATCACATGGTTTATATACTGTACCTTCACATCACATGACTTATATACCTTCACATCACATAACTTATATACCTTCACATCACATGACTTATATACCTTCACATCACATGACTTATATACCTTCGCATCACATGGTTTATATACCTTCACATCACATGACTTATATACCTTCACATCACATGACTTATATACCTTCACATCACATGGTTTATATACCTTCACATCACATGGTTTATATACCTTCACATCACATGACTTATATACCTTCACATCACATGACTTATATACCTTCACATCACATGGTTTATATACCTTCACATCACATGGTTTATATACCTTCACATCACATGACTTATATACCTTCACATCAGTGGAGGCTGCTGACCAAATTTTTAGGTGAAGCACAAATTATTATATTATATTATATATAAAATTATATTTTTTAAACATCCCCAACGCTGCAACACCCCCATTCCTCCCAGGTGTCAGGCTCCTCATTCGCTTCCATTCATTTTGGGGACCATGTTTAAATATCATACTTCTGAAGTATAAACAAACTATACTGCTGTGACGATTTCAATAAAACAGACCATTCTGAGTCAATGGTATGCAAAACTGTACATTGGAATATCTTAACATGTATTTACCACCTTCCTCTGCACAAGGCCACAGATGGGTTTTATGTAACACAAGGACAATGAATGAATGAATGAATGAATGAATGAATGAATGAATGAATGAATGAATGAATGAGAATGAATGAATGAATGAATGAATGAATGAATGAATGAATGAATGAATGAATGAATTAATGAATGAATGAATGAATGAATGAATGAAAACTTTATTTAACAGATTGCAGAATGGGTACAATACAGTACGGCTCAATACACACAATTGTTAAGGGGATGCAGACCAGAGAAAGACTTTTGTCTTGTTTACATCAGGGTCCCCCATTTTCAATTAATCATAACATGACATACAGATAGACAGTACTGCTACATCTATATATGACATACAAAGATATAGACAGTACTGCTACATCCAGACATTTATGACATACCAGATCTACAAATATACATTACTGTTTAAGAGTACAACGCCTGTCATATAGACCTATAGCGTTGGAAACTCTGATTAAGGAGAGGAGAGGAGAGGAGAGGAGAGGGAGAGGAGAGGAGAGGAGAGGGAGAGGAGAGGGAGAGGAGAGGAGAGGAGAGGGAGAGGAGAGGAGAGGAGAGGAGGAGAGGAGAGGAGAGGAGGAGGAGGAGGGGAGGAGAGGGAGAGGAGAGGGAGAGGAGAGGGAGAGGAGAGGAGAGGGAGAGGAGAGGAGGAGAGGAGAGGAGAGGAGGAGGAGGAGGGGAGGAGAGAGAGAGGAGAGGAGAGGGAGAGGAGAGGAGAGGAGAGGAGAGAGGAGAGGGGAGAGGGAGAGGAGAGGAGAGGAGAGGAGAGGAGAGGAGAGGAGAGGAGGAGGGGAGGAGAGAGAGGGAGGAGAGAGAGGAAGAGGAGGAGGAGGAGGAGGAGGAGGAGGAGGAGGAGGGGGAGGGAGGGAGGGGGCCACGGTGGACCAAAAGAAATCGCTCATTATACCACAGAAAGGCAGAAAGCATACCAACGCAGAGAGAAAATACCAGCCAATTAAATTCACTCACCATTGACGACGTTACTTCTTAGGAGGAAATAGTGTCCCTGTCGCTCCTTGTTTTTTTTTTGTTTTTTTTTTCCTCCTTTTTCCTCCAATTTTCTCCCATCCCAGTGTTAGTCGTTATGCCAATTCCCAATCCCCTTCCTGGTCGCTGCACACTTACCCCCCACAGTCGGTCTGGGAGAGTGGAGGCTATCACGTGCTTCCTCCGACACACGTCTAGCCAATCAACCGCTTCTTTTCACCTGGCAGCGCGGACTCTCACACACCCACACACCCCTGCTAACCCACCGAAGGGCGGGACGCAGGGGAGGTCCCAGACCCCAGAACCGCCTGGAAGACAGAACCCCCAGTCATGGCCATGAGGTAAAACCTAACGAAGGGACCCGGGGAGGACCAGGAGGCCGCAGCACAGATATCCTCCACCGAGGCCCCCCCTAACAAGGCGGCAGAGGCCGCCACCCCACGAGTGGAGTGCGCCCTGACACCCCCAGGGGGGGCCAGCCCAGCCAACGTGTAGCTAAGGGCAATGCCCTCGCACAACCAATGTGACAGGCGCTGTTTCGACAGTGCCTTACCAGCGCGAGAGCCACCGTAACAAACAAAAGAGCTGATCGCTAGCCCTGAGGTCCTGAGTCCGGCTGAGGTAAACCCCCAAAGCCCGGACTGGACACGACAGGTGAAGGCTCGCCTCTAACTCACCAGCGTGAGGAGGCGGATGAAACGCCTGAACCACAATATCCCTGGAGCGAAAAGAGCTCAGGATATTCTTTGGCACGAAGACTGGATTAGGCCTCAGAGTTGCACCGCTATTGACACGAATAGACAAGCACTCAGGCTGCACCGAGAGAGCACAAAGCTCACCCACGCGCTTAGCGGAGGTGATGGCCAGCAGGAATGCAGTCTTGAAAGACAGCTGTTCCAAAGACGCCTGCTCAAGAGGCTCAAACGGGGCCTCAGACAATCGGCCGAGGACCAGTTGGAGGTCCCAACTCGGAGACAGAGAATGTTTCACCGGCTTAAGGCGCCGAGCGCCAAGCAGGAAACGCTTCACAAGAGGGTGGCTGAACAACGTAACACGCTCAAACCCCACATGACAAGAGGATATAGCCGCGGCATATACCCTCACCGTCGAAGCCGACAGTTTATCCAAAATAGACTGAAGGAAGGAAAGGACAGCGTCCAGGGGGCAGGACACAGGGTCCAAGCCCCCCACTCTACACCACTCTTGGAAAATACGCCACCTACCTGCGTAGACCGCGATAGTGGAGGGAGCATGCGCGTTCCGGATGGTGTCGACCACAGAAGGGTCCATCCCCTCCAGACTCACCCTCTCAACAGCCAAACCATCAGTGGCTGGCCCAGCACAGGGAACTGCCACAGAGACCCGTGCGCCTGAGAGAGGGCCCGCGATGACCAAGGAACAGGCCACGGCGGGGCTACCAAGAGCTGGATCAGGACCGGGAACCACAAAGCTGCGCCCCGGTCCGGTGCAATCAGGATCAAGGTCCTGCGCTCCCGACATACCCGCTGCAACAACTGACCTATCAGATGTATGGGGGGAAAAGCGTACAGAATCCCGGGCGGCCATGGATAGATCGAGAAAGCATCCACCCCCAAGGGAGGATTGTCCCCCCGACTGACCGAGAACCACAAGGGGCACTGGTGAGACTGTCTGCTCGCAAACAGATCCACCGAGGCTTCCCCGAAGCGGTCCCAGACCTGCCTGACTATGTCTGGATGTAGTCCCCACTCGTCGTGATGAAGACCGCCCCGTGACATCACATCTGCGCCCACATTCTCCCTGCCAGGGATGTGGAGCGCCCTCAGGCTGCGCAGATTGCGAGACGCCCACAGCCAGAGCTCGAACGCCGCCCGGTGCAGACGGATGGAGCGTACTCCACCCTGTCTGTTGATATACGCTGCTGCCGTTGTGCTGTCCGTATTGACCAACGCGTGCTCGCCCACCACCAAGTGGCCGAGCCGCTTGAGGACCAGGAGGGCCGCCTTCAATTCCAACACATTGATGTGCATAGCAGACCGGGCAGCATGGACCGTCCAGCTGCCCCCCACTGCGTTGGTCCGACACGTCCCCCCCCATCCCGTGAGGGAGGCGTCGGTGAAGACCGTGACGTGTGACCGCCTGCCGCCCATGGGGACCCCGCTGGTGAGGGTACCAGGCCTCCTCCAGTAGGCGAGATCCCCCCGTATCGACAAGGGAACCTTCAAACGTTTCCACTTGCCTCTCACCGGGTCTATTTTCAGACTGGAAAACCACCTCTGTATCCTCCTCATGAAGAGGAGGCCAAGAGGGACCACCGATTGAGCAAATGCCATCATACCGAGCAGGCGCATCACATACAGCGCCGTAACCGTCCCGCCAGGACGGAGACCCCCGAGCGCGTCGAGGATCGTCACTCGCCGCCGCTCCGAGAGGGTTGCCCTCATGGTCCTTGAGCTTAGAACCAAGCCCAAGTACTCCACCTGTTAACTGGGAAGAGGCGTACTCTTCTTCCAGTTCACAGCAAAACCCAGCTTGGTGAGGAATTCCACCACCAGCCTGGTATGAGACCTGGCGACCTCCTCCGACCGGCTGAGGAGCAGAATGTCGTCGAGATAGAAAAATATTCGTATCCCCTGACAATGTAGAGGCTCCAGCGTGGTCTCTACGCACTTGGTGAATGTGCGGGGGGCCAGAGAGTAGCCGAACGGCAACCTCTGGTATTCGTACGCCACGCCCTGAAACAGGAAGCGTAGGTATTTCCTGTGAGGAGGTAAAATCGGGATGTGAAAATACGCATCCTTCTGGTCTATGGAGGTGAACCAGTCTCCCACCCTGACAGCGTTTAGCAGGTGTTTGACGGTCAACATTCTGAACCGTCTCGCCACAATCAGACGATTGAACGCGGACAGATCCAGTATAGGTCTGACACCTCTCGCTTTTTTTGGGCACCAGAAAATACCGGGAGTAGACACCACACATCGCGTCCTCCCGTGGGACCATGACTACGGCTTGCTTCGCCAACAGAGATTGGATCTCGTCAGCCAGAGCTGTCACTGCTGCCGACCCTGACAACAGGGTCTGCACCAAACCTGAAAACGGAGGGTGGGGTTGTGCGAATTGCAAGACAAGCCCCCGCCTCAACGTTCTCTCCATCCACTTCGACATATGGCACTGCTGTAGCCATATGTGATGATACTCCCAAAGCGCACCCGCCGCCATTTGGCGCTGGCCCGCTAGGAACTGTAGATAGGCGGCCCGGTCCCACCCGCTTTGCGTAGCCAACCCTGGACCCGCTAACCGTGCGGGCAGGGCGTTTCGTGGAGTCGGGACATCGGTCCCTGATGCGTCTATGCTTTTACCAACCCAGTTGTGTTTCCGGGTTCCCGTGATTGGCCACTGACGCACACGCCCCCCTCGCTATGAGTGACGCCCCTCGCTATGAGTGACGCGCGAACAGACTGCCGTCTTGTTGACAGAGCTCTCATATTTGCGAATGCATAAACTATATCTTAAATTATGGCTATGTGTCTAATATGGCCGTCGCTCATCAATGACTTGTTTGCAGTCAACATTGTCGAAACGGATTGTTTTTTAATCGGTTCATTTTTACCGATACCTCGGCCGCCAAGGCTGTCGGCCTTGTGGACACCTGTTGACGTAGAGCCCAGGGTACCTCAGGCCGGGACCACCATTTTCTCCAAGGTGGATTTGGTGCGAGGCTACCACCAGGTGCCAGTCCATCCCAGAGACGTGCCCAAGACCGCCGTTATTACCCCGTTTGGACTTTTCGAGTTTTTAAGGATGCCTTTCGGACTCAAGGGGGCAGCGCAGACCTTCCAGCGGTTAATGGACTCTGTGCTGCGAGGGTTGTCATTTTTGTTTGTGTATTTAGACGACATCCTGGTGGCCAGCACATCTGCTGAGGAGCATTGTTTGCACCTCCGACAGCTGTTTCAGCGGCTGAATGAACATGGGCTGATTGTTAACCCAGCCAAGTGTCAGTTTGGCCGGCCAGACATAGACTTCCTGGGCCATCACATCTCTTCACAGGGAGCTGTGCCTCTGCCCACCAAGGTGGAGGCGATCACTGCCTTCCCACGTCCTCGCACCATCAAGCCCCTACAGGAGTTCCTCGGTATGGTACATTTTTATAACCGATTCATACCAGGAGCGGCTCTCTTGATGCACCCCCTGTACGAGGCACTAAGGGGCAAGAAGGACAATCAGGAGGTGGACTGGTCCCCTGAGAGGGTCCAGGCGTTTGATAGTGCTAAGGCTGCTCTCGCTAACGCTACTATGCTGGCACACCCGTACCCGGCCGCTCCAATAGCCCTCACGACCGATGCCTCGGACTATGCTGTGGGGGCGGTGTGTGAGTGGGTGGCCGGCGCCTGGCAGCCTCTGGCCTTTTTCAGCAGGACACTGCGGGACAACGAGAGGAAATACAGCACGTTTGACAGGGAGCTGCTGGCCCTTTTCCTCGCCACACATCATTTTATGTTCCTGTTGGAGGGCCGGGAGTTCACCGCTTTCGTGGACCACAAGCCTCTGACCTTTGCCATGGCTAAGACCACGGAACCATGGTCGGCACGGCAGCAGCGCCAACTGTCCGCCATTTCGGAATTCACCACGGACCTGCAGCATGTGGCGGGCAAGGACAACCTGGTGGCTGACTGCCTCTCCAGAGTGCGGGTCAACACTGTGCACCTGGGTGTGGACTACGCAGCCATGGCAGTTGACCAGTGCACGGACATGGACATCCAGGCATTCAGGACGGCCACGACAGGACTGAGACTGGAGGATGTGGTGTTCCAGGACAGTAAGGCCACGCTCCTCTGCGATGTCTCCACAGGCCGACCTCGCCCGATGGTCCCCGCTGGCTGGCGCCGCCGCATTTACGATGCTATACATGCTTTGTCGCACCCGGGGGTGAAGGCATCAGTTAAGCTGGTGGGGGCTAGGTTCATCTGGCTGGGCCTCAGGAAGGACGTCAAGGGGTGGGCTGCTTCTTGTGTAGCGTGCCAGCGCGCCAAGGTGCATCGGCACACTAAGGCCCCGCTGGGGCCATTTCTCATCCCGGAGAGACGTTTTGATCACGTTAACGTGGACCTGGTGGGCCCGCTGCCCCCCTCCCAGGGGTTCACTCACCTGCTGACCATGGTGGACAGGACCACCAGGTGGCCGGAGGCTGTGCCCCTGTCATCCACTACATCGGCGGACGTGGCTCGGGCGTTCATCTCCACCTGGGTGGCCCGTTTCGGTACCCCTGCGGATCTAACTTTGGACAGAGGGCCCCAGTTCACGTCAGAGCTGTGGAGCGCCGTGGCGGAGAGTTTGGGGGTGAAACTCCACCGCACCGTGGCATACAACCCGCAGGCAAATGGTCTCTGTGAGCGTTTCCACCGCACTATGAAGGCGGCTCTCTGGGCGGCTCTTACGGACAGTAATTGGGTTGACCGTTTGCCGTGGGTCATGCTAGGCCTGCGCTCGGCCCCAAAGGAGGATCTGCAGTCATCTTCGGCTGAGCTCGTGTTGGGTCAGCCGCTGAGAGTCCCTGGGGAGTTCCTCCCAGGTGCCACAGCCCCCTGGTCAGCTGCGACTCATCGCTTGGCCATCCGAGACGCCGCCAGCACTTTCGCTCCCGTGCCCGCACATCACTGTTTTCCCCTGTCCTACATCCCCAAGGACTTGATGTCAGCCCCGTACGTGTTCATCCGCCGCGATGCCCACCGATCTCCACTCCAGGCTCCGTACGATGGGCCCTTCCGGGTCCTGGAAGCGGGACCCAAGAGCTTTATGGTGGACAGAGGGGGTCTTCAGGAGCGGATATCGGTGGACCGTTTCAAGCCTGCACACGTGGCCCCGGACGGGCCGGTGGAGCTGGCTCAGCCCCGACGGCACGGCCGTCCACCCAACCCCACTCCTGCCGCAATTTTGCGGCCCGTGTCTGCCTCTACCCCGGCAGCAGCCCCGGACTCTCCCCCAGTCCAGCCTCGCCGCCGGCGCAGACGGCCGCCGGCTCGTGCCCTTCCCCCTTCCCCCCTGACTGTTAAGCGCAGTCGTTATGGTCGGGTAGTCAGGCCTCCTACGAGGGGCTGAGTACTTTGGGGTTTTTTTTGGTATAGGTTGGGGTTGCAGGGTATGTCTACTCTGGGTGTTCGGGGGGGGCCTGTGTGGTGTCACATTAAGGGAGTCTCTCACGCCAGAGTTGACGCGTCACAGGGGAGGAGATATAGGGGAGTGGAGGTGTGTGTACGGTGTTGATTCTGTGAATGAATAAAGTAGGAAGTCACTGAAGGACCTGTCACGCGCATTATTGTATCGCCTCTTCCTTCAACTTCCCACATTATTATTATTATTATTATTATTATTATTATTATTATTATTATTATTATTATTATTATTATTATTATTATTATTATTATTATTATTATTATTATTATTATTATTATTATTATTATTATTATTATTATTATCACCCCAGACTTTGAGACTCTTGTCAGGAGCAAACAACATCCCCAGTTATCCCATTAGTTCCCTGGGATGTTAAGCTAAGAAGTCTGCTAAGAAGCATATATTATTTATTATTATTATAATTTTATTTCTTTGGGTTTTTAGCCCTAGTTGCACTTTTGTTGCATCCCCAGTTATCCCATTAGTTCCCCAAACGTAGGTCTGTTATGTTAAGCTACTGTAAGAAGTCTGCTAAGAGAAGCAGCATAATATTATTTATTATTATTTTATTTCATTGGGTTTTTAGCCCTAGCTGCACTTTTATTGCACTTTTTTGTGTTTATTTCATGTTTTTAACAGTGCATGAAAGATTGTGTATTACTGCTAAAAAACTTGAAATAAATCAGTGGTAAAAAAAATTTGGGTTGCGACATAATGACTAAGGAAAATGTTGGGTCCCGAGGCTAGACCAGTTGAGAACCACTGCAGTCTACTGCATCCTGCACAACTGTACAGCCCTGTCCTATATTCTATTACATTGTATTGAGTTTATATATTCCATTTTATTCAATTCTTCTACCATAATTGTTAATGTTGCACCAAACAACCAAAACAAATTCCTTGTATGTGCAAACTTACTTGGCAATAAAGACCATTCTGATTCTCTCTCTCTCTCTCTCTCTCTCTCTCTCTCTCACCTGGTCCCTCCATGGAAGTCCATGCTTGCGCTTCCAACATCAGCAGTGCAGCTGACACTGGAGACAGACAGGTGTCCATCACTGGACCTTCCCAGCGCGACCACAGAGGTTACGGCCACGTTAAACACCGCCAGGTCGAATGTTCCACCATCATGTCTGCAAATACCCGTAGATGCAGAGATTATGGGGCTGCATTAAAGCAGGGTGATATGGTGATATAGATTTTTCATTATTGATATTGAGAAACTGCTTGCATATATGCAAAATCACATGCTTCATTATCAAATTGAAGTGTAACACATTGGGCCGCATGTAGAATGTGATATCAAACCAAAACCAAAATTTTCAAATATTCCCTCCAATATTTCAGATATCATTTTGTGAGAGATTTGAGTTGAGATTGTTACAGCCATAGCATTGTGTACTGGTGAAGTGCTGACTATTGGACTATTTACTATTTATTTACTACTACTGGTCTATTGAAGGTTCCAAGCCACAGTCTAAGGAAAATCGGGGATGCAGCCTTTGCAAACTATGCACCAAAGTTATGGAACACACTACCTATGGACATTAGGGAAGCTAGATCTCTTAATATTTAAAAAAATAAGCTAAAAACTTACCTCTTCACCATAGCCTTCTAATACACTCCGCTGTTGATTGTACTGTAGCACTATTTTACTCTGTCCATTCTATTGCATAATTTTACTATCTATTCTATTCTACTATTTTATTGCACTGCATTATTTTACTCTGTCTATTGCTTTTTATTACAGGTTAAAAACTGCCTGGTATTAAACTGTGTGGGTATCAAACAAGAGACTGTCAGGCTTTAAAACTGTATAGGACCCAGGCCTAGAACTGCGCCCTGAGAGGGAGGTTTGCCCTGGGTGGGAGGTTAAAGGGGTCAAAGTGGGTATAAAACAGGAGGGAAGACTGTCAAGTTTTAAACTGTGGATACCAAACAGAGAAGGTCAAAACTATTGAACAGTAATCCAGAACTATTTTATTGCACTGTAAAATATATATATTTTTTAATCTATTCTATTCTACAATTGTATTGCACTGCACTATTGCACTATTTTACTCTGTCTATTTTATCTTACTCTTTTTATTATTGTCTATTTAAAACAGAATCAAACCATAAACAAGGTGGCCTGTTGGGATATTAGATCCTAATGTGAAAAACTGTGATTTTATATGTCTGCACTTTATGTGCTCATTTTATGCCTGTCTTTTTTCTGTTGTGAAGCACTTTGAGCTGCAGTTTCTGTATGAAAGGTGCTATACAAATAAAGAGTATTATTATTATTACTATTATATTATTTATCCACTGAGCGCGCGCGCGCGCACACACACACACACACTCGCGCGCGCAGGCACGCACGCACACACACACACACACACACACACACACACACACACACACACACACACACACACACACACACACACACACACACACACACACACACACACACACACACACACACACACACACACACACACACACACACACACACACACACACACACACACACACACACACGTTGCTGCCCAGTGCGACCACTGTCTTCTATCATTGGCCACTGAGCAGTTCCACAGGAGCAGAAAGTGCCTTGCTCATGGGCACCCTGACGATTGTTGAGTGAGGGCCCCAGATTTTCCCTGGTGGTACAAGGATTCAAACCAGCACTTTCCAGTCAAACGTCTGCACCTCTAAACACCAGGATTCACATCACCTCTTATTATCTTTAATAAGAGGAAAACAGTCACACAATAATATTATAAAATTAAGAGAAGAGTGTGACTATTTCTGTTTTGCTCTCTTTTCCTTATTCTTGAAATGCACTTTTGTAGAACTATCATCACACAATTTTAAATTGTACTTGGAGAGAATGTGGTGCATAGCAGGGTACTGACCTGAGGTCAGAGTCCTAGTCATAGTCATTGAAGAGGACACTCAGGATGAACTATAACGAGGAAACAATTCCTTATGTGACTGACCCTAGATCAGCTATTTTAGAAACAACACGACCCTCGATGTCAGCGAACATATCAGTTCCTCAAATGCGTTCTTCTTTGTAGAGTATATACATTGTTAGTTGGTGTATTGCATAGTTTTTGGATCCAATGATGTTTTTTGTTAATTATTTTATTTTGTATCATTATTTAATCTTGTTCAGATTGGAGGGGAAAAAAAGATCAGTCTGGCTTGAAAAAGAGTGAAGCCATCAATCACACAGGGACAAGGAAATTACTTGCAGGGAGTCTTTCAACTTACATATCTCCAAAGTCTGCCCCCCACCAGCCTTTCACTGCCACGCTGAGGCCTGAGAGGGAAGCCTTGAGTCCTGTGTCCTTGTAGAACTCGACGTCTGGCTCTGGAAAGTCACACTGGCTCACCGCAATGCTGGAGAGTGTGAAGAGATGGTGTAGTGTGGGTTTACTATAGTATACTATATTGCAGGGTGTCATGCAAGCCAAAATACTGGGAAGGGGGGTACAATTAGAGTGGGGGGCATGGGGACATTAGAGTGGGGGGGGGTACAATTAGAGTGGGGCACATGGGGACATTAGAGTGGGGGACATGGGGACATTATATATTGGGGACATTGGAGTGGGGGATGTGGGGACATTAGAGTGGGGGACATGGGACATTATAGTGGGGACATTAGAGTGTGGGATGTGGGGACATTATAGTGGGGACATTAGAGTGGGGGATGTGGGGACATTAGAGTGGGGGACATGGGACATTATAGTGGGGACATTAGAGTGGGGGATGTGGGGACATTATAGTGGGGACATTAGAGTGTGGGATGTGGGGACATTATAGTAGGGACATTAGAGTGGGGGATGTGGGGACATTATAGTGGGGACATTAGAGTGGGGGATGTGGGGACATTATAGTGGGGACATTAGAGTGGGGGACATGGGGACATTATATATTGGGGACATTAGAGTGGGGGACATGGGGACATTATAGTGGGGACATTAGAGTGGGGGATGTGGGGACATTAGAGTGGGGGACATGGGGACATTATAGTGGGGACATTAGAGTGTGGGATGTGGGGACATTATAGATCCAATTACAGATCCAATTTTCCTCTATTTAGTAGAAAAAGAATTGTGGAATCAGTCTTCTTATCAGTTTTGGACTATGGTGATGTAATTTATAGGCATGCTGCGGCATCAACTCTTAAACCTCTGGATTCTGCATATCACTCAGCTCTCAGATTTATAACTGGTGACAGATATGATACTCACCATTGTGTCCTGTATGATAGGGTGGGTTGGCCTTCTCTTGCAGAAAGGCGCAACAAACACTGGTATTTATTTATTTTTAAAGCCCTTATTGGTAAACAACCTGTTTATATCTCCTCGCTGTTAAATTGGAATATTGGAACCTATTCAACTCGATCGAATGACTGGATGGTTCTTAGGGTTCCTCAGATTTGTTCTGATCGAGGGAAGTCAGCCTTTTCCTTTGATGCCTCTAACTCATGGAATGTCCTTCAACTCACGCTAAAATTGGAGGTTCTCCCTTCCCTTGGAATGTTTAAATGTATGATTTCAGACCTGTAACTGTTTTAGTTGATATTTTAAAATTATTTTTAAACGTTTTTAATTTGTTTTACTCTGGTGTTTAAATGTCTGTGAATATTGTTTTTATTATGTACTGTACAATCGTCGTTTCTGTAAATGAGGGAAACCTCAGATGCTTACGATTTTAAATAAAGGTTGAAATGAAAAAAAAAATAGTGGGGACATTAGAGTGGGGGATGTGGGGACATTAGAGTGGGGGATGTGGGGACATTAGAGTGGGGGATGTGGGGACATTAGAGTGGGGGACATGGGGACATTAGAGTGGGGGACATGGGGACATTAGAGTGGGGGATGTGGGGACATTAGAGTGCGGGACATGGGGACATTAGAGTGGGGGATGTGGGGACATTAGAGTGGGGGATGTGGGGACATTAGAGTGGGGGATGTGGGGACATTAGAGTGGGGGACATGGGGACATTAGAGTGGGGGACATGGGGACATTAGAGTGGGGGACATGGGGACATTAGAGTGGGGGATGTGGGGACATTAGAGTGGGGGACATGGGGACATTAGAGTGGGGGACATGGGGACATTAGAGTGGGGGACATGGGGACATTAGAGTGGGGGACATGGGGACATTAGAGTGGGGGATGTGGGGACATTAGAGTGCGGGACATGGGGACATTAGAGTGGGGGATGTGGGGACATTAGAGTGGGGGACGTGGGGACATTAGAGTGGGGGATGTGGGGACATTAGAGTGGGGGACATGGGGACATTAGAGTGGGGGATGTGGGGACATTAGAGTGGGGGACATGGGGACATTAGAGTGGGGGACATGGGGACATTAGAGTGGGGGACATGGGGACATTAGAGTGGGGGATGTGGGGACATTAGAGTGCGGGACATGGGGACATTAGAGTGGGGGACATGGGGACATTAGAGTGGGGGATGTGGGGACATTAGAGTGGGGGACATGGGGACATTAGAGTGGGGGATGTGGGGACATTAGAGTGGGGGACATGGGGACATTAGAGTGGGGGACATGGGGACATTAGAGTGGGGGATGTGGGGACATTCGAGTGGGGGACATGGGGACATTAGAGTGGGGGCCATGGGGACATTAGAGATGGGGACATGGGGACATTAGAGTGGGGACATTAGAGATGGGGACATGGGGACATTAGAGTGGGGGACATGGGGACATTAGAGTGGGGCACATGGGGACATTAGAGTGGGGGGCATGGGGACATTAGAGTGGGGGACATGGGGACATTAGAGTGGGGGACATGGGGACATTAGAGTGGGGCACATGGGGACATTAGAGTGGGGGGCATGGGGACATTAGAGTGGGGGACATGGGGACATTAGAGTGGGGGACATGGGGACATTAGAGTGGGGCACATGGGGACATTAGAGTGGGGGGCATGGGGACATTAGAGTGGGGGACATGGGGATATTAGAGTGGGGGCATTAGAGTGGGGGACATGGGGACATTCGAGTGGGGGACATGGGGACATTAGAGTGGGGGACATGGGGACATTAGAGTGGGGGACATGGGGACATTAGAGTGGGGGGCATGGGGACATTAGAGATGGGGACATTAGAGTGGGGCACATGGGGACATTAGAGTGGGGGGCATGGGGACATTAGAGTGGGGGGCATGGGGACATTAGAGATGGGGACATTAGAGTGGGGCACATGGGGACATTAGAGTGGGGGACGTGGGGACATTAGAGTGGGGGGCATGGGGACATTAGAGTGGGGGACATGGGGACATTAGAGTGGGGGGGGGATATCCTGACACAACTTGTATTTATTCTTACCCTGCCTACTCTTTTACACTGCCTATCAAACTCATGTGTCGGTTATTGCACTTTTTACTTCTTACTGATGACTATTTTTAAACTGAATCACTTTAAACTATTCTTATTTATTGCTAGATCCAAATGTGAAACACTGCGGGTTGTGACGCACACACACACAGTCACACACACACAGTCACACACACACACACACAATCACACACAAACACACACACACACCGACATACACACATACACACACACACACAGACACACACACCGACATACACACACACACACACACACACACACACACACACACAGTCACACACAGACACACACACACCGAGTTGTAGTAGCGTTGTAGTTGTAGATCTAGGTTAACTGTGTCCTGGTAGAGTAGATCTAGGTTAACTGTGTCCTGGAGTGGTAGTTGTAGAGTAGATCTAGGTTAACTGTGTCCTGGAGTAGAGTAGTAGTAGTTGTAGATCTAGGTTAACTGTGTCCTGGTAGAGTAGATCTAGGTTAACTGTGTCCTGGAGTGGTAGTTGTAGAGTAGATCTAGGTTAACTGTGTCCTGGAGTAGAGTAGTAGTAGTTGTAGCGTTGTAGTTGTAGATCTAGGTTAACTGTGTCCTGGTAGTTGTAGAGTAGTAGTAGATCTAGGTTAACTGTGTCCTGGTAGAGTAGTAGTAGTTGTAGCGTTGTAGTTGTAGATCTAGGTTAACTGTGTCCTGGTAGTTGTAGAGTAGTAGTAGCTGTAGTAGTAGTAGATCTAGGTTAACTATGTCCTGGAGTGGTAGTTGTAGAGTAGAGTAGATCTAGGTTAACTGTGTCCTGGAGTGGTAGTTGTAGAGTAGTAGTAGCTGAAGTACAACCACACACACACACACACAACACAATAAACACACATACACACTAAACAACGATGCATACAGGATTATTTATGACTATTTTTAAACTGAATCATTTTATTCTTATTATTTGCTAGATCCAAATGTGAAACACTGATTATTTGTTCATGAACTACAGGAGTATTCCTAATGTGAAACACTGTGATTTGCCATATCTTGCTATGCTCGCTCATGCCTGTATTTTTTATGTCCGTTCTATTTTATAATTTTTTGACTATTTTTAAACTGAATCATTTTAAACTATTTTTACTATTTGTGTTACTGAAAACTGTAAGCGGAGAGCCTATTGGGATGCTAGATCCTAATGTGAAACACTGTGATTCTACCCGTCTATCTTTTTATGCTCGCTTATGCCTGTATTTTTTACTGTTGTGAAGCACTTTGAACTGCAACCTCTGTATGAAAAGTGCTATACAAATAAAGTTATTATTATTATTATTATTATAGTGGGGGACATGGGGACATTAGAGTGGGGACATTAGAGTGGGGGACATGGGGACATTAGAGTGGGGGACATTAGAGTGGGGGCAGTGGGGACATTGGAGTGGGGACATTAGAGTGGGGGACATGGGGACATTAGAGTGGGGACATTAGAGTGGGGGACATGGGGACATTAGAGTGGGGGACATTAGAGTGGGGGCAGTGGGGACATTGGAGTGGGGGACATTAGAGTGGGGGACATGGGGACATTAGAGTGGGGGACATTAGAGTGGGGGACATGGGGACATTAGAGTGGGGGATGTGGAGACATTGGAGTGGGGGACATGGGGACATTAGAGTGGGGACATGGGGACATTAGAGTGGGGACATGGGGACATTAGAGTGGGGGACATTAGAGTGGGGGCCATGGGGACATTAGAGTGGGGGATGTGGATACATTGGAGTGGGGGACATGGGGACATTAGAGTGGGGGCCATGGGGACATTAGAGTGGGGACATTAGAGATGGGGACATGGGGACATTAGAGTGGGGACATTAGAGATGGGGACATGGGGACATTAGAGTGGGACATTAGAGTTGGGGACATTAGAGATGGGGACATTAGAGATGGGGACATTAGAGTGGGGGACATGGGGACATTAGAGTGGGGACGTTAGAGTGGGGGACATGGGGACATTAGAGTGGGGGACATTGGGACATTAGAGTGGGGGACATGGGGACATTAGAGTGGGGGACATGGGGACATTAGAGTGGGGACGTTAGAGATGGGGACATGGGGACATTAGAGTGGGGGACATGGGGACATTAGAGTGGGGGACATTAGAGTGGGGGACATGGGGACATTAGAGTGGGGGACATGGGGACATTTGAAAATGGAGGACCCTTGTGTAAACAAGACTAAAGTATTTTTCTGGTCTTCATCCTCTTAGCAGTTGTTTGTATTGAGATGTACTGTATTGTACCCATTCTGCATTCCGTTAATAAAGTTTTCAATCAATCAGTAAACATTTTCTGAGAGGGCATTCTCTGTATATCTGTGTTCATGACTGCCATGGAGCCTAAACCTAAAATTAATAATAATACTAATACTTCAATAATTCAATCAATCAATCAATCAATCAATCAATCAATCAATCAATCAATCAATCAATCAATCAATCAATCAATCAATCAATCAATACTCTTGCAACATTGGTACATGCCAGAAACAGGCCTGTGACCCATTTGGGGAATCAACCTTTAGTAGCATAGATCTCTTGTATTACAGATCACGCAGCTAGGAGATACTTTACATGTACTTCTGTTTTGTTTCAGTGAAATATATAACTGAAATATAAAACAGTTGAACTGCAGCAAGTCCCAACGAGTTTCTGTACTTTCATTACTTTCCCAAAAGTACTTTGGAAGTCAAAGTTTACATTCTCCACATGATTACGGTGTGAGTGCAGTCTTACCCCCCCAGCGAGTAGTCCACAGTTCCCAGGAAGCCCATGGGGAACGAACCAGTGATGTCCGGGAAGGACATGGTCTCTAGCTTCTCCTGAGCCCATCCGGCTCCCATCCGCTTCCCTGGGAGGAACGGCACAAAAAACAGACTGGTTCGGTCTGAATGTCTGAATGGTACTTGGTGTAAAAAGTTTGAGAACCACGTACGTTTAACCTATACAGTTGCACAGGTAAGATGTGACATTACTTTAACCTATATACAGTGATATACAATACAGTCTTATATCACATCATTAGTATTGGAATGGAATGTTGGAGCCTATGGAATCCATTCTAGTGATTGGCTGGTCCTTGAGGTCCACGAGTTTGTTGGGAAAAGGGTAAATCTGCATTTCACTATGATGGATCTTTAGCTCGTGGAATGAACTCCAAACGGTCTCGAAAGATTGATATTCTCCCTTCTGCTGCAGAGTTAAAGACCTTGATCCCTAATAGTTGTCGATCAAGTTGTACATGTTTTAATTTATTTGTTATCCTTGTTTTTGTCTATACCCTTGTCTTATTGTTGTGATTTTATATGCTGTGTGATTTCTATGCTGTATTTGTGATGGCTTATCTCTATGTAAACTCCACATAACTGTAAATGAGGGAAACCTCAGCTGCCTTTCAAGTTTAAATAAATGTTTGAAATTAAATTAAATTAAATTAAATGCACCGGTTTGGGTATGATATTTAATTTGAATTTATTTTGTATTTGGATCTCTTTTAGCCCTATTCTTCCACAAGTACATAGCATTCAAACATTTATTTTTTATGGGGGTGCTCTCTTAAAATTGGTATTCCCAGAGCATCTCTACAGTCATATCATTCTCAGAATCAGAATCAGAAAGGTCTTTATTGCCAAGTAGTTTACAGTAGAATTTCATTTGGTCGTTTGGTGTGACATTAACGGACAGACAATTGCGGTAGAATAAAATAAAAGGTAGAATAAAATTAAATGGAATATAAACTAAATTAAAATAGAAGCACAATGGAATATCATGTAATTATAAAATAGGTCAGGGCTGTACAATTGTGCACGATGTGGTCAAGTATATACACCAATTAGAATATTTATCTTATCCACGTGTGTTGGATTAGATACTGTTGCAAAATGTCTAATTCCTGAAAGTTCAAACTCTCACTGATGTTGAATCCCTACACAAAATGTATGGCGATTTGAATTGTCTTTTAACGCAACCACTAGATGGCGATGCTCACCACTTTCCCTCCTGCCTGTAGTGGTTATTGGGGAATTTTGAGAATTTTGACATGTAAATATAGGATCAGAGCATCAAAACGAGGTATCACCCATCAAAGAGCAGAGGATACCAAATCTAATTTTAGACAAGGAATCAGTGCTTGAAATGGATCCATTTGGATAGTGATTTACTCTGTCAACTGACTGGCTGGCTGGCTGGCTGACTCCCCACTGTTGAAACACATGAGTAAGTGGTGTGTCCGGTCTGTGGTTCCTCTTTCTTCCAGTATGTACCTGTTGGGTCCAATGCCTAATTTCTCTAAAGTAGTAGAGTAGGTAAAACACCGGAAAAGCACTATATGTTCCACTGTGACTTGTTTACAAGCTCCAGGAATAAGATACAAATTATTATGTTTTTGTTGATATATTCTCATATCAACACATAGCAACCATTGTTTTGCACATAGCAACCGTTGTCTCTTCCATTGTCGTGTACAAAACAATGGTTGCTATGTTACAGGCAGCCATGTTGGAGGACAGAGAACTACACAAACATTGTGTGCAAGGCGTCTATTACATTACAGTGAGATCATCTCCCAGAGACGGATATTACTGGACTTACATTCCTTTTTTTTTTTCTTTTTTTTTAATCTTTTTCCCCCTCCATTTTCCTCCGATTTTCTCCCATCCCAATGTTAGTCGTATGCCAATTCCCAATCCCCTTCCTGGTCGCTGCGCACTTACCCCCCACAGTCAGATCATCTGGGAGAGTGGAGGCTACCACGTGCTTCCTCCGACACACGTCCAGCCAATCAACCGCTTCTTTTCACCTGGCAGCGCGGATCCTCCCTGAGAGGGCGTAGCGTGTGGAAGGATCACACTATCCCACTCAGGTCCTATCCGCGCTTAGCAGGCGCCCCGACCGAACTGTAGGAGTCGCTGTTTACAACGACCCGGACCCACCCCGCCAGCTTCTCCCACCCTCTAATACAGCCAATTGTATTAGTGTGAACGGCCAGCCAAGCTGGTGACAATCACAGCTCCGGGGTTGGTGACGAACGCAATCTCCGCTACGCCACCTAACCGCCCTACTGGACTTACATTCTAATGAACTTACATTTGATACAGTTTGTTATGATTTCTTTTCTTTAATGTGGATGATAATATTGCAAAAAGAAAAGAATACTTAATAACCAGGAGGCGTTGACTGTAGTTCAACACAAATGTTTATTATGTAGTAGGTAGGCCCACTACAGCTAGATGAAGTGATGAGAAGAGAGAGAGAGAGGGAAAAGAAGAGACGAAAAGAGAAGAGAAGAAAATGGAAGAGAAGAGAAGAGATAAAGAAGAGAAGAGAAGAAAAGAGAAAAGAGAAGAGAAGAAAATGGAAGAGAAGAGATGAGAAAAGATGAGAAGAGAAGAAATTAAAAGAGAATAGAAGTGAAGAGAAGAAGAGAAGAGAAGAAAATGTTAGGACTCTGGCCTTATTTTACATTTACTTATGGGACAAGACAAAGTATCAGTTTCATGTCTGCATGTGATATAATTTAGGATGGTTATCTCCCAAAATCTTCCACTTCTTGATTTACGTGAGCTACAACCTACTAGGCCTGTCCCCGACTAAGGATTTGTATAGTCGACTTTGATTGGCCAAATTTGCCGATAGTCGACTCGTTATTTATTTTGATCATTCCATTCGGGCTGTGGGGGGTGCTTAATGTCTGAAGGAGTCGACTGAAGGCTTCTTGTCCTCTGCAAAAGCATGCAATTGGTCCACTGATGGATACATCTTGATATTTGTCTAGTGTGTTCATTAGACGGGTGAAATCCTCTTTCAGTGCCACTGTGCCTGTTTTCTTAGGCAGTTAGCCTCGCTGGTATATGCGCAAATTAGCGTTAGCCACGCTTTTAGGCCTCTTTGCTTTTGGAAAGAATGATAAAAAAGATTATAATAAATAAAATATATTATACTTTTCTTTTTTCTACTAAGAGGTTGGCAGTCGACTACGGCTCCTTTCGATCGATTAGTAGACTATTCGACTAGTCGAGGTCAGCCCTACAGTACATTGCTATGACAATAACATTGTACTGGTATGTGACCTCAAAGACCTCTGCAGTCTAACATTAATATTCACAGGAAGGGGTTTAGAGGAGGACAGGGGACAGAGACGACCATGCCAGATGTGTTAGATGTTTGTGTACTCCATTACACAGTTACTGTACACTATTTAATATTGTCTTACCGTACTGAAGACCTTTGTTCGTGAAAACGAGCCGTATAGCAGGATTTTCTCCACAGGTGCATGTGGTGAGAATCAGTGCTATTATTAAAAATGATAACATTCTCTGGGAGTTTCCTGTAGATGAAGAAACAATTACACATTATCATATAATATTATTATATATATACCGTATATGCATTGTTATATATTACCATAAGGTAATATACCTCTCGGACCCCCCCCCCCCCCCAAAAGAAAATATTATTTCAATTAAAGTAACCCGCCAACTTTATGATGAGGCATCTGCCTATATCGCCTTCTCCAGAGTGACAAGAAGATAGATACCTTCCTCTCTGTGCATTCAGTAGAAAGCTATCCGACTCCAAGCTAGCCTAGCTTAGCACAAATGAATGGATGCGAAAACTCGACCACTAGCCTAGTTTAAGACACTGGGAGAGGTGTTTTTGCCCAACAGCTAGGCTAGTGGTCCATATCTGCTTCCATTCATTTGTGCTAAGCTAGGCTAATTTACAGCCAAATAGCTTTCTGCTGAACACACAGAGAGGACATTGGTATTATCTACTCTGGAGAAGACGGTAAGCACACATCCCATAATGTTGCTGTGTTCCTTCAACAGTGAAGTTCTCTTTAAAAAAAAAATAAGAAATTATTGCAGATGTTAAACGCAAACATGATAATTTAATTACAGCATGAATGACATGCTCAATTCAATGAATTACAGCAACTAAAATGATATGAGATCCATTGTATTTACCAGGTGGTCAGACAGCTCCTTCGGTTGGCAGCAGTATGGTCTTGAGGCTGTGACTAAACTTTGCATGATGTATTTTATACTATAGGAAATGTCCTGTTGGAGAAGTGAAACTCACCCATCAACCAGTTAGGAATGTATGACATTGAGAACTATGTGTCTCTGTGTGTGTGATGTGTGTGTGATGAAAAAACAAGAAGTGTTTATTTTGATGTTCCTACAAGAAAGTAACTATCTAGAATATAATAAAGTTTGACCCTAAACAAACAACTTGATTAATGTAGTTTGCAGTAAGTATATATTGTGAGAAAGCACCTTGACGAAGCAGCCAGGAGTCTGACACGTTGGAGGAAACACATGTTAACCAACAAACATGAGTCTCGCCCCCTTCTTACATGTTGGAGTAAGTTATATACTTTATAAAACATTGACTCCATAATTTCTTTTAAAAGCCACCTCAAAACCCACCTTTTTAGGCAGGCGTATGTCTGATTTTATTTTCTGTCTGATTTTATATATTTTTCTTTTTCTTATTTTAATGTACTGTGATTATGAATTTAACTGTTTTTAAATTGTTGTACGGCGTCCTTGAGTGCCTTGAAAGGCGCCTTATAAATAGAATGCATTATTATTATTATTATTATTATTATTATAAAGGTGTACTATGCAGTTTTGGGAGAGAATTTTTTAACTCGGATAAGTAAAAATAAAGATCCCTTATTTTCATGCATATTTACTATTGCTATCTTCTATGCTTATGTTTGGCTCACAAGTGCCTCAGAATTATACTGTTTTGATAGAATAGAATTACATGTATAGTAAACATACTTTGTAAAGTAATTATAGGCACTATAAATGTACACAAATCCCCCTCCTCCTAAACTGCATAGTATACCTTTAATCGTAAGTGATACACGCATCGGCCAGTCCTTCATGCCAGTGATTGATTGATTGATTGATTGATTGATTGATTGATTGAAAACTTTATTAACAGATTGCTGACAAGAACAAGTTACAGGTTGAAAAAACCCTCAGCTCGGAACTAGGCAAAATCTGCATATGGCTCGCTGATAACAAACTATCATTACACATGGGCAAAACAGAGTCCATTCTCTTCGGTTCAAATAACAAACTCAGCAAGACCGACGGCTTCTCAGTTACAGTGGGTGACAATATTGTCACAAGAAAAGATGAAATTACCTACCTGGGTTCCATCCTAGAGGCTAATCTCTCCTGTGACAAAATGGCATCCAATGTAATAAAAAAAGTCAACCAACAAACATGGCCGTAGCCAGGGTTTAGAAATTAGGGACGTCCATTTTTTTTTTTGGCCCAGACCGGCCCACTATAATTGGTCGGACACCACCCAGCCAGGGTTTAGAAATTAGGGAGGTCCATTTCTGGCTTGACTAGACATAAGGAGAGAGAGATGATTACAATGAACTGGTACATTCAGGTCCAGAATTGTTGGAATTCCCTGACAAAGATGTGCAAAAAGCTGTACAATTTAAACAATACCATACTGGTAATGAGCAAATAGTTGTTTATTCAATTAATGCATGGAGCTGTTACATTTTATACTAACTTCATTCATTCATTAATTTGGTACTAACTACTCAGTTCATACAGATTTCAAGTATCCAAATATCAATGATGAATATTGCATAAGGTTTACACAGTTAATAGATCACCTGTTTGTTTTATATTCATGCTCAGAGAGGAGTAATAGTTAGATCTTTGTATGTGTGATTTATATGGCAATTAAATCAATGGTGTGCTTGTTTGTTACAGCCGGCCACTAGGGGGCAGCGTCTCATTAGTAGTGCTGATCAGCTTAGATGTGACGGTCACTCACAGTAACTTGGGCTTATTTTAGCCAACGCGATGCTGACCAAATAACGTTATCATTCATATTATTATCGACATCACCATGGCAGAGATGGCACACACAAACTACCTCAGGTTCCTCCTCCAGTACACTGACCCTCCTCGGCCCTTCTGCCTGGCTGGCTACCTGAGGCTGTGTTGAACTTGTTGCTGCACTAGTATTATTGTGGATGACGACGTTGAAGCAGCAAACATGTCTGTGATTTTATTATATTTTTCAGCATCCACCTCTAGTTTTCTGATTTTTTCCGCCGGCAATTTCTCCGCACCCCCTTTACGTTTGTTCTGTTTCTCCATTTTTTCCTGTTTCCGCATCTGTTCTTCTCACATGAGAAACAGGTGAGAGAGGGGGGGGGCTTATTAAGAGATGTGATTGGGCCGCAGCATAATGGGCCGCTGTTCCCAGCCTAGTGGGGGAGGGGCTTAGTAAGAGATGTCATTATTGGGCCGGCCCAGTGTCAGTCAGTACCAAATGGGCCGGTCGTTGACCAAACGGCCCACGCGCAAATAGTTACCGAGGTCCGGACCTCGGTGACCTCATAGCTGGCTACGGCCATGCCAACAAACTCGATTCTTGTACCGGATCTCCTCACTGGTAATCAAGAATACCCTGAAGACTCTGGCAGGAGCACTCATTCAAGGGTACTACGACTAAGCTTGCACCTCATGGTACCAAAGCACCTCAAAGGCGCTAAAAACAAAATTACAAACATCTCAAAACAAACTGGTCAGACTACTGCTTGACCTTACTCCTAGAACCCACCTCACCCCTGCCCACTTTGACAACCTAGGATGGCTTAGAGTAGACGACAGAGTACAGCAACTTGCAATGGGCCTGGTCTACAAGATACACTACACGACCAAGGTACCCATGTACATGTCAAAATACTTCCCAAAGGTCAGTGAATACCACGATCACAACACCAGAGGGAGCTCCACAAATCATGTTAAACCCAGATTCGGCTCAAACAAGGGACTAAACACGTTTCGCAATTCACTGATTCTTGAGAGTCGGGACAAAACACGTTTTAATATTATATTTTGAGAATGCACACTATATTGATTAGAGTTGTATATTCATGTAGAGAAAGGTCTGAGCTATTTAACCATGTAAAGGTGCGGGCTCTACATAGAAAAACATTTTCAACAAATTCACATGTTTCCCTTTGAAACGTGATTTGTGTTAACTCCGTCAGACACACAAAAAAGTATATAATTCTAATTATTCCAGTCCAACAAGAATCTAAAGTTCTGAAGTATGTTGTAATAGTGTTTAGTTACTCTGGTATGCAATCAAATATAATATATAAACCTCAGGTGTAATTTCACACTATTCTGAAAACCCAGATTTAGAAATATTTGCATTTTCAAACTTTGTTTTTAATTTTGATATGATAAAAAAAAATATCATTAAGTAAATAAGACAAGAGGATGAAGATCTGATGCTCCTTTATTACTTAAACAACATAAACTGAAGAAGGAATTTGTATTTTCCACAAAATTAACAAAAACAAACATCTGACGGTGTTGACAAAGATCTGACGGTGTTGACGAGAAACTGACGGAGTTGCCAAAATTGTATATGCATCTCTGATAAATTAACACATGCATTTTTTAAACAGATGGAAGTGACAATGATAAGAACTAATAACTCCTTGTCTTATACTGAACATTTTGTTAACTCAATTGTAATAACAACAAACTTTACATACACCGTTTCCAACTATTACAAAATGCACTGTTTCCAACAACAAAAACAGTAATGGAGACCAGGACCCCTTCTTCTCGTCCCTGTTTTCATCTACACAACTTCCTGATCTCCACTTTCTCACCCTGCACTTCTCCTCTTCGTTTCCTTCTGCATTTCCGATTAGTTTCACTATGATGTCTTGAACTGGGCAGAAACAGAACCTTTTCTGTTGGACCAGGGGGATGCAGAAATTCCACTTTCACATCTTGTTGATCAGTATCCACATCGATGGTCTTGGCTAGCCACCAGTGGCCATCATATTAGAGCGGGCCATACTTTTGTGCAAACATGAATTTTTAAGAAATCTTAACATGAGGGGTGTCTAAAATATGTGTTTCTTGTGGGGAATTCAAATATAGGATAATTTTTCGGATATGATAACTCTAACCTACATCATTTTGGATTTCAAAATGGCAGATTTGACCATTTGTCACCCCTTCGCAGGGCCGGACTGGGGGAATTATTCAGGCCAGGAAATATAGTGCGAAATATAGCCCAAGTCAGGCCACTTTTTAAGCAGGGGGTCTGGGGGTCCCCCACCAGGAAGATTTTTGTTACAAAGACTTAATTCCCTGCATGCTGGTGCAGGATTTTTCAAACGGTTACCCTTTAAATGCCATTGTTTGTGATGGCATCACAAATTATTGTTAAAAAAACACACACAAATTTTAATATTTTCAATATATCAAATGCTAAGTGGATTTTTCTGGGGGGGATTATTACAGGCTAATAATTGTTATAATCATCACGTGTCAATGATTAGCAACAACACTGATTTTGATGGATTTTTTGTTTTTGTAATGTCAGACTTAACAACTCCATGTCACCATTTTGGAAAAATATGGATGCAGTATATTCAACCATGATTAATGAAAATGAATTACCTCCAATTTCTGCTCACATCATAAATGTTTCTGAATCAATGTCATCTC
>NC_140181.1:92706156-92766156 GCF_963971535.1 Notolepis coatsorum | reverse complement strand
ACTACCGGACCTTTCAGAAGGAGCCTCCAGGTGGATCACGCAGTTTGAGGAAAATACGTCATCTTTTCTGCTAGCAGTGGGTGACGTCAAATCCCTGTTGACGCGTTTGCTAGGAGTTGGTGCCTGCCGGGACATCATGGGTGATACATCGATGCGAGTGGCATGCGACACGCAGGCCCATGATGGAGACATATTCAACGCGCATAGAGCGGCGTTGTGGTACAAACTCAGGAATCAATATCCATCACGTATTAATCCGGCAAAACTGGCAGGCAACCCCATAATGGAGACGGAAGGGCCTGGCGCCTATGTGAACAAAGTACTGAAGGAGTGGAGAGGTGAGCTAGGACACAACCCAGAAATTGACCCGTTGCAGAGAGCGATGTTTAGAGAAAGTGTGATGAGAGGGCTTCCAGAGGTGGTTAAGAATAGACTGGAAGACGTGGTGGGGTTAATGGACATGACTTATCCTTTGTTCTGTGCACATGTAACACATAGTGTGGAGAAGCAAAGGGCTCAGGAGCAGAAAGTCAGGGATCAGGATAGAAATGACGCAAGGAAGTTAACTCAGCAACAACTGCAGCCCCAAAGGAGGCTGCAGGCAGTAATGGTGTCATCTGCTACCTCTCCACCCATGCAGGACCAGGGACCCCCGCCTGCACCTCAGGTAGTGAGAAGCTATGGCTATAGTTCACAGAACCAGGCGTCCAGGCGGCAGGCAGGGAATGGGCAATCAGGCCCACGGTTTACACAGGGACCGGGGAACGAACAACAGTTTCCCCGTTTCCACTGTTGGAACTGCGGCATGCAGGGACACAGGGAAATGAGATGTAGGCAACCATACCGTCCCGGCTCGGAGTATGGAAGACCCGTGCGCCAGGGGGAGTCACAAGGGCCCCACGACCAGGGGGAGACAGGAGGGCCCCGAAACCAGGGGGGTAATCACTAGGGGTGCCCAGAGAATGCGACGGGGGGAAATCAAATGATTGTGGTTTCCAAGGGAGCTGAGCAAGAACCTATTCTGCAGGTCCTAGTGGAGGGCAAATTAACAGAGATGATGGCAGACACTGGAGCAGGTTTTTCCTGCATAAAGCAAAAATACGCCGCTCACTTACCCCAGTCTGGACAGTATGTTCGGACGGTCGGATTCTCGGGAAAAACACAATTAATACCCACATCAGATCCAATCTCTATGACGTATAACAACAAGACCATAACAATACCTGTATTAATTTCGGACAGCACCCCGCGCAATCTCTTGGGACGAGATGCAATGTGTAAACTAGGCTGTAAAATCCTATGTACGCCTGAGGGGATTCAAATTGAACAAGACGTGTACCAAATGATGCTACAAGGGACAGGGGAGAAAGAGGCCACTGTGTTCTGGCTGGGCAACATAGATGCAGAGCTGCAAAGGGTCTGTGACCCCTGGGAGCCATTTCTGAAAACCCAACTGCCTCAGTCTAGACAAACAAACATGGAGGCACATTGCACACTACAGTATTTGACGAATAGTGACCTAGTTAGGAACAAGGCATGGTTGCAGGGACAGCCCGAGCAGGTGCAGATTAACTCATCTACGATAATTGTAGGGAGACAGGGCGCGGCGTTGAGGGTTAACACGAGTAAGTATCTACGGGAACAACATAGACTAAGAGACGCCGCCCCACACATCACTCTGAGAATAAATCCTGGTTACGAATCCGAACATCTAGGTTCAATGATACAGGAATCCGAGACTCAAAGGTGGGTCTCCACGGAATCTCCGCTAATTTGGAACAGCGCAGATGGGAGTTTCATAAAAATAATGATTTCCTTTTCAGTTTTGGCAAAACCGCAAGTAATCAGATTACCAGGAGACCCTTGCGTTATTCCAGAGGCGGATGCTTTGCTGGAACAGGACATGTTGGCGCGCACCCCGGAACGGTTGTGGTCAAAACACGACACAGATGTGGGTCTAATATTGTCGGCACAGCCAGTGAAGGTCAGGTTAAAGAAGGGTTGTAGACCACCCTTTATCAGACAGTATACAATGAAGCCAGAGTCGGAGGAAGCTATATCACATCAGATTGAGGGACTGTTAAAGGGGGGAGTGCTCGTCCCTTTCAAATCCAGATGTAATACACCTATCCACCCAGTGCTAAAGGCGGACAGGGCTAGGTACAGACTGGTACACGATTTGAGGGCGGTGAACGACGTGGTGTCTGGACCAGAGGCGGAAGTCGCTAATCCACACACCCTCCTGACAAACATCCCGAGTAGCTCGCAGTACTATACGGTCATTGATCTCACGCAGGCATTCTTCAGTGTTCCATTGGAAAAAGAGTCTCAGTATCTGTTTGCTTTTACCCACAGGGGGAAACAATACTCTTACACCCGGTTGCCACAAGGGTTCGCGCACTCGCCGCATTACTTCTCGAAGGCGCTCAAGGAAGACTTGCAAGGAGTGTGCGACACACTACTCAGCACGGTTTTACTGTATGCAGATGACATTCTAATCTGCTCGGATACACGTCAGCAGTGCCATGAGGACTCCATCAAAGTTTTGAGTGGATTGGCCGTGGGAGGCCACAAGGCATCCCGTTCAAAACTGCAGTACTGCCAGCCAAAAGTTGAGTACTTGTCTCGCGTCATTCAAAAGGGCATAAAAAACATCTCACCCACGCAACTCGAAGCTGTATCCAAGGCACCTAGGCCATTGACGGTCCGACAGATGATGACGTTTTTAGGGATGACTGGGTACAGCTCTGAGTGGGTGGAGGACTATACGATAGCGACAGCGCCGTTGAGGATGATGATAAAAGAGGCGGGTACAGACAAGCTTCGCGCTCCCTTGACATGGACCGAGGAGGGGGAGGACGCGTTCATAAACATTAAGCGTCTGTTGTTACAGGCCCCTGCCCTGGCGCTGCCGGATTATGAGAAGTGTTTCCACCTATTTGTCTCACATAGAGCGCAGCATGCGACAGCTGTCCTGACTCAAACACAGGGGGTGAGTGGGAAAAAACATCCGATAGCATATTACTCTAGAGCTCTTTCGCCGGTAGAGCAGGGTCTGCCACCTTGTTATCAGGCCCTGGCCGCAGCACATTTGATGTATGAGAAGGCAACGGCCGTGACAATGGGATATGACATTTGCATTTGGACACATCACAAATTGGCAAACTTGATTGAAAGAGGCAAATTTGTTCTGACCAGCCAACGGCAACAGGCTTACATGAGGCTCCTGCAGTACTCGGACGTTACGATAAAAACATGCCACGGCAGTAACCCGGCGGATCTGGTACCACTCCCGAGCGAGGGTCAACCGCATGAGTGCGAGGTGGAGGTACAGGCTTTCGTGAAACTCCGTCCTGATTTGGGAGTCGACCCGCTCGCGATAGCAGAACTCTCACTTTTTGTGGATGGGTCCTGCTATCGGGAGGGGGAAAATGTAAGGTCAGGATACGCCGTCGTACAGTGCAAACCTAACGGAGAAACACTAACAAGAAAGGCCGGACAATGCATGCAACCATGTTCGGCCCAGCTTGCAGAACTAATAGCACTAACAGAAGCATGCATAATAGCTAAAGATCGCACAGTTAACATCTTTACAGACTCTGCTTATGCGCATGGCGTATGCCACCTATTCGCGGCCATTTGGAAGGCAAGAGGCTTTAAGAAATCGGACGGCTCACCGATCCTTCACCACAAGCAGGTTGTGGCGCTTATTCAGGCTGTAAAGTTGCCCAAAAGCATTGCTATCGTAAAGTGCCAGGCACACAGAAAAGACCTGTCTTTTGTGACGACGGGAAACAACGCGGCGGACGAGGCCGCGAAGGCGGCGGCTGCGGTGCCGTCCACGGCTGTTCTGATGTTTGCGGCCGAACTGACGACTGAGGTAACTGAGGATAATTTGAGTGATCTTCAGGACTCAGCCACGCAGGCCGAGAAACAGTCGTGGACGGAGAGGGGGGCTGTAAGGGGGGCAGATGGTCTGTGGAGGAGTCATAACGGTTTGATAGTCGCCTCCATCGATCTTCTGTCCTTGGTGATACCTGAGGCTCATGGTGTTGATCACTGTGGAAGAGCAGAGACCCTGAAACGAATCACGAAAATGGGATTTTGGTCCCCAAAGCTTCAGGCACAAATTGACGTTACACTAGCCAGGTGTTTAACATGCTTACAGGGCAATGTGCGCAAAGGAGTACCGACAGTGGCGGCTTACACACCCCTCCCTGAGGGACCATTCAGACATCTGATTATGGACTACACGGATATGATAACGCCAGTGCAGGGCAAACGATACCTCCTGGTAGTAGAGGACTGCTTTAGTCGCTGGATTGAGGCCATTCCATCTAAACACAAGAACGCGGACACAGTGATCAAGTTCCTGTGTCGCGAGGTCATTCCGAGATTTGGAATTCCCACGATATTACAAAGCGATAATGGCCGCGAGTTCATCGACAAGGTGGTTAAAGGGCTGATGCAGAAATTAAGTATAAAACAGCGCCTTTCCTGTGTCTATAGTCCCGGGTCGCAGGGAAAGGTGGAAAGGGCCAATCTGGTCATTAAAAACAAACTGTTGAAAATCTGTATGCAAACTAAGCTTAACTGGATTGATGCTTTGCCACTTGCTCTGATGGCTATTAGAAGCAGCGTAAACCGCCAAACACAGCTAACACCGCATGAAATGCTTACAGGCCGCAGCATGCCAGCACCGCCATTTAGACACCTGGCTAGGGGCCCGGCATTAGATATTTTTGAGCAAGATCTGAAAAAATATCTTCAGCAAGTGACTAAAATACATGAAGCTGTGTTTCGACAGGAGCAGAGAAAGGAGAAAAAGGGGGTGAAGGAGGCGGAGAAGGAAGCCACCAAACCGAGGCTGATCCCTGGGGATCTGGTCTTCGTAAAGGTCCACAAGAGAAAGTGGTCATCACCCCGGAGAGAGGGCCCGTACGAGGTGATCCGATCGACTGGAACGGCAGTCCAAGTCAAAGGATCAACGACCTGGTTCCACTTCAATCACTGCATAAAGGCCAGCTGCGATCTCTTGGGGGATACAATCGATCGCAGTTATGCAGAACCCGACATGGAGGGCCCGAGACGGCAACTGGAAGGTGCAGTGCCTGCTGATGCTCCCGCAGATGTTGGCAGCAGTGTGCGGACGGTCGGCCGGGCGCAACGACGTCATTGAGAACCGTCACGGTCGACCCGTCCTTGAGGATGACGGGTTTGAGTGGGTAGGAGTCCCACGGGGTCCCGCTTAGGCTCAAGTACCGGCAGGCTTTCATGACCAGGCTCAGAATCAGGCGCCCCCTCTGCCCCCCATCGAGGAAGGGGGGGAGAAGATAAGACTACAACCAAAAGGGGTGTTTCCCGGAGGACCGCAAGGGCATGTTTTTGATTTTGACCATTCCCCCGTTACAGGCGGGGATACTTACCATTATACTAACGAGGATCGGGTTGTGGGGGTAGATAGGAGGGTTGAGCCTGTCCCGAACCAGGCACAGGGGACAGGGGTGAGGGGAAAAAGGGAGGTCAAGGACGCTGAGTCGGAAGAGGTGGGGGGACAGGATATGTTCCAGAGGACAGCCGGAACGTTGAGGGACTCAGTGGGCTCACTCTGGGCCAGGTTGAGGGGTTTGCTTCCTTCCGGGGAACAAGATGGGGGCGACTATGACTATGACGAGGAAGATCCGGAGGCTGACCCGATGTATAGGGCGGCTTTAGGGAATGAGTGGTTTAAGTGGGTCCAGTACACGAGCGCGCAGAATCAGATAGAGGATTGTTATGTCTGCTCCAAGGCACGTCCGGATAGGCTGCTGGTGAAGGGCACGAAGTTCAGTTGGGCTCAGTGTGACAGGGACGCAGAGGCATGGGAGGGGCCCCATAATAGTCGCCCTTGGTGCGAGGCAGAGTGTTTGGGGTTTCTCGGCTCTAGTCGTTTTAAGGCGGCAGGAAACGTCACGGATTTCAAGGATGTCACTATGCGGGAACGTTGTAGGAAATTGGATGTACGTGTGCAGGGGGTAGCGACGGGGTTGCCAATACCCAGAGGTGTCAAACTATGGCTGACCAAGGATTTCGAGTGCTTGCAAAAGGAGGGGACCCGGGACGTAGGGGAGGTGGCAGAGGGGCGGTGCACTACTATTTGGAGCATCACGACTAACTGCACGAAAGAAGGAAAGTGTGGACACGGGGTCGTGTTAAAGGGAGTGGATACCAACCCACGGCCTGTAGCTTGCCCTTTTCATGTCCAGGATATGGCACTGGCGGACCAATACTGGCTCTGCGGCGGTAGGAGGTTGAGGAATACACTTCCTTTAGATTGGTCAGGTAGATGTGCCCGGATTCAGGCGATCATGCCAATGGTGGTCCTACCATTATCAGTGACGGAAGGACCTTCTGAGTCTCCTATCTCTCGAACGAAGCGTAGCTACAAGGCAGACCCAAGGGTGTATCTGGACAGCATAGGACAGCCAAGGGGCATTCCAGCCGAGTTCATGGCTAAGAATGAGATTGCGGCAGGGTTTGAGTCTATTCTGCCATGGATATCGGTCAATAAGAACACCGGGTGGATCAACTATTTGTTTTACAATCAGCAGCGGTATCTCAACTACACCGAGGAGGCGTTGGATGCAATGGGGGACCAGATGCACGCGACCAGTACGGTGGCGTGGCAGAATAGACAGGCTCTGAACTGGTTAATGGCGGAGAAGGGTGGAGTCTGTTCCATGTTTGGACAGTACTGCTGCACATTCATTCCGACGAATGTGGGGCCAGGGGGAAAGTTCTCCGAGGCCATGGCTAAGCTGAAGGATTTGAGGGAGGAGTTGAGGGGGAATTCTGGCCGGAATGAAGAATGGTGGGGGAGTGGGGTGTTGGAAAGATTGGGACAGTGGGGAAGCATAGTGATGCAGACGGGGATATCCATTGGGGTGGCAGGGTTGATATTGGTTCTCCTTTTCTGTTGTGGTATGCCTCTCTTGGGTAGGCTGGTAACTTCACACGTAACGAGCCGAATGCTGATGGTGGGACAGGAAGAGATTGAGCCACAAATCGGGCCATGCCCTCAGCTTTATGCTGCCTTAGAGGGAGACGAGGGGATAGAGGATTAGGGGTATGGTGAGGTAGGGACATTTTCTTTTTGTTGGTTCAGTTTTGTTTGTTTTATTCCTTTAACTAGGCGTATGGTGAGGAAGGGACATTTTCTTTCTGTTTGGTTCAGTTTTGTTTGTTTTATCCCTTTTACTTGTATTGGTTCTTTCCTTTAAGAGTGACGGGGGATGGTCTGAGTGATGGTTTATTTTTTATTATTTTTGTTTATTTTACTCATGGTCCTGGTCAAACCGGAATGGGAAGGGGCATCGGTATGGAATGGTACGGAGTGTCGGTTCTGAGCCTGAGGAAGCATTGAGAAGAAGTGTTCTGGGGATCGGTTCTGGGGACTGGAGGGACAAAGGGGGGGGCTAACGCAGTGGGCAAGATGGGCACCTCCCGTCGAAGATGGGGGGACACGTGGTGAGGTCGGGACCAGCGCCTCCCGTCCAGGCATGGGGACATGCTTCTACGGGGACTGGAGGTGTGGCGTGGTGGTTGCTGTATTGGCAAAATGTGACTTTTGGCAATACGGTGAGGAGACTATGGCGTGGGCATGGAAGGGGGGCTGAGCGATGGACACTAGGACTCAATGTTATGGAAGAGACAATGTCATTTTTTTTGGGAGGGATGTTCTATGTTTAGTTCTGACGGTCAACTTCTCCTTTCCCTGATGAGAGTCGCGGTTTCCGGCCGGAACTGTGGCTCATTTGGTAAGCGGTGGAGGTTGGGGGGATTTGTCTGTCAGGTTAGGATTATAAATTGGGGTATTTTGTTGATGTTTTATTATTACTCTTGTTTGGAACGGTTTTGTGTTTTGGTAAGAACGGTAGTCAGCCTTTGTTGGTCCGTTAGGGGTCCAGTGAATGAAGTAAGGTTTCTGGTTTAGATTAGGCATTTAAACTTTTATTATATAATTGTGGTTTCTCGTTTAGTTAGACGTTCACATTTTCTTGGTTATATGATTTGGGTGGGACTAGGGATAGCCCCAAATGGGGGAATGTTGTGGAAAATGTGTATACGGGGGTGGAGGTAGGAAAGGGGTTAGTCTTGACTAGTTTAATATAGGTCAACTAGCAGGGCTCAAAGACACTAGGGCGACAGTCTGGCTGATGTTCTTAAAACAACCTCAAGTATAGGACAGATAGACATTTCAAGTAAATCACATCTTGTTCTTTTCTTTTTTAATCTTGACTCCAGCTTTGTCTCAGGACGATAAACCTTTAGACTTATCTTCTGTTTTTATTCTCTCTTCTATGTTAAATCTATGTGTCATCTTAATGTACGTCATGTCATATCTGAGATAATATGTTACGTCATCATATCTGTCATGTCGGGGCAGGGCTGGGAAGGTATTATCTGGGGGAACGGGGGGTTGGGGGGTCAGAGTGTTTTTCTTCAACTGTGGTGACCGTCTACTGATCCATAGCTTTTGCTGTTAAAACTTCTTTTCTTAAATAAATTACCTACTTGTTAAAATTGGAAATATCGTCTCCTGCTGTGTTAAACAACCATCAGCCACAACACAATACGTGTCTGTATTCATAAAAGCCAGATTGTTCATAACAGGTGAGTTGAAAGTCAATAAATAATGAACAAACTGTATTACACATGTGTTAATGATGAATAGTGTTCACTTTAGATTAGGGCACACAATAGCATCTGCAAATGATTTATAGATCTTTTATGAATGTCTAACAAATCATTTGTTGAACATGAACAAATAAATGGAGGTATAGTAGTTTTTTCATATCCATTTTTCAAAGCATCTACAAATGTGTTACTACACATTAGATATCATTATTAAATGTTGCACTAATAATGAACAAATAAGGTTGATCATGTGGAAAAAAGTGACCAACAGATCGAATTTTAAACGAGTACATTTACAAATGATGTACTAATCAGTTGTAAATGGTTTTGTTCATGATTAGTTCATTATCCACTAATGCGTTATACATACTTTGTAAATGGTATACAAGTATAGTTATAAGTGATTTAATAATCATTTATGAATGTATATAAATGGTTTGTTCATGATTAGTTCATTATCTACAAATACCTTATAAATGTATTATAACAGAGTGTTATTATAAAGTGCTAGTAAAAAAAGGTTAGAGTTTCTTTTTTTAAAGATATTATTTCAGATATTGTTTGAAGAGGTGTGTTTTTAGTTGCCGGCGGAAACTTGGCCTGGTTTCAGCTGTCCTGACTGTGGTGGGGAGTTTGTTCCACCAGTGTGGAGCGAGGACTGAGAATAGGCTGCACAGGACAGCCAAAACACCACCAATTTTCCGCCATCAACTAAAAACACATTTCAATCGATATCTGCAATGAAAGAATTATAATAATAACCTTATTTTACGATCATGCACTGTGCTTCTAAATAATCTTCCTTGCCTATAATATTACTACCTACTATGCTAATTATGTCACTCAAGACTGTAGCACCAAAGTTCAACACTGTTTGACGAACATTGTTACTCAGCTGAAAGAGTTGTACCCTTCCTGCTGACCTCTTGTACAGAACTTGTAAGTCGCTTTGGATAAAAGCGTTCTAAATGTAAATGAACAGGTCAAAATAACCAAACAAGCACTTCTCTTCGCCACCTTTCCCAAGTCATTGTCAGTGGAGCAGCTTTGATGACTTCACAGATTTGAGTTTTAGCACTCTGGTGTTTGGATTTGGGAAAGAGTTGCTTATGTTCAGTAATATCTTTTGGATTGTCTTTGACCACAGAAATAATAACATGTCTGAGTTCTGAAAGAACATCCCTTTGTGTGAGTAGAAGTGGCATTAGACCATCCCTCAGAGCCCAGTCATTGATCTTCCTGTGGATATTTCAGCCAATTGGTGGGTTGTTGTCTTCCCTGTGGGCACAGCAGGTGTCGGATTTCAACACACGCACGCACGCGCGCACACACACACACACACACACACACACACACACACACACACACACACACACATGCACGCACGCGCACACACACACGCACGCAGGTCCCAGTGTGTACCAGATCTTGTAGATAGGTCTTGATGTGTTGTGACAGTCTAATGGTATCGACCGTGACCTCAACCATTCACCTGGAAGAATATCCTCAGAGAGCATGCTTCTAACCGAAACTCTCCTCTCCTCTCTTCTCTTCTTTTTTCTCCTCTCCTCTCCTCTCATCTTCTCTCCTCTTTTTTCTCGTTTCTTCTCTTCTCCCAGCCGCTCTTATCTTCCTCTCCTCTCCTCTCCTCTCCTCTCCTCTCCTCTCCTCTCCTCTCCTCTCCTCTCCTCTCCTCTCCTCTCCTCTCCTCTCCTCTACCCTCTCACCCCCCCTCTCTCTCCTCTCTTCCTCCTGATATAGTTAATACATTTTCTCCATTAGAGGCATCAAGCATCTTTCTGTGTGTCCAGTATTCTTCTGACATGATGTCACACATCTGTTGGTATTGGGTTGTATTATTGGGGAATTCTCCCAATACCAATTTGATACTCCATTTGAGCCTGGTATCGGCCTGATATCTCATATACCAGTAGGTAATGGTATTGAAGCATCCCTCATATCCATCTTATCTAATGCAGGATTGGAGATTAATAGATCAGGTGAACAGTTTCTACATGTGCACCCCCCCTTTTAAGGTACCAAAAGTAATTGGACAAGCTAACAATCCATAAATAAAATGGTCACTTTTAATACTTGGTTGCAAATCCTTTGCAGTCGATGACAGCCTGAAGTCTGGAACCCATAGACATCACCAGATGCTGGGTTTCGTCCCTGGTGGTGCTCTGCCAGGCCTCTACCGCAACTGTCCTCAGTTCCTGCTGGTTCTTCGGGCATTTCCCCTTCAGTTTTGTCTTGAAATGCATGCTCAATTGGATTCAGGTCAGGTGATTGGTTTGGCCATTGCATAACATTCCACTTCCCTGCCTTAAAAAACTGTTTGGTCGCTTTCACAGTATGCTTCGGGTCATTGTCCAATGTCCATCTGCACTGTGAAGCGCCGTCCAATGAGCTTTGAAGCATTTGGCTGAATATGAGCAGATAATATAATAATATTAATATAATAATAATTATAATAATATTGCCCAAAACACTTCAGAATTCATCCTGCAGGGGCGCCAGGGTGGCGCACCACGTAACGCACTTTAGTGTAACGCGGCCGTCCCGGGTTCGACTCCCGGACCCGGCAACCTGTGCCGAATGTCTTCCCCCATATCTCTCTACCATCCTTCCTCTCTGCCGGACTTGTATCTGAAATAAAGCAATAAAATGCCAAACAAATCTTAAAAAAAAAAAGATTCATCCTGCTGCTTTTGTCAGCAGCCACATCATCAATAAATACAAGGGAACCAGTTCCATTGGCAGTCATACATACCCACACCATAACACTATCACCACCATATCATAGCAACATGTCTTAAAATGTAGTTAATCTTCCTACATTTAAACTTAAGTTACAATATTGGTTAACCCTTTGACTTTATGAATCCACATAAATGAGAGCTTAATGAATAAAATTTTTTTTTCTTTGACTTAAAGAATGCTTGTGCCATCTTTTTGTCACTGGTGTTACCTCATACCTTTAACAATATTAAAGTATTTTGGGGCGGCCATGTGGCGTAGTGGGCAAGGCGCTCGCCACGAAATGCTGGAGACGCTGGGCTCGTCGTCAGTTCGAGCCCAGCGCTCCACATTTGCTTTCAGTTTAGCTGGTCGTCCGTACTAATACACATTGGCCGTATTAGGGGGTGGGAAACTGATGGGTGGGGATCGGGCGTTGTGGACAGCGACTCCTACAGGTCGGTTGGTGCGCCTGCGCAGTAGAATCAGGAAGTGTCGGGGGCAGCGTGAGCCTCCCACGTGTTACTCCTCGCCACTGAGAGATCGAGCTGCGCAGGTGAAAAGATGCGACTGCTGTTACCTCAAGTACCGGAGGGGACTTGTGCTATGTATGACTTAGTCCACATTGCAGCCGGCTTGTGGGAGGCAAGAAACAGCGTTCGTGACAGGGGAGGGTTGAATTGGATGATACGAAATTGGGATGGGAGAAAATATAGAAAATGGGAGAAAAAGTGGACAAAAAAAAAACAATATTAAAGTATTTTTAGAAAAAGATAATCACAATCTATTCTGCACATATAGTCAGAGGCACAGTAGGATAATGATAATGCAAAAAATATGGAGATTATGTATTTATTTATTTTAATCAGGTTTGTGAAAAGTGTGATTGTGTGACGTTTGCTTATTAACACCATCATATCTTTGCTATAATAATAACAATATTTGAAGGACAGTCATACAAATTTAATGATAGTATCCTTAACATCCTAACTCTTGAATGAAGCAAAGGTCAATTGATATAAAATCATTTACAAGTCAAATGTGACACTTTTGATTTCATATGACCCAAAAAAAAAAACATTAACACCAGTGACACAATAAAACACTAAAGATTGTTTTATTCAATATCAATTACTTATTTGAGATAGAAAATGGTGTATTTAGTACAAAACCAAAGATTATCACTGACATTAAGTCAAATAACTTTAGTTATTTATATATTTATTTTATATATATATTATATATATATTTATTTATATAATTTATATTTATATTTAGTTGTGATCATGAAATGGGTACTAATAAGTTATATTGTATGCATAACAACTTCTTTAAAAGCTTTTACTAAAGCTTATTTACACAAGATAGTCACTGGTGTTACTGGTCATCACTGGTGTTACCATGAAGAGCAGTAACACCAGTGACGGTAACACCAGTGACCATTTTCATGAAATCTGTATTTTACAAAATGGCAGCTACAGTACCTCAAACCACATGTTGCTAATCATGCTAAACTCACTAAAATATGTAATTTAATCCATTTGTATTGATTATTGAGTATTGATATCTTCTTAAAAAATAGGCCATACCAGTGACTCTAGCTAAATGTCTCGTATGAAATTATGAGATAAATGAGAACATTTCCAACATTTAAAAAAAGACAGCAGACTGACAATGTACCTTTCTTCACAGTTCTTCAGGAAGTAGGACGTAGGAAGTAGGAAGTGATGTCACAAGTCTTTGGATTTTTTTCAGAATAGGGATTTTTGTTAAGCGGTAACACCAGTGACATGACACCAGGGGACAGCTATTTCCATTATATTATTTATAATATTTAGTTGGTATTTAATTTTTTTATGTTAGCCACTTCATACATGTGATAGTTAAGCATTACATCACGCGCAGGAGTGGTTTGTGAAAAATAAACCATGCCTAGGGGTGGTCGTTAGACCCCCCTAGGCATGGTTTATTTTTCACAAACCACGACTACAAGTGGTGTAATGCTTTTATACAACTGGCACATTCATCCAACCTTATTGCTATACCACTGATTCTTGAGAGTTGGGACAAAACATGTCCTACATAGAAAAGTCTAATTTATATAAAAAAGAAAGAAATTCATAATGATTGACATACTCACAAAGTTACATCTAAAGGTATTGTGTATACTGATGTTATGTTTTAGCACATATATTTGTTTTTTGGGGGATATTTGTTTAAATGTATAATCTGTGGTTAGAAGCTCCCATGTTAATTATCTTGTCCTCAGCAAGGGGTCAGATTATAGACCAGCCCAAAAAAGCTTGAAAGACCTCTCCACTTGTGAAAACATACATATCAAATCAAAGATAAGGGTTATACATGTATAAAACAATGCATGCCATGAAACTCAAATAATATTGCCCATAGAAATCTACCTATCAAAGTTGTGTCCTCAGTTTATGTCAACTCTGTCAGACCTTTTCATAAACCTAATTAAATCAGGCAATAGCATGGCTAGCTCTATCCCTGAGGACCCCTTTTCCTTCCCCTGAATGTGGTGAATGCAACACTACCACACATGGTCTGGTAAGTTTTACACTTTTTGATATTTTAGACAAACAATGTCAATATTCCGATGGTCACAGCTGGAACATGTCAACACCGTCTCTCCGTTATTATACTTTTAAAAAAACAATAGTGGATTGAATTCAAGTGTTTCAGTGAGATTATTAAGACGGCTACTGCCAAAAAAATAGCTAGCTGCAGTGCACAATACAGGCTTGGAGGGAAAATGTGTGCCCTTTTGTCAACTCCGTCAGACATCAACTCCATCAGATTGTGTGTCTGACGGAGTTGACGTGTAAGCTGATGGAGTTGACAAATCCATCAATAACCTCATAATATGCTATTATTATACTATTTTTGAACATGGTAAAGGATTTAAATGTTATTTCAGAGTTTTATCTGCACAGAAGTGTGCATATAATAGCATGCATCAGAGCATGGGCAGGCTGTGGTCTGCTTATTGAATAATTGTCTTACTTTCCCAGCACATGTGTTAATAAATAAATATAAATATATCACTTGTCTACGTTGATTGATTGATTGATGTAAAATATGGTGCAGTGTGTAGTTTTCACTACCGAACATCCACACTCTTGCCTCTTATAGAGCGGGGAAGGAGTTCCATGTTGCCCTTTCATATCCCAGAAGAGATACAAGACAGAAGAAAACAGTTATTCTTGTTATTATACTGTTTACTTAGATCATCAGAGCAGAGGGGCACGGTGGTAAACTGTGGATATTTGTTAGGTTTTAGTGAGTTTTTCCTTACCTTCGCGTGGGGTATGTCTGGGAGTGCTTGCATTCTTTCATTTATTTGCATTTATTTTAAATTGGTTGGACCTTATGGTGTTCTTGTTCTGTTCTTGACTTATTGTTATGTTTCTTCTTGACTTGTTTAAAGAAGACGTGTACGGCCCATGGGGACATTAACGTGTGTTGTCAGGCCTTACAAATAAATTTGATTTGATTTCATCTTAATATCTTTATAATAATTCTTAATATAGGACTGGTTCATGCGTGTCTAGATTGCTGCATCATCCTTTCTCTGACTTTCCATCCATAGTGTAATACATTATAGTATGGAGTGATCAACAGGATAATTCTTTGCTAGTCAGTTGTCACAATCTTATCAGTTGTAATTAAGGCTGTCAAAGTTAACACGGTATTAACGCGTTATCGCCCGATTCTATTAACGCCACTATTTTTTTTAACTCACGATTAACTTTTAAGATTTTTTTTTTTTTATTACTAGACTTCACTCAGGTGTATTATTGATGCTCTCATTGATACTATGTTTGTTTCTGAAGTGTGTGTGTGTGAGATATATATATAGAGAGAGAGGGGGGTGAGAGAGATGAGGAAGGGGCAAGAGAGAAAGAGAGCCGGGTGAGTGTGAGAGAGAGAGAGAGGGGGGGGGTGTGATTACTCAGCCCTTGTGTGGGTGAATGTAACAAGTTCCCAACGTTTTCTTTCCCCTATTATTTCATGCACACTTTATTCATTGTTTTAAATTATTATTTTCTTTTAAGTTATTTTGTGCATCACTCTGTTTTGAATTTGATGCAAATTTGCAATGCATGAGGGTCATCCTTTTGTGTTAAATGGCTGCATAAAGCAAGCATTTGTTGACTCATGTTGATAAGATTATTAAAACTTGGAACTTGAAAAATATCTGTTTAAGGTAGATAAAAAAAGAAAAAATTAGATTAATTCATGATTAATCGTGAGTTAACTATGGACAATCATGCGATTAATCACGATTATATATTTTAATCGATTGACAGCACTAGTTGTAATATACCCTAGGATTATTGGAATGAATGTCTTCTTGAATTTTCTTGAATTTGCTCCCACTGCTTCCACTGAACATGGGTGTTGTCTGCACAAGCCAGTGTGAAGATGTTTGCAACATCTAGTTGTAGAAACTACGCACTGCAGCTTTAACGTCAATCAATCAATCATGTTTAGTAAATAGACACCTGATTTTATAGTCTTATTCTAATACATTTTCATGACTTTTGTATTATAGGAAAGCATGGCTAGACAGAAATTGTCAGTTGAGGAGCGAAGGAGAAGAAATAGAGTACCAATGCAAGAGAAGAATTACACTGTGACGAAGAGAGCAAACATGTCATGCAAGAGCAGGAAAGACAAAGGTGGAAAAAGTGGGTTCAAGACAAAAAAGTTATAGAAATAGACAAGATGGGAGACAGGGCACAGAGGTATCGGAGAAAATATTGGAGAGGTCCAGAAAAGGTGCAGATAGAAAAGGTCCTGTGAAGGTGCAGTGCTGGAGGCAGACACCCCCCCCAGATCAGGATATTCTAGATAACAATGCCAGACAGCGCAGAGAGTCTCTCAGACAGGAACAGAAACAAAGTAAAACACGAAAAAGGCATTCAAGAGAAATACAAACTGTAAAAGAGAAGATTACAAATGTAACAAAGCAACAAAACAACCTGAGAAAAACAATAATGTGCTGAAAAAAGGCTACAAATACTGTACATCACCACTGGACTCTCCAGGCACGGAAACAAAGAATATGCTATCAGGAAGCAAAGTAAGCAATCAGAAAATCCCAAAGGCCCTGCTATTCCACCACATCCTCAGAAGAGAGCTGAAGACAAACAAACAAACTCCTGGCCCACGGCGCCAAAAACCAGCACTGAGTGTGTCATCAGGCACGATTCTTAAAAAGTATCGTCTTCTTCAACAAATTAAAGACTTTGGGTTAATCTATAAGTTAATGAGAGAAAGGGAGCATCCTCAGAAAAAGCCAACATTCATACAGGGTGTAACACAGACTGTCCAGGATTTCATCCTTAACTCTGCACGTGTGACGATGTGTGATGATGGATAGTGCTAATGATGACTTTGTCATTATAAATTATTTCCCATATCTTTTAAAATCTTCGAAATTTTGCAATACAAAATGATGTAGGTTAGAGTTATCCTATCCCAAAAATGTACTCATATTTAAATTCCCCATTAAGAAACGCATCATTTAGACACCTTGCATGTTAGGATTTCCTTCAGATTCATGTTGGCATCCATGTATGGCGAAGGCCCGGACTGGCCATCGGGAGCTCTGTCTGTCACACACACACAAAGGGAGCCGCATGTGATTGGTGGAGGTGGGACCAGGCCATACAACTGATTGACAGTTGAGATGGCGAATGGAATGGCAGATGGCACTTCTGCAAAATGACAGGGAGAGACAGCGAAAGACAAAAAATGTCAAGCATAACTTGCGCTTGAAGATGGACAGTGGAAAAAGAGGAAGGGGGGGGCAAAGAGGGAGAGAGAGAAAAATACATACTGCTTACTGCTTGTATTTCACAGAACAGTCAGATGGGAATTACTGGAAATGATATGTTTCAACACTTCAACAGTGAAAAAAAGAGGAAGCATGGAGCAGAGACGGGACGCCCTAAATGTTGCCGCTAAATGTGGCAACATTGACCAAATGTTTTCTTGCACCACGGGACCACCAGGTTAGTCAGTGATAGAAATAAACATGCTAGCTAGCTAACATAGCTAATGTTACCATGCATAATCATCATCATCATCCCCTGTCACTTTTTTCCCCCATAAATCTTTTATTCAACTTCAGTCCTGATCATAACCATTTTAATTTTAAATTTTTCTTGTAATGTCAGATTAAAAATGAAATACTCTAACTTTTCTGATAAGAGTTGTTAAGTCTGACATTACAAAAACAAAAAATCCATCAAAATCAGTGTTGTTGCTAATAATTTTGCATTTGATATATTGAAAATATTTAAATGTGTGTGTTTTTTTTAACAATAATTTGTGATGCCATCACAAACAATGGCATTTAAAGGGTAAACATTTTAAAAGTCCTGCACCAGCATGCAGGGAATTAAGTCTTTGTAACAAAAATCTTCCTGGTGGGGGACCACCAGACCCCCTGCTTAACAATTTGCCTGACTTGGGCTATATTTCGCACTATATTTCCTGGCCTGAATAATTCCCCCAGTCCGGCCCTGCAAAGGGGTGAAAAATTGTCAAATCTGCCATTTTGAAATCCAAAATGATGTAAGTTAGAGTTATCATATCCGAAAATGTTTCCTATATTTTTATTCCCCACAAGAAACACATATTTTAGACACCCCTCATGTTAAGATTTCTTTAAAATTCATGTTTGCACAAAAGTATGGCCCGCCCTAATATGACGACCACTAGTGGCTAGCCAAGATCATCGATGTGGATACTGATCAATAAGATGTAAAAGTGGAATTTCTGCATCCCCATGGTCCAACAGAAAAGGTTCCGTTTCTGCCCAGTTCAAGACATCATAGTAAAACTAATCGGAAATGCAGAAGGAAATGAAGAGGAGAAGTGCAGGGTGAGAACGTGGAGATCAGGAAGTTGTGTAGATGAAAACAGGGACGAGAAGAAGGGGTCCTGGTCTCCATTACTGTTTTTGTTGTTGGAAACAGTGCATTTTGTAATAGTTGGAAACAGTCTATGTAAAGTTTGTTGTTATTACAATTGAGTTAACAAAATGTTCAGTATAAGACAAGGGGTTATTAGTTCTTATCATTGTCACTTCCATCTGTTTAAAAAAATGCATGTGTTCATTTATCAGAGATGCATATACAATTTTGTCAACTCTATCAGTTTCTCGTCAACACCGTCAGATCATTGTCAACACCGTCAGATGTTTGTTTTTGTTAATTCTGTGGAAAATACAAATTCTTTCTTCAGTTTATGTTGTTTAAGTAATAAAGGAGCATCAAATCTTCATCCTCTTGTCTTATTTACTTAATGATCTTTTTTTTATCATATCAAAATTAAAAACAAAGTTTGAAAATGCAAATATTTCTAAATCTGGGTTTTCAGAATAGTGTGAAATTACACCTGAGGTTTATATATTATATTTGATTGCATACCAGAGTAACTAAACACTATTACAACATACTTCAGAACTTTAGATTCTTGTTGGACTGGAATAATTAGAATTATATACTTTTTTGTGTGTCTGACGGAGTTAACACAAATCAAGTTTCAAAGGGAAACATGTGAATTTGTTGAAAATGTTTTTCTATGTAGAGCCCGCACCTTTACATGGTTAAATAGCTCAGACCTTTATCTACACATGAATATACAACTCTAATCAATATAGTGTGCATTCTCAAAATATAATATTAAAAAGGGTTTTGTCCCGACTCTCAAGAATCAGTGATACAATAAACACACATTAATCGAAGATTTATTGAAAAAACCATCCGCCAGAAAAAGTAGTTCCCACAACAACAAAAAAGAGAAGTTGCCTCCATGTGGAAGCAGCTTGGAAGTGCATCCAACTGTTCTCAGTAGGACATCCAACCAACTAACACATCCAACTGTCTTTCAACTAAGACATCCAACCAACTAACACATCCAACTGTCTTTCAACTAAGACATCCAACCAACTAACACATCCAACAGCGGCACGGTGGTGTAGTGGTTAACACTGTCGCCTCACAGCAAGAAGGTCCAGGGTTCGATTCCCGCTTGGGGACCAGGTTTCCATGATGCCAGGTACCCAGGTGGGGTATCTCCCAGGCCTTTCTGTGTGGAGTTTGCATGTTCTCCCTGTGCTCGCAAGGGTTTCCCCCCCGATAAGATAAACCCAATGGAAAAACATGCACAACAACAGATCGCTAACGCTGTGGCGTCCTTGACGAAGACGGACAGGAGCACTTGGATTGGTCCCCTGGCGCGGCTCACGTTGACGCCTGTCTGCTCCCGGCTGCCCTTGGGGGGGAAGGACGACGGGATGGGTTAATCGCAGAGACGAATCGCATCCTACAGACAATGCATGCGTGTGTGTTCCGGTGTGTGTGTGTTGAGGATAATTGCCAATGCCAATTAAAGACCTCTGAGCAGGTCCTGCATTATTATAAAACTGTCTTTAACCTAGACATCCAACCAACTAACACATCCAACTTTTCTTTAGTTTTTAACCTACTTTCTATAGAACTTCATTCTTAGATGCTTCTATAGAAAGTAGGTAAAACAAATTAAAGAAAGTTTTCTTTGCCCTATAGGACATTTTTAATTTTTTTAAACCTACTTTCTATAGAAGCAGCTGGGAGGTGCGCTGTTTTAAGTGAGCGTGGGTTATTGAATTGATTGATTGCTAATTTTATTACTGTCCGCCTTGTTTCCAACTGGTTAAGTTTAGGCCCTCTTTCTAAGTTGGTTAAGGTTAGAGTTTGGAACCAGGGCTGGTGGTCTATCACCAGGCATGCGTTGTTCATGGGACGGGGTAGCACGGTGTGGGACCTCACTCGCTATTTGCATATCAATAGCTCCGGTCGTCAGGTGTGTTAAATACGTTCTCAGACACATTCACACCTAACCTTGTTGTGAAGACGTGTTACATTCCATTCGTAGAGGCAATTAGGCACTGTCTTTAGTCTGTGCCCAAGCGAGGGGACATTAAATGCGCATTCGCGGGAGCGCGCGCACGCGCCGGGAGCGCGCGTGCACGTGGTGCGTGTCACCCCAGATGATTTCAATAACGCATCACTGTCTATCACCCTGCTCTAAAGACAAACTCTAACCTTAACCAACTTCGAAAGAGGGCCTAAACTTAACCAGTTGGAAACCAGGCGGACAGTAATAAAATTAGCAATCAATCAATTCAATAGGCCATGCTCACTGAAAACAGCGCACCTCCCAGCTGCTTGAAAGTAGGTAAAAAAAAAAAAAAATTGCAAATTAATCAATCAATCAATCCGCGCGATTTTTATTTTGTTCCACAATGACTCATGACCCATCAATTACATCATCCAACATTGTTTAAGCAACTAAGACATTCGCTGTGACAGAATCGGTTTATATTTAGTCGTTATGACGCTATCAACATCCATTCAGTCCACCCTCACTTAAAACAGCGCACTTCCCAGTTGCTTCTATAGAAAAAAGAAAAGAAAAAAGAAAAAAAGAAAGAAAATGCAAATTAATCAATCAATCAATCCGCGCGATTTTATTTTGTTCCACAATGACTCATGACCCATCAATTACATCATCCAACATTGTTTAAAGAACTAAGACATTCGCCGTGACAGAATCGGTTTATATTTAGTCGTTATGACGCTATCAACATATCCATTTGTTAAAGATTATTGTCCGCCATCTTGTTTTTTCATAAAAATCCGCACGGCGGAGTGATTGTAATTCGGTTGTGGGCGTGTCCTGGGACCAGGAGCGTGGAATTGTGAAGAATACATACGTGTAAATTGACTGTTTCAGCCAATCAGAATCGAGAAATTTGCATGCCGTTGTATAATGGTGTATGTACATTCTTGCATTTAAAATGGGAGAGAAATATATTTGTAAACTCTAAATATGCCCCTAAACCCCAATACATGACATTGGGGACAAGCACTTTTCTTGTACTTGGAATTTCATATAATTGATTAAAAACAAATATTGCCCAATTCTTGCCTCAAATAGGTATAATTGTTCAAAGAACATTTTACACTATTCAAATACATAAATTAAATGTGACTACAAAGTCTGCTTAAAGTGTATGCTTTCTGCAAAGGCTGGGGACAGAAAAGTGTGCGTTTCTGTAGAATGACTCTCATAATGAATTGTAAGTGTTGTGAAGGATCAGATTAAACCGAATATATATATTTATTTATGGATATATATTTAATAGTATTTGTATATCGTTTGATATCCCTTGTATATTCCTTGTACATATACACTGAATATCCCTTTAGTCTACTAACAGCCCATAATAGTTTCATTCTCTCATTGGACAAGAACTTGGCGCCAGCAGCCAAGCCCCTTGGTTCAAGTTCAATCGTGCCGACGAACATGTCGTTACTAGCCCGGTTCCGCGTAGGAATACGTCTGGCGAAATACGAATGGTACTATTTGTTCACAGCGCATATATATACGGCGCAAGTAAAGTAGAACTTTTCTTTTAGTCCCTTAGCCCTTAGTTCTTTACCCTCCAACCTAGTGGCAAGACGTTAAGCCTCACCCACGATACACGTGTGGTGCAGTATGGTCAACTTGGCCTCAGAATGGCATTGAGACATCGTGTGGATTAATAGTTGAATTGTCATAGTTTGGCACTATACCGTCGAGTGGGACGTATTTCTATTAAGTTAATAATAGTCTATTATGTATGGTGCATCGTTCGGTTAGAGTTATAAAGTGAGCAGTACCCCCATCGTTTCCTCGCGTTATCTAGAGTCTTAACCAGGCTGGGCAGACCACGTGTGGTGCTTTCATCCGAGGAGTTCTGGGCCAGGACGAGTGGACCTGCACATTGGATTACCTTACCCGGACGACGGCGAGCCCTACACGGCTTGGATTATCTACTTGCTTTGGGTGCTTTGATTATGCCATGGATAACAGCCAACACTGGTGAGTGTTGGAACTACCCCCCGAGAGGAGTCCAGGTGAGACGGCGCTCTACCCGAGTGAGGTCGCCTCACGTCTCTTCTTTGTGGACCGGCAGCTACCGTCTACAAGAGGGCCCAGCTGTATTCATCTGTGGACCAAGGTTCTGTGGGCACCGTGTTCAGCACTCTGAATTCTCCCAAGAAATCGTTGGCCAGATGGGATATCGCCGGCGGCTCTCCTAACCCCCCCCCCTACTGACTTACAACCAGCGGGACCCCCTTTAGTGTATCCAGCTATAATCATTTAAGTACCATCGCTATAGTTCCCTAAAGAACCAGGTTGTATACTTGCTTCCTGCGTAACCAGAGATTGGACATTCAATGTTGATTTGCCTACGAATACTCATTTGCCTTACAAGTGCATTCAAATCATAAATGTCATTAAGTGAACGTTGTATATACCCTTTGCTATATATTAAATATTCGATTTATACATTTGTGTGGACTTGGTTTCATGGTGGGAAAGTGTTCATCATATCTATATCATGTACTGTGTGGCCAGTAGTTAAAGTACATAAAGCGGTAGTGGTTTAATGATACCATACTTATCAATACAGTCAGGGAATTGTACCCCTCAGTTACAATTGGTCCTTCGAGCCGGATGGTAACTAGTGTAATATTAATATAGTGTTATTAATATTGAAATGGCCTATGATGAACACTCCACGAAACGGTCCTCCTAACGTAGAACGCCCGCGGCGCAGACGACAGACACCTCAGTACTTAGAGGATTACGCTGTCAGTCAACTACCTAGCCTTCGACAAACGGTAAACGCGGTAAAAGTAGAAAGTAAAATTATGTCTGACCTTAACGACCAGGTTACCCCGACCACAGAGGCCCTAGTGGGTTCTAATGTAACTGACCAAGCTCACGGTGGGGACCAGGAGGGAGCTGACATGCCTTTACCCCCCGCCAATACCGAAGAAGTAGTCCCCGACCAGCCCCGGGAGGAAGACAACCCTACAGAGAGAGAACTCTGCACGGAACAAGATGAGGAGAGCGCCGAGGAGATAGAGCTCCAGGACTCCCCAACGAGTACAGCCAGGAGCGGCTCACCTCTACAACCGTCTTCCCCCAGCGAAGCGGAGAGGATGCTATCACAGGCGTTCCTCGTCAGCCTGACAGCCTCTACCGAACGCGATCGACTCCAGGGTGAACGCGATCGACTCCAGACGCAGCAACGGAGCGAAGAAGAGCGCATACGCCTGGAGATGAGACGCCTTCAGACGGAAGAGAATATGGCAAGAGACCGAGCAGACGCCCAGCGCGCCGCTGACGGTGCCCAAAGAGAGGCAGAGCGCGACCTCGCTCTCATCCAGCGCGAAACCGAGCGCGACAGACTACAGGGCGAGCGCGACAGACTACAAGCGCAGCTAATGGAGCAGCTGATCACCAAGGCAACACCCTCTCCCTCCGCCAGGGGTTCAAGGAACTCGTCGAGACAACAGTCAAGGGCAGCATCCCCTAACCGAGCAAGCGACCCTGAACTTGACCAACAGACCAAGCCTATACCCCCCGCAGATCCCCTTCCCCGACCGGTCCAAGCGAGACCCAGCTACAAGGAAGGAGCGGCATACACTGCGGAGAGGCTAAATAAACGACTACAGGATCTAGAGGACCTGATAGAAGAAGAAGAGGGAGAGGAGGAGAACCAAGCCCGACGACAGCACAGTACTCCACCGGACCAGGAGGTCCAGTACAGCCCAGGCTATACCCCCGCGGCGCTGCACTACAGACCCCCGACTCTATTCACGGGTGAGCATGACGCACGACCAGCCCCGAGGAATAGCACCTGGACCAGCGGGCCATGGTACCCTGCCGGTACCAGCCCACAGAGAGGCGCAAGAGGAGACTCGCCTAGGAGGCCTCTCCCCCAACGCTCGCCGATGTATCAGCCATCCACGGCGTCATACATTGGTACACCGACGTTTCCAGACTTCACCTATGAGAATCGAGCACAGTACACGGAGCTCCGGATGTGCTTAGAGACAATGATGGTGGATGTCGCTGATGAACGCCACAAGTATGCAATATTACTGAAGCACCTGAAAGTACCCCGAGCGCACAATATAGCGCTAGCCTATGCCACCTCTACGACCCCATACACCGCGGCTCTAGCAGCGCTGGACCAGAGATATGGACGTATATGGGATTACGTAATCCAAGAGATAAGGCATATTGACCGCCTACCCCCAGCAACAGACAATCGCTCATTAGACGACCTGTCTATAAAAGTGCAGTCCCTGGTAGGGATGCTGGGAGCGCAACGAGAAAAGGGTATGCACGAGCTATACGCCAACTCTAACGTCGAGAGGATTTTAGAGAAGCTGCCACCCGCCAGACAAGAGCGCTTTAGGCGGCAGAGGGACCACCGTGATCCTAACGGTCCCGAACCATCCCTCCTCGATCTAGCCGACTTCCTGGCGAGAGAAGTCAGCAGCTTACGACTGGATACGTTCGTGCGGAGCACAGCAAGCTCCAGAGAGGGACCCAGGAGAATAAACGATGGAAGAAGATCGGTGACTGTCATGCACCAATCAGAATCAGTACCGAGCAGTAAGAACCACAGTACCCCCTCGAGAAAAGAGAAGTGGAAGATGGTGTGCCCGTACTGCGAGAAGGAACACTGGCTGTCACAATGTGACCTGTTCACAAAGATGAATGCAGAAGAAGTGAGTCAATGGATAAAGTCCAACAGGCGCTGTTACCGATGTGCGCGCAGTCACATGGCAGCCGAGTGCCGCCTGAAGAAGAGGTGCAGTCGGTGTGACGGAGCCCACCTAGATGTCCTACACGACAGTAACAGAAGAAAGCCTGCACCTGCACCATCGAGCAGCACAAAGGCAAGTGTCATGTACATTGACCCCGCCAGCAGCAGCGGCGCCCAAGTGCTCTTAAAGGTAGTCCGTGTAACATTGAGCTACCAAGATAAAGTCATGGACACTTACGCCGTCCTTGATGACGGGTCAGAGAAGACCCTTCTGCTCGCGTCCGCTGCGGCCCAGCTGGGACTGCGGGGGAGCGAGAACCAAATGACGATTCGGACAATAAGAAGAGATTTAAAGACGATAAAAGGCGAGAATGTCTCCTTCACTATCGCAGCAAGCGGGCAGCCAGAGCGACGGTATAGGATTACAAATGCTTTCACCAGCCAAGAAATAGGACTATCACAGTACACCTACCCCATCGCCAAACTGATGGATAAATATGTGCACCTGCGTCAACTACCTATCCCGCTCATAGACGGCGCCACCCCGACCCTGCTGATAGGCTCCGACCATGCAGACCTCATAGTCCCGATAGACCGGGTCCATACAGGACCCAGAGGCTGTCCTGCAGCAGTCGAGACCCGCCTAGGATGGACACTACAAGGCCCCCTCGCTAAATCTCTCAACCGAACAGCAGCCACTAGCTGCCTCCACTCCAGAGTGACAGAAGAAGACACCACTCTCCTGCAGCATGTCGAGAGGCTATGGACACTAGAGACAATGCCCTTTAAGAACGAAAAGAAAGACATTCGTTCTAAAGAAGACATTTACGCCATAAACCTCCTCGAGCAAGGGACAAAGAGAGTCACAGTCGGCGGAGTGATGAGATACGCAACTCCACTCCTGAGGCGAGAGGGAATGCCCACCTTTCACGCAAAGAAAGACGCTACGGAGCGGTATCTATTGAACACAGAGCGGCGCCTAGCCAAAGACCCCGCTCAAGAGAGTGTGTACCGCGCTGAGATTGAGAAGCTAATCACAGCGGGACACGTGACAAAGATTGACATTAAAGAGGCCGATCAGATGACCGAATCATGGTACGTGCCGCACCACAAGGTCCACCACAACGGCAAGGATCGCATTGTGTTTAACTGCAGCTACCAGATCGGATCCCAAAATCTGAATAAAGAGCTCTTGCCCGGCCCCACACTCGGCCCCTCTCTACTAGGCGTGCTACTACGCTTCCGCCAGGACAAGGTGGCTATCAGCGGGGATATCAAAGGGATGTTCCTGCAGGTGAGACTAGTGGAGGAGGATAAGCCCCTACTGCGGTTCCTATGGAGAGAGAGGACCGGAGATGAGCACCCAGCCATCTACCAATGGGAAGTCCTCCCCTTCGGAACCACATGCAGCCCGTGCTGTGCTACATTTGCACTACAGAAACACGTTGCAGAGGACCCAGCAGCAGATGAAGAGGTCCGACACAGTGTGAAGAACAGTTTCTACGTGGACAACTGTTTACAAAGCGTTTCGACTCAAGAAGAAGCCGAGGTTCTCCTACTCAAGCTACGCGCCTCCCTGATCAAAGGCGGCTTTGATCTCAGGCAGTGGGCCAGCAGCGACCCGCACGTGTTGCGCAGCCTCTCCCCCGCGGACAAGGCTGCCAGCAGCGAGACCTGGATGGCGACAATCCCAGGAGAAGCCCAAGAAATGACACTAGGACTAGTCTGGCGCTTCAAAACAGACTCGCTCCACTATAGACACAAACCCCTGACCACGGAGCAGGGAAGGTCGACGGCGATACCGACCACCAGACGGAGTGTGTACAGAACACTCGCCAGACAATATGACCCGTTGGGATGTATTCTACCTTACACCACCAGGGCAAAGATGATTGTACGAGCACTATGGGACAAGGACCAGGGCTGGGACGACCCAATACCCGCACCCCTTGCCTCCACATGGAGAGAGTGGGAGACGGAACTCCGCTCACTCCCAGGCGTCAATATACGCCGCAGCTACTTCCCACCCACAGTGAGGCCAGAGACATGCAAGATGGATCTACACGTCTTCAGTGACGCCTCCGAAGTAGCCTATGGATCGGTGGCCTACTTGCGTGCCCAAGAGAAGGGAGGAGAGATACACACTGCTTTCATCCTGGCTCGCTCAAGAATAGCCCCACGAAAGCAACAATCTATCCCGCGTCTAGAGCTCTGCGCAGCCCTAGCAGGAGCGCATCTAGCCACGTTAATCCAACGTGAACTCACCATTCCGGTGCACAGAACAATCTTGTGGTCAGATTCCACGACAGTACTCACATGGATCAAGTCTGATTCATGCAGATACAAGGTCTTCGTGGGAGTCAGAGTCACAGAGATTCAAGAGTTAACAGAAGCAGCGAGCTGGCGGTATGTGGACACCAAACACAACCCAGCTGACGTCATCACCCGGGGAATGTCCCTAGATGACCTCACCCGTCGCAACATCTACAGTGACGGACCAGAGTTCCTCAAGCTCCCGGAAGAAGAGTGGCCTACGCCCACCCCACGGGAAGCGAGTAAAGAGGAGGCTGAGAACAAGAAACCTATGTTCTGTGGGCTGAGCACAGTCGCCTCCACAGACCCCAACATAGATGATTGCATTACCCTACAGAGTGCGCAGCTAAAGACATTCCTGTGGCACCACCCAGAGATTCAGCCCACTGCCGACATTTCAGCAGCTGACTACGAAGAAGCAGAACTTCTTCTACTACAACGTGCCCAGAGAGACTCGTTCCCCGACGAGCTAGACTGTCTACAGGGAGGAAAGCCCGTCCCATCAGACAGCAGATTGCTCCACCTGGCACCCGAGAGCGACGCCCATAATCTCATCAGAGTGGGTGGTCGTCTGCGGAGAGCCCCCGACCTACCGGATGACATTAAGTACCCGATAGTCTTGAACAGCCGACACAAGGTCACAGAGCTGATCATAAAGAAATACGACGAGGATGTGCACCACGCAGGAGCCGAGAGAGTCTTCGCGGAGATCAGACGTCGCTATTGGATACTTCAAGGAAGAGAAGCGGTGCGACGCTTCCAGCGAACCTGTCTAGACTGCCGAAAGTGGCGCGCGCAGCCCAGCATACCCCGGATGGCTGACCTACCCCCCTGTCGCCTCCGACTCGGCGACAAGCCATTCCACTCCACAGGCATGGACTGTTTTGGCCCGTTGTATATAAAGAAAGGAAGAGGAACCGAGAAGCGGTGGGGTATTGTATTCAAATGCATGACCACCAGAGCGATACATATCGAACTCCTTCCAACCATGAGCACAGACTCATTCCTTATGGCCTTCCGAAGATTCACATCGCGGAAAGGAAAACCGTCTACATTGTTGTCTGATCACGGGACAAACTTCAAAGGCGGAGAAAGAGAGCTGAGAGAGAGCTTCCAAGCTATGGGCCCAGAACTTAAGACCCACCTCGCTCCATCCCAGATTGACTTCCAGTTTAATCCCCCGAACGCACCCCACTTCGGTGGAACCTGGGAACGAGAAGTACGTTCTATAAAGACAGCCCTGTACGCCGTGCTTGGGGCCCAGACTGTGGTGGAAGAAGTCCTAATGACAGTCCTCACGGAGATCGAGGGAGTATTGAACTCCAAGCCCCTCGGCTACGTCTCCAGTGATATAGCAGATGTCGACCCAGTCACCCCCAACACACTCTTGATGGGGCGGCTGGACCCCGCGCTACCCCAGACAATGTACAGGCCTGAAGAAGCGAACGGCCGAAGAATGTGGAGGTACAGTCAAGTACTAGCTGACAAGTTTTGGAACAGCTTTCTACTCCACTACCTACCGTCTCTACAGACCCGCCAGAAGTGGGTAAAAGAGAGAGACAATTTGACAGAAGGAACAGTCGTCATGATTATCGACCAGTCACTACCCAGAGCTATGTGGCCGGCTGGCCGCGTAAGCAAAGTGATCACCGGTGCCGATGGCAAGGTCCGAGCAGCTGAGGTGCTCGTCCAAGGGCGAACTTACACACGACCAGTGGCGAGGCTAATAGAACTGCCCAGACTCCCAGACACTATCGATGACGACCATGACCCCACGACTTTGTGAGTTGACTGACCCTTACAGCGGACCTTGAGTGGTAGACAGTGCGGTTAATCTGTCTCTGCTTAGCTAATTAGGTGGGACTAATTAGGGGGCGGCTGTTGTGAAGGATCAGATTAAACCGAATATATATATTTATTTATGGATATATATTTAATAGTATTTGTATATCGTTTGATATCCCTTGTATATTCCTTGTACATATACACTGAATATCCCTTTAGTCTACTAACAGCCCATAATAGTTTCATTCTCTCATTGGACAAGAACTTGGCGCCAGCAGCCAAGCCCCTTGGTTCAAGTTCAATCGTGCCGACGAACATGTCGTTACTAGCCCGGTTCCGCGTAGGAATACGTCTGGCGAAATACGAATGGTACTATTTGTTCACAGCGCATATATATACGGCGCAAGTAAAGTAGAACTTTTCTTTTAGTCCCTTAGCCCTTAGTTCTTTACCCTCCAACCTAGTGGCAAGACGTTAAGCCTCACCCACGATACACGTGTGGTGCAGTATGGTCAACTTGGCCTCAGAATGGCATTGAGACATCGTGTGGATTAATAGTTGAATTGTCATAGTTTGGCACTATACCGTCGAGTGGGACGTATTTCTATTAAGTTAATAATAGTCTATTATGTATGGTGCATCGTTCGGTTAGAGTTATAAAGTGAGCAGTACCCCCATCGTTTCCTCGCGTTATCTGGAGTCTTAACCAGGCTGGGCAGACCACATGTGGTGCTTTCATCCGAGGAGTTCTGGGCCAGGACAAGTGGACCTGCACATTGGATTACCTTACCCGGACGACGGCGAGCCCTACACGGCTTGGATTATCTACTTGCTTTGGGTGCTTTGATTATGCCATGGATAACAGCCAACACTGGTGAGTGTTGGAACTACCCCCCGAGAGGAATCCAGGTGAGACGGCGCTCTACCCGAGTGAGGTCGCCTCACGTCTCTTCGTTGTGGACCGGCAGCTACCGTCTACAAGAGGGCCCAGCTGTATTCATCTGTGGACCAAGGTTCTGTGGGCACCGTGTTCAGCACTCTGAATTCTCCCAAGAAATCGTTGGCCAGATGGGATATCGCCGGCGGCTCTCCTAACCCCCCCCCCCTACTGACTTACAACCAGCGGGACCCCCTTTAGTGTATCCAGCTATAATCATTTAAGTACCATCGCTATAGTTCCCTAAAGAACCAGGTTGTATACTTGCTTCCTGCGTAACCAGAGATTGGACATTCAATGTTGATTTGCCTACGAATACTCATTTGCCTTACAAGTGCATTCAAATCATAAATGTCATTAAGTGAACGTTGTATATACCCTTTGCTATATATTAAATATTCGATTTATACATTTGTGTGGACTTGGTTTCATGGTGGGAAAGTGTTCATCATATCTATATCATGTACTGTGTGGCCAGTAGTTAAAGTACATAAAGCAGTAGTGGTTTAATGATACCATACTTATCAATACAGTCAGGGAATTGTACCCCTCAGTTACAGTAAGTAAGGGTGCAGCTCCGTGCAATCCATTCTTTGTGGATCTAGCCCTAAGACTCCCAAGATGTAGCACTGAATGGCACAGGAAGTCCTTCATTCCGACAGCCATCAGACTTTATAATGCATCACTGTGCCTCACTGCATCACTGAGCACAGGGTGACAGAAGTATCTTCCTGGACTTTTACTTTTACTTTTAAACCGATAATTTATTTGACACTTACTGTATATTTCTTTTTTTGATCCACTTTCTCTCCTTCTTTTTTAGTTTTTCTCCCTTCTTAATTTTAGTCGTGCCAATTCCCCCCTCCCCTGTCTTGATCGTTGCTCGCATGTGCGCCCCACTGGTCGGTCGTAGGGAGGGTTGAAGAATTTATCACATGTCCCCTCCGATATACATGCGGAGTCAGCCAGCCACATCTTTTCACCTGCCAGCGCGGACTCTCATTGGCGAGGTGTAACGTGTGGGAGGCTCACACTACCCTCGCCATCTCCTGTCCTTGCTGTGCAGGCGCCCTGACCGATCTGTAGGAGTCGCTGTTTACAACGACCAGATTACCACCCATCGATATGTATGACGGCCAGCTCAAGCCGGAGGCAACGCTGACAGCCGGATTCGATACCGGTGTCTCTCGTGTTGGTGACGAGTGCTTAGACCGCTGCGCCACCCAGCCGCTCCACTTACTGTATATTTCTGTATATTTTTTACTGTATATTTTATATTAGAATGTAACATAGGAAATGTATATCCCGGACCGTATTTTATTCTTAGGCTTATTTTTATTCTTATTCATGACTTTTGTTTTTGTCTACCTAAATGTTTACTGTGAGCGATTTGTAGTGACAAATTTCCCTCGGGATGAATAAAGTATTTCTATTCTATTCTATTCTATTCTATTCTATTCTATTCTATTCTATTAGGTTGCTGTTCCAGAACTGTACTCTAATCTGGTCTTCCTGTTTTTGAGGCTCACCAATGGTTTACATCTGAACCCTCTGTATTCACTTCTCTTGATTGTTGACTGATGGGTTTGTTTTGGTTTTTCAGCCTTATATTGACAGTTGACAGCAACAGATTCCAAATGCAAATACCACACTGGAACTGAACTCGAGACCTTTTATCTGCTCCTTGTAAATTAAATAATGAGGGAATAACACACACCTGGCGATGGAACAGCTAAGCAGTCAATTGTCCAATTACTTTTTGTCCCTTAAAAAGGAGGAGGCACATCTATAAAACAATATAAATACCCTCACACTAAAGCTTTAAGTCTGCACTTAAAGCACATCTTGATTGTTTCATTTAAAATCCATTGTGGTGGTGTACAGAGCCAAAATTATGAACATTTTGTTGAGTTTATTTGCCCTGCCCTCCTTATCCCCACCCCCCCCCCCCACCCTCTCCTCTGACATACTATCCGCTCTACCTTTGAGTGACACCTTCTCTGCTCTCCCCCCAGATATGGCAACCTCCACCCTCATCTCAGCCCTCTCAACCTCCTTCGACAAGCTCTGTCCTCTCGTTGAGAAACCTGCCCGCCGGGCGGCTACGTGGCGTAGTGGGCAAGGCGCTCGCCACGAAATGCTGGAGACGCTGGGCTCGTCAGTTCGAGCCCAGCGCTCCACATTTGCTTTCAGTTTAGCTGGTCGTCCGTACTAATACACATTGGCCGTATTAGGGGGTGGGAAACTGATGGGTGGGGATCGGGCATTGTGGACAGCGACTCCTACAGGTCGGTTGGTGCGCCTGCGCAGTAGAATCAGGAAGTGTCGGGGGCAGCGTGAGCCTCCCACGCGTTACTCCTCGCCACTGAGAGATCGAGCTGCGCAGGTGAAAAGATGCGACTGCTGTTACCTCAAGTACCGGAGGGGACTTGTTAGGGTTTGTAACCGACCTCAAGCGCAACGGCACAGAGAGAGTTGTTTCAGAGTTAGCCAAAGCAAGGGCGTATTTATTTTCAGAGTCACAAGATTGAATTAGGTTGAGCAACAGAACAAACGGGGAATCTGGCATGTGAAGATTATTGCGGCTCTGCAGATTCTCCCAGTAGGTGGTGGTGAGGAATTAGCTTGTGACGTCTGAAGCCGCTCTGCAGATCCTCCCAGCTTTCACTCCAGGTGGAAACGGAGAGAGAGAGAAATCTGAGTTAGCCCAGCGCACAACAGAAACAGAGAGGTGACTGATCCAAATAAATATCCAAGTGACTTGATCTTCGGTGTAACACACACAGTTAGCAGAGTCCAGAGAAAAAACAATACGGTAATCCAAAGTGTAAATCCAACACAAAAAATAGGTGAGAACAGTATAAACAAAACGGGATATCTTCGGTGTTTCACAAACACACAAAAAACTGGTGATCCAAAAAGAACTGTTTCCAAAAACTCACCAGAGCGCAACGCGTAAAGCGGGCAGATAACGAGGCGCAGCTTCGAACGGGGAATCAGGTTCTCCACAGGGATTACTTCACGAAAGTCCTGGGGAGCAACAGACAGGGAAACAGCGACGGGGAAGACAGGCAAATGCAGGAGTATATTCAAAACGATCCAACATCGATATTAGGGGGATCAGGGTATATAAAGCCACAGGGCGCTGATGACAAGCTGTGACAGCTGCGGGATGAAATTGATCATTGCTCCAGAAGCGTGTGGTGGGGAGAGCACCAATCAACACAGCACCTTACAGGAACGGAGCGTGTGGCGGGGAATGCAATTAATCAACAAAGTACCTTAAAGGAACGGAGCATGTGGGTGGGGAGCGGACCAATCATCACAGTACTTTAAGAAGCCTGTGGTGGGGAAAGAACCAATCCTCACAGTACCCCCCCCTCCACGGGAGCCACCCGGCGACCCACTCGGCCCCGGCCTGCCCGAACGGGACCGAAGGAAGCCGGCGATCAGGGGCACTGGAGAGGGGGACAAAGACAGAGGACCGGCGAGGGAGGCCGGAGACGGGGACTGGGGCCCGACAGCGGAGGCCGGGCACGGGGACAGAGGACCGGCGAGGGAGGCCGGAGACGGGGACGGGGGCCCGACAGCGGAGGCCGGGCACGGGGACAGAGCCGAGGGAGGCCGGAGACGGGGACTGGGGCCCGACAGCGGAGGCCGGACACGGGGACAGAGGACCGGCGAGGGAGGCCGGTGACGGGGACTGGGACCCGGTGAGGGGGCTGGACGGCACCTGAAGACACTGGGCACGACAGGAGGGGCCCCACCCCCTGATGGTGCCGGAGGACCAGGTGACGTGGGGCTCATGCAGCGCGAGCCAAGGCCTGCCCAGGACCACAGGGACAAGAGGAGAGCTGGTGATGAAAAACTGGAGTCTCTCAACGTGGTTGCCAGCAATGGTGAGAAGGACTGGACAGGTGCGTTGAGTGATGTCAGCCAGGCGGCGATGATCCAGCGCGAAGACCTCCAAGGGCCTCTCGAGGTCCTCAAGTGGAATGTTGGCCCGGGTGGCATACCCAACGTCCATGAAACTCCCATCAGCACCAGAGTCAATGAGTGCACCCACCGTCGCCCGCTGGTCCGCCCAGGCTAGGGTGACGTCCGCCAGATGGTTAGGTGGTGCACGGGTGGGGGAACAGGAAAAAAGGCTCACCAGGATCTCCCGGGGTCCCGGCGAGCCTGGTCTTCTTGGCCGGGTAGGGCAATTGGAGACACGGTGTCCATCCCGGCCGCAGTAGAGGCAAAGGCCGGACCTGAGCCTGGACTCCCGTTCGGCCGGGCTAAGGCGGTTGCGTCCCAGCTGCATGGGTTCCTCCTCGGTCACGGCTCGGGAGGGAAAAAACCCACCAGTCATGGAGGGGGCAGGACGGTCAGCACTGTAGAGGCGGCCGCCGGGAAAGGGAGCCCCTGAGCGGAGGTCGATGGCACAGTCGTAAGGCCGGTGAGGCGGAAAGACCTGAGCCCTGGACTCATTGAAAACCTCCTCGAGGTCGTGGTACTCGGGGGGTACGTCTGGGGTACTGAAAACCTCCTCGAGGTCGTGGTACTCGGGGGGGTACGTCTGGGGGTCCCCGTCGTGCTCGCTCACGCCTTCTCTCCCGGAGGCGTCCGTCGATGCGGATAGCGAGGCTGATCAGGCCCTCGAGAGAATCGGGCCCCTCTTGGGTCGCGAGCTGGTCCCTTACTGCGTCGTTGAGCCCCCTCAGGAAGGTGAGACGAAGCGCTTGATCGTTCCAACCGTTCTCCGTTGCGGCCAGTCTGAACTCCAGCGCGTAGTCTCTGACACTGCCACTGTCCTGCCGGAAGGTGCCCAACCGAGCTCCTGGGTCCTGGCCACGGGCTGGGTGGTGAAAAACCCTGCGGAGCTCTGCCACGAAGTCTGGGTAGGAAAAACAGAAATCAGCCCCCATTGCCCAGGAGGCAGTAACCCACTGTGCTGCTTGGCCCGTGAGCAGGTTAGTCATGTAGGCTACTCGGGATCCCTCTGACGAAAAACGGCTGGGTTGATGATGGAAGACCAACTCACATTGCATGATGAATGTGGCACAATCCTCGAAGTTACCATTGAACAGACGTGGTTCGGAGAGACGGGGCTCCCGAGGTGCGAGGTCTGCCGCGGGTGGTGAGCTGGCCGAGACTCCTGGGACAGGTGGGGTCAAAAGCAGAGTGTTTAATGAAGTACGGAGAGCCTGAAGCTGGTGCAGAGCAACAGCCTGCTGATACTCCTGAGTGCCAATGGCATCCAGAATAAGCTGGACCTCGGCCCGGAGGTCCTGTAAAGCGGCCGCAACCGCACCCAACTGTTGGGTGTGGTCGTTGACCAACTCGATCTGGACCGCCAACGCTGCCCTAACCCTCTCTGTGTCGGCTGAGGTCGTCATGGTTGGATCGTAATGTTAGGGTTTGTAACCGACCTCAAGCGCAATGGCACAGAGAGAGTTGTTTCAGAGTTAGCCAAAGCAAGGGCGTATTTATTTTCAGAGTCACAAGATTGAATTAGGTTGAGCAACAGAACAAACAGGGAATCTGGCATGTGAAGATTATTGCGGCTCTGCAGATTCTCCCAGTAGGTGGTGGTGAGGAATTAGCTTGTGACGTCTGAAGCCGCTCTGCAGATCCTCCCAGCTTTCACTCCAGGTGGAAACGGAGAGAGAGAGAAATCTGAGTTAGCCCAGCGCACAACAGAAACAGAGAGGTGACTGATCCAAATAAATATCCAAGTGACTTGATCTTCGGTGTAACACACACAGTTAGCAGAGTCCAGAGAAAAAACAATACGGTAATCCAAAGTGTAAATCCAACACAAAAAATAGGTGAGAACAGTATAAACAAAACGGGATCTCTTCGGTGTTTCACAAACACACAAAAAACTGGTGATCCAAAAAGAACTGTTTCCAAAAACTCACCAGAGCGCAACGCGTAAAGCGGGCAGATAACGAGGCGCAGCTTCGAACGGGGAATCAGGTTCTCCACAGGGATTACTTCACGAAAGTCCTGGGGAGCAACAGACAGGGAAACAGCGACGGGAAAGACAGGCAAATGCAGGAGTATATTCAAAACGATCCAACATCGATATTAGGGGGATCAGGGTATATAAAGCCACAGGGCGCTGATGACAAGCTGTGACAGCTGCGGGATGAATTTGATCATTGCTCCAGAAGCGTGTGGTTGGGAGAGCACCAATCAACACGGCACCTTACAGGAACGGAGCGTGTGGCGGGGAATGCAATTAATCAACAAAGTACCTTAAAGGAACGGAGCGTGTGGGTGGGGAGCGGACCAATCATCACAGTACTTTAAGAAGCCTGTGGTGGGGAAAGAACCAATCCTCACAGGACTTGTGCTATGTATGACTTAGTCCACATTGCAGCCGGCTTGTGGGAGGCAAGAAACAGCGTCTGTGACAGGGGAGGGTTGAATTGGATGATACGAAATTGGGATGGGAGAAAATATAGAAAAATGGGAGAAAAAGTGGATAAAAAAAAAGAGAAACCTGCCCGCCGTTCCCCACCCAGTCCATGGCTGACGGATGCAGTGAAAGAACAAAGACGGGTCCTGAGAGCGGCTGAGAGGAAGTATAGAAAGTCACGCCTCACTGCTGACATCGCCACATATCACAACCTATTGTTAACATTCTCCAAAACCATTACTGCTGCCAAAGCTTCTTTCTTTCACCATAGGATCGAGGCCTCTGCCAAGAACCTTCGCAAACTACATGCTACCATGTCCTCACATCTCACCCCCCCCCCACCCCCTCCCTCATCTCTATCTGCCGAAGACTTTGCGATCTTATTTGAAGAAAAAGTAGAGAACATCCGCAGCTCCTTCTCCCAACCCCCACCCATTCCAAATACTGAATCGAGAACCTCATCCTTCACCCTGTCATCTTTCTCTCCCATTACAGAAGCTGAGACCCTGACACTGGTAACGTTGAACCGTCCGACTACATGCCAGCTGGATCAGTTACCCTCCCCACTCCTCCAGACCATAGCACCAGACATCCTCCCATTCCTAACTGCAACCATCAACTCCTCCCTCAACTCGGGGGTGGTCCCCACCTCCCTAAAACAAGCCAGAGTCACATCGCTCATAAAAAAAAAAACCATGAACCCCACCGGCATAGGCAACTATCGCCCTGTCTCTCTTCTCTCCTTCCTTTCTAAAACACTTGAACGTGCTGTATCCAACCAACTTACTGCTTATCTCTTACAGAATGACCTCCTAGACCCTAATCAGTCAGGCTTCAGGACTGACCACTCCACAGAGACGGCCCTCATTGCAGTCACAGAGGCACTTCACTTAGCAAAAGCGAAAAGGCCTCTCCTCTGTCCTGATTCTCCTAGACCTATCTGCAGCCTTCGACACAGTCAACCATCAGATCCTCCTCGCGTACCTCGCAGAAATGGGAGTGGCTGGCTCTGCGCTGACATGGCTGACATCATACCTCAATGACCACTCCTACCAAGTGTCATGGAGTGGGACCCTGTCGGCCACCCACCCCCTGCGGACGGGCGTCCTCCAGGGCTTGGTCCTAGGACCCCATCTCTTCTCCCTCTACACTAAATCTCTGGGTAACATTATCACGTCTTATGCCTTCTCGTATAATTGCTACTGTATGCCGATGATACTCAACTCTTCCTCTCCTTCCCTCCCTCGGATATCCACGTCTCTGAGCAGATCTCGGCCTGTCTGTCCAACATCTCTGCCTGGATGACGACCAACCACCTCAAACTGAACCTAAGCAAAACAGAATTGCTCCACCTGCCGGCCAAATCCTCCCCCCTGACCGACCTTTCCATCACAGTCGAGAATGCAGCTGTGACCGCGTCCCCGACCGCCAAGAACCTTGGTGTTGTCCTCGACGACCAGTTGAACTTCTCCGCTCACATCGCAGCGACAACCAGAACCTGCAGATTCCTTTTGAGCAACGTCAGAAGGATCCGCCCCTTCCTGACAAAAGAAGCCACCCAACTCCTCGTCCAATCAACAGTCATCTCCCGCCTCGACTACTGCAACACACTGCTCGCTGGCCTTCCGGCGACTGCCACCAAGCCTCTTCAGCTCATTCAGAACGCAGCGGCCCGCCTGATCTCAAACCTACCGAAGTCAGCCCATGTCACCCCACTTCTTAGGGACCTGCACTGGCTCCCCATTGCCGCATGAATCCGCTTCAAGGCCCTCGACCTGGCATACCGTGCGGCAAAGGGAACCGCTCCCGCCTACCTCCGGTCAATGGTCTCTAACTACACACCCTCAAGACCCCTACGCTCTGCATCTTCTGGCCGTCTCAGACCCACTCCTATCCGAGCTCCGGGAGGGTCATCAAGGAGAAGCCACATATTCTCAGTCCTTGCCCCACAATGGTGGAACGAACTGCCCACCACAGTTAGGACAGCCGAAACCCGTCCAATATTTCGCCGTTGACTAAAGATGCACTTCTTCAACCATTATCTGAAATGAAAAAAAAATTATAATAATAATTCTAACCCTAACTAACCTTACTGTCATGCACTTGTCCTAATATACTAACCTACACTGTAGCACTCAACACTTTGATGAACATTGTTACTCAGCTGAGTTGAGCCCTTCCTGATGACTTGTCATACAGAACTTGTAAGTCGTTTGGATAAAAGCATCAGCTAAATGACTAAATGTATTTGATACTGTGCCATCTAATGCAGTGTTTTTTCATACTGTACCATCTAATGCAGTGATATTGATACTGACTGTACCATCTAATACAATGGTTCTGATACTGACTGTACCATCTAATACAGTGGTTCTGATACTGTACCATCTAATACAGTGGTTCTGTTACTGTACCATCTAATGTAGTGGCTTTTCATACTGTATCATCTAATACAGTGGTTCTGTTACTGTATAATCTAATACAGTGGTTCTGTTACTGTACCATCTAATACAGTGGTTCTGATACTTTACCATCCAATACAGTGGTTCTGATATTGTATAATCTAATACAGTGGTTCTGATACTGTATAATCTAATACAGTGGTTCTGATATTGTACCATCTAATACAGTGGTTCTGATACTGTACCATCTAATACAGTGGTTCTGATACTGTACCATCTAATACAGGGGTTCTGTTACTGTACCATATAATACAGTGGTTCTGATACTGTACCATCTAATACAGGGGTTCTGTTACTGTACCATCTAATACAGTGGTTCTGATAATGTACCATCTAATACAGTGGTTCTGATAATGTACCATCTAATACAGTGGTTCTGATACTGTACCATCTAATACAGTGGTTCTGATAATGTACCATCTAATACAGTGGTTCTGATACTGTACCAACTAATACAGTGGTTCTGATACTGTACCATCTAATACAGGGGTTCTGATACTGTACCATCTAATACAGTGGTTCTGATACTTTACCATCTAATACAGGGGTTCTGATACTTTACCAACTAATACAGTGGTTCTGATAATGTACCATCTAATACAGGGGTTCTGATACTGTACCATCTAATACAGTGGTTCTGATAATGTACCATCTAATACAGTGGTTCTGATACTGTACCATCTAATACAGTGGTTCTGATACTTTACCATCTAATACAGTGGTTCTGATAATCTAATGCAGTGGTTCTGATACTGTACCAACTAATACAGTGGTTCTGATACTGTACCATCTAATACAGTGGTTCTGTTACTGTACCGTCTAATACAGTGGTTCTGATACTGTACCATCTAATACAGTGGTTCTGTTACTGTACCGTCTAATACAGTGGTTCTGATACTGTACCATCTAATACAGTGGTTCTGATACTGTACCATCTAATACAGTGGTTCTGATACTGTACCATCTAATACAGGGGTTCTGTTACTGTACCATCTAATACAGTGGTTCTGATACTGTATAATCTAATACAGTGGTTCTGATACTGTACCATCTAATACAGTGGTTCTGTTACTGTACCATCTAATACAGTGGTTCTGATACTGTACCATCTAATACAGTGGTTCTGATACTGTACCATCTAATACAGTGGTTCTGATACTGTACCATCTAATACAGTGGTTCTGATACTTTACCATCTAATACAGGGGTTCTGTTACTGTACCATCTAATACAGGGGTTCTGATAATCTAATGCAGTGGTTCTGATACTGTACCATCCAATACAGTGGTTCTGTTACTGTACCATCTAATACAGTGGTTCTGATACTGTACCATCTAATACAGTGGTTCTGATATTGTACCATCTAATACAGTGGTTCTGATACTGTACCATCTAATACAGTGGTTCTGATAATGTACCATCCAATACAGTGGTTCTGTTACTGTACCATCTAATACAGTGGTTCTGATACTGTACCATCTAATACAGGGGTTCTGATACTGTACCATCTAATACAGTGGTTCTGATAATGTACCATCTAATACAGTGGTTCTGATACTGTACCATCTAATACAGTGGTTCTGTTACTGTACCATCTAATACAGTGGTTCTGTTACTGTACCATCTAATACAGTGGTTCTGATACTGTACCATCTAATACAGTGGTTCTGTTACTGTACCATCTAATACAGTGGTTCTGATACTGTACCATCTAATACAGTGGTTCTGTTACTGTACCATCTAATACAGTGGTTCTGTTACTGTACCATCTAATACAGGGGTTCTGATAATCTAATACAGGGGTTCTGTTACTGTACCATCTAATACAGGGGTTCTGATACTTTACCATCTAATACAGTGGTTCTGATACTGTACCATCTAATACAGTGGTTCTGATACTGTACCATCTAATACAGTGGTTCTGTTACTGTATAATCTAATACAGGGGTTCTGATACTGTATAATCTAATACAGTGGTTCTGTTACTGTACCGTCTAATACAGTGGTTCTGTTACTGTACCATCTAATACAGGGGTTCTGATACTGTACCATCTAATACAGGGGTTCTGATACTTTACCATCTAATACAGTGGTTCTGATACTGTACCATCTAATACAGTGGTTCTGATACTGTACCATCTAATACAGTGGTTCTGATACTGTACCATCTAATACAGTGGTTCTGATACTGTACCATCTAATACAGTGGTTCTGATACTGTACCATCTAATACAGTGGTTCTGATACTGTACCATCTAATACAGTGGTTCTGTTACTGTACCATCTAATACAGTGGTTCTGATACTGTACCATCTAATACAGTGGTTCTGTTACTGTACCATCTAATACAGTGGTTCTGTTACTGTACCATCTAATACAGGGGTTCTGATAATCTAATACAGGGGTTCTGTTACTGTACCATCTAATACAGGGGTTCTGATACTTTACCATCTAATACAGTGGTTCTGATACTGTACCATCTAATACAGTGGTTCTGATACTGTACCATCTAATACAGTGGTTCTGTTACTGTATAATCTAATACAGGGGTTCTGATACTGTATAATCTAATACAGTGGTTCTGTTACTGTACCGTCTAATACAGTGGTTCTGTTACTGTACCATCTAATACAGGGGTTCTGATACTGTACCATCTAATACAGGGGTTCTGATACTTTACCATCTAATACAGTGGTTCTGATACTGTACCATCTAATACAGTGGTTCTGATACTGTACCATCTAATACAGTGGTTCTGATACTGTACCATCTAATACAGTGGTTCTGATACTGTACCATCTAATACAGTGGTTCTGATACTGTACCATCTAATACAGTGGTTCTGATACTGTACCAACTAATACAGGGGTTCCTCAGCCTTATTTGTGTCAAATACAATAGATTCACACTATAGGCTGCGGATCTGTTACGGAGGGGTAAGTGTGCAGGACCCAAAATGCAGAGTAGAAAGAAAATACTGTTTCTTTATTTATTGAAACATCTTTAAGAGCCAATAATAATATAATCACAAACAAAACAAAAGGACGGCAGACGCATCCTGCGAGTTTCCGTAGACAGGTCTTCACGGCAACATTAAATGAAGAACTCACAAGGGGAAAACAAAACTGCTGAACATTAAGTAGACAAGGTACAGACACACAGCAGGTGCCCATCAGCAACCAGGACAGTTAATGTACAGTCAATGTACAGTTTCTACGCCAAATGTATATACACTCCTTTTCTGGACACTTTTGTATCACAAACAGTACTGTATTTGCAAATCTGATATGTCATAAATGTATAGATGTAGCAGTACTGTCTATCTGTATGTCATGTATGTCATATATGTCCTGATGAATTGAAAATGGGGGACCCTGATGTAAACAAGACGAAAGTCTTTCTCTGGTCTGCATCCCCTTAACAATTGTATGTATTGAGCTGTACTGTACTGTACCCATTCTGCAATCTGTTAATAAACTTTTCAATCAATCAATCAATCAGACAACCTAGAGGAAAAGACAGGGTGAGATACTCCAGGGTGGCTCCTAGGAGAGAGTAAAAGCCCCAAACGTTACACGGACCCCTGTTTGATAAGATTTTGTCCGTTTGTAATTGCTGGATATGATGATTATGTCCAGAATGACATTTACTGTAGGAGGGGAGGAACCTATGATCAGAATAGTCACTCTTATACATTCTTTCATTAGGCTGAAATATTGAAATGAATCTAATCCACATTTTTCTGGGGACCTCCAGGAACTTTCTCAAGGAATCCTGGCTGCCCCGGACCCCCAGGTTGAGCAACACTAATTTAGTACAGCGGGAAAATATGTCGTCCACTAGAGGGCAGTGTTTCTCTTCAGAAGAGACCAGACACACTATTTAATCTGCCTTTTGTGAACCATTTGAACATCTATTTTTAAAGTACTTTTGGAGATTAGATTCCATGTATTTTCCTCTCTTCATAATCTGCCAAATGTACACTGTTGAAGATATACTGTTTCAACCCAAAGTCACAAGTGATTTAGCATAATCTGGTATTCCTAAAGAAAAAGTTCCTGAGAGAAAAAGTTACTTGTGTTATGTCCCTTGTGTTAACTTATCGTCTCTAGATAATAAAGTACCTCTATTGTCTTTAACTATGAATGAACATAACACTCTAATGTACCATCTTTAACTAATAAAGTACTCAACCTCTACTGTTTTTAACTATGAATGAACACTCTTCATGAACTTACTTTATTCAGACTTCATTTTACAACTTAATACAGAGTCAATGAGTCATACATTTCTTCATCTGAGGTATAAGACAAACAGCATACAAGCATACAGAATCTGTTTCAAGGGACATAATGCAAGAAAGCGACATATCTGTGTATGTCAGATACTGATACCCTACCAGCTGCTTGGTCCTTCTAGTGATACGTAAGCTCTCTCTCTCTCTCCCCATTTCTCTCTCACTGCCCCCCTCTCTCTCCCCCTGTTTCTATCCCTCTCACTGTTTCTCTCTCTCTGCCCCCCTCTCTCTCCCCCTGTTTCTATCCCTCTCTCCTCTCTCTCTCTCTCTGTGTTTCTCTCCGTTACTCTCTCTCTGCCTCTCTTTCCCTGTTACTCTCTCTCTCTGCCTCTCTGTCTCTCTCCCTGTTTCTCTCTCTCTGTCTCTCTCTGTCCCCCTCTCTCCCCCTGTTTCTCTCTCTCTCTCTCTCTCTCTCTCTCTCTCTCTCTCTCTCTCTCTCTCTCTCTCTCTCTCTCTCTCTCTCTCTCTCAATTCATGAAATATCAACTTACTTATTGCCAAAGCAAGTCCAACATACAAACAATAACATATATAAGCAATAAAAAATACTATAACATTAGCAATTACAGTAAAACAATCAACATAAACTCATTAAATTACAAAATAATCATTCAATCAAGTAATAATTTTACAGATGTAGCCACCCAGAAACATGTATTTACAGAGCTTGTTCTCTTATTGTATGACAACAATCTATATATTTTGCATCTAATACTGTACACTGACTTTTCTCCCCACATATATAACAGCTTTTGATGATCAGGGAGATGGAGATTATCAAAGAAAACCTCTCTTCAAGTTCAAGTTTGTTTTTATTTGTCAGAACAAAATACAGTAAAGAGAAAGTAAGTAAAAAAATTAAGCAGTAAAAAGTAGGTAAAGTCAAATTAAAGCATTACATCACGCGCAGGAGTGGGTTATGAGAATTAGACCATGACTAGGGGTGGTTGTTAGGCCCGAGGCACAGCCGAGGGTCGTTAGACCCCCCATAGGCATGGTCTAATTCTCATAACCCACGACTGCACGTGGTTTAATGGCTTTTATACAATGGCATGCTAATTTCTCAATTCTGATTGGCTGAAACAGTCAAGTTACACATGGGTATTTGTCATAACCCCACGCTCTTGGTCCCAGGACCCGCCCACAACCGAATTACTATCAATCTGCCGTGCAAGTTTTTAGAAGTGAAAGCAAGATGGCGGACAGTAAACGTTATGAATGGATATGTTGATAGGGTCATAAAGACAAAATCAAAAACTATTCTGTCACGGCGAATGTGTTAGTTTCTTACACAATGTTGGATTATGTAATTTTTTATTACTGTCCGCCTTGTTTCCAACTGGTTCTGTATCGTTAGTGGCTTAGCTTGGCATCACTACTGCACTATCTCGCGTACGTGCACGCGTACTGAATAAACCACAAATGTACCTCTAATACCAGTATTAGTCTGACCACACCCCTCATCAGCTTACCTTCATAAGCAGGTGTGTGGTCACCTGCTCTCCTCCTTCTCGCTTTCACCACAAGGAAGAAGTGCCTCGGTAGATCCCCACACTTGACACCATGATGGAAGAAATTGGATTAGGAACAGCTTGGGAAACAAGGATACGTTGACATCATATCTTTATTTTCTCTCTCACTATTTTCGAGAAAATACGGCGATATTGTCTTCGTACTGGAGTGTCTAGAAGATGATGATCATTCTAAAAACCCTCCACCGGTTTTCGTATTGGGAGCACGCCGCTGCATGCTTCTCAACTGCAGTTCCTTGCTGTGTTTGTTGGGGTGAAACCTGTCAGGCCACAGCTGAACTGTCGGACATGCCGCTGTTGTGAGAAGCGGTGCGTTCCAGGTTGGGTGAGTAGTGTTTGCTGGCGGGCTCCACTTGTCTGTTAGTGCTATGGGGGCTACTTGACAAAGTTTATGGAAACCGGCCCCAGGCTAGGGTCCTTTGTTTAGCCGCCTAGGCGACAGAAGGCCTTGGTCTGGAGACCATTATAGTTTTAACTAGTGGGCCGCGACCATTGACACTGGTGATCCCTGTGTGTTCTGGACGAGTGGATTCTCTCTGTCACCGTGTTAAGACCCCATCTTTCATATCCAAATGAGAGTATTCCTTCACGAGGGGATATGTGCATGTAATGTGCGATAGCGGCAGATTCATGTTCGAAGTCAGCTACACAGGCCAGTTGGTACTGTGCTGATTCCGCCGGATGTTCACCGTTGTGAAGCGGTGTTGACGTCTTGTTTTCTCTTTTCTCTTAAAAAGTGAGGAGAGGTTCAGAACGGCGGCCTGTCTGGGTGAGTGTTATGTCATTGTTTACATGTTCATAGCTTACGGTTAGCCAGTCAGCTGTTAACTGCTGCGTTAGCCTGCTGGATCGCTGCATGGCCTGCTTAAGGCCTACTATTAGCCAGTCAGCTGTTAGCTGCGGGGCTAGCATGTCGTGGTCGCTGGGTAAACGTTAGCTTGCTGCTAGGGCCATGGCTGGCGCGGGGTAGCTTAGCTTCTCGCGCGCCGCCGGAGCTCGCTTCTGATCGCCGTTGGCTTGATGCTATTCTGTTGAACGTGCTTTGATTTTAACATGTTTTACACTCTTGACCGCGACGTCATCCTTGACAGGGGATGTTTCGTCGACCCTGCCCTGAGCCTGGACGGGGATTGCGTCAACAAAGAGGACTGTAGCGACTGGTTGGAGCGGCGACGCTGCCCGGATCGAACAACACAGGTCGGCTGTGTTCTACGGTGTCTTGTGACTGCACTTCGCTGATCTGCGTTCCGGGTAGGTACGGGGTTGGCCAGACCTCATAACACGTCTTCTGGTTTTACTTTGCTAAATGTATTGTGAATAACGGTGTTTTTTTCCCAAAACGTGTGTTGTTGCAATGCATTTAGGGTACGTTGCGGGTTATGTGTGAGCTGTTTTTGTCACTGGCAGTTAGCTTCTCCGTGCAGATCGTGATGTGTTGATCTGGTTGTTGTGTGAGAAACATCATGGTGTTTATGTGTACCGTGTACTCACTACTAAGGCAACTAACCTATGAAGCTATGCTTGGTGACAAGTGAGTAAAAGAATGTTCTTTCTCAGACTGTAATGACAATGAACAGTGTGTTCACACATTAACAGGTTTTCCTGTTTTAACTGGCCGTATTGAGGGTAAAATAGGAGGATTGTGTTTTCCCCCCCGGTTCCCTGGGGACTTTATCACCTCCTATCAGACATGTTGTGCATTAATTGTGTCTTTTGTGTGGTAGGGATACGATGTAACTCTTAGCTTGATTGCTGAGGTTGTGCTAAATCTGCTGGAGAAACTTATTTCCTAAAGGGAAATTGGTTTGGTTGCTGTCATGTGTGCTTAGCAAGGCCTGTGGTCGATACTAATCAAGAATGATGTATTCTCTCATTGTGAAAAAAACGGCGTTCCTCTGTTGAGTGTTTTTGCCATTTTTTGTAGGTGATGATGGGTTGTGTGTGTCATGTGACCTACAACTGGGTTGTACTGGCCACAGAAGCACATGTGTATGTTGGACCGGGGTTCTTAGAGCCCTCTCTATTCTGTGTTTTTCCTTGGTAAAAATCAGATAGCAGGTTAGCTCATGCGCTGTGTGGAGCTGTGAAACGCTTCATAGAGCTGACTATGACTGTGTCATATTCTCTTTTTGTCGTTACGTCGTATCATGGGTGTGGGGTCGTAAAGGGGTGAACTGGTAACCTTTCCTCTCCCCATTGTTCTGTCGGTCAGGGGTACACCCCCTGTCCTTCAGGGTTCCCGTCACGTGGCGGTTCGGCACGTTACGGGGGGGGGGGGGGGGGGGGGGAGGGAGTTCCTGGTCCCACGGCCTGGTATATTGGGCGTGTGCACCGCAGGAATTCCCCCGCCATAGAGTACGTCACCGTGCGCGTCTCTGTTGGTAGGACTTCCGTGTGCTGTTCAGGTCCATGTGATGGATCTGTTTTCAGGGGGGGTGGTCAGGGCTCCTCCTCACCAAGCGCCTATTCAGGCCTTCTGTGAGTTCGGACTCCTTCTTCCATGTGAGGAAGCCTCCATCAGAGTACAGAGCCTTCCTCCTCAGATTGTCAAAGTGAGTGGACCCTCTAGAGGGGTCCTTTTCTATTGTATGTATATTCGATTCAATTCGTTTGTTGAGTGTGTATGGGTTCAGTGCCTCTTCCCCGGAGGCCCTAAAACCAGTTTTTTACATGGCTCAAGGTGCAATATATTCTTTTCAATCTGTACAGCTCGCGTGGGAAGTCTCTCTGGGGATCCCCGTCTCTTTCCTATGGGAGGGTGGTGGGATGTAAAAATGTGAAAAATTTTTACCCCGGCTGTGTAGACTGGGATACATACTGTTGATGCTTCCTTCTTTCTATTCCAGAAGTGTTGGAGTTAGGGAGTGTCACACCCCTCTTGTCGTTCCCCTGGGCGCCTTGGGGATTCAATGACAGGTCTAAATAGCCTGTTCATTGATGGGGGTGTGTCCCGACGCACGTATAGTGCTAGCTCGCTGTAAACAGGCGATTGGCTGGCACGCCTTGGTTGCTTGTGGTTGAAACAGCGTTTTTATAAAGCAACTGAGATGGGGGTTTTTCCTCTTCCGATGACCACATCCCATGACCTGGGTGGGTTGTCGACGGATTCTCGTTCATGTCTGGGGGATGATGACGGGATGGATCTGAACATATGTAGTGGGGTCTCACGCCCTTGGGGTGGGCCACCAGGCGCGGTTCGTCCGAACGTCTGGGTGGCGCCTTCTTTTCATGTTAAGATCAACACGCATATCTGCCCTTCTCCTGGAGTAGGCATGTCGGCGTGGTTAGGGCACGGGACTGGTTCTGGTCACGCTGGTCCAGATCAGTTGAACCCGTTGTCCGCCGGGGATGCAGATCTGCTGTTCTGGTACCCTGAGGGACTTGGGCTTTTTTCAGGGGGAAAAATGCCAGGTCGGTCTGGGTGTCACAGGGTTAAGCGCTATGGAGACCCTGGTTGGGTATGTTTTTACTCGGCACTGTCGTCATGGCTTACAGCCATGCCATTCTGTACACGCTCGATCTCGTCGGATCTCGGCCGCTACACAGGTTGGTCCTGGTTAGTACTTGGTTGGGAGACCGCCGGGGAATACCAGGTACGGTGTGCTTAGGGGCTGGTTCTCCATTATTTTTCGCTCCTCTCTCACGCATGGCGAAGAGGGGCCTGTGGGGGTGGTTTTTTGACCTCCTCTGGTGACCCTGTGCTTCCCGTACCGCCAGGCCCGGTCCGAAGTGATGTTTGCGACCCGTAGGCCTGGGTTAACCCTTTTTGGAAACTGAAACACTTGTACTGCGGTATAGCCGGTGTATGCCCGCAGGTGTGTTTTGGAGTTTTTTCTTGAGGGGTTATAGGAACAACCACCGCATTGGGTAACACCGAGGTGGTTGATTCCCTGGTGTGTTGGAGCAGTGTCAACTCCCGGGTTCACCGTTTGAGGGTGCCCCTGCACGTTCATGACGTCTGCCAATCGTGTCAGCCTTCTCTGCCTCGACCCCTCTGGGTGGGGGTTTTTAAATGGAGGCTTGGTCATGCAACACCGCCAGCTTACGCTCCTTCCGCCGGGGCGGCTGTGTTCAGCTGTCCCCTCTGGCGCCTGTCTCGTCCGCAGTCTCCAGGCTAGGGTTAACAGCCTGTTGCCTGGTTTTTCCCCGGTGCGCTGCCTGCTTCCGTTGGTTAACCTTTTTGTGTGCTTACGGCCATGCTGACTGCCTGTTCTACAGGGTCAGTGTGCCAGGCGGTGTACTATTGGGGGGACGGGGCCCGCTCGGCTTACGGCCATACCAACCTGAACACGCCCGATCTCGTCCGATCTCGGAAGCTAAGCAGGTTCTGGCCTGGTTAGTACTTGGATCGGTTTCCGCCTGGGAATACCAGGTGCAGTAACTGAGGGGCCTTTGTCCGAATACGCTGGCGATGTGGGGGGCGGGGCACTACGTGCCCACCTGGTGGGGTCTTGATGCTGGCATCATGGACTTCTCCGGGCCCCCATTCCAGGGAGTCCAGTCCTTTTGGTGGGTCTGGGTCTTCCTTCGCGCTCCGCTGCTACGGCCTTGCCACGGGGTTGGGTTTGCCCTTGGCCCCGTGATTCTGGGGGCAGTAACGAGGTTGTTCCTCCGTTCGTTCCCGGGTGGCATGCGGGTTGTGCGTGTGTGTAGTCGTGGGGTCAAGCCACGGTCTGCTCACCCTGTGCGTTAAGTTGCTTGAGTGCCTCTTCGCACGGTCGGGTCCGTCGCCTTCCCGTGAAGCCTCTAATAGGGGGGATACCCTCCATTAGGGGGGGTCGGGGGGGCTCGGCCCTCCCTGTTCTGATGGTTTTGGGGGGCTGTCAGCGGGGTGTATTTGTCAGCCAAGTGGCTCCGCTTGGCCTCCCTTGTGCAGTAGTGATGCCAAGCTAAGCCACTAACGATACAGAACGTTAGGTTATGACTATAACCAAGTTCTGTTAGTTAGGGGCGATGCTTGGCATCAGACGGCCGCTGCAGCCCTTGTCCTCACCTTGTGGTGAAAGCTTGGGAAGGAGGAGAGCAGGTGACCACACACCTGCTTATGAAGGTAAGCTGATGAGGGGTGTGGTCAGACTAATACTGGTATTAGAGGTACATTTGTGGTTTATTCAGTACGCGTGCACGTACGCGAGATAGTGCAGTAGTGATGCCAAGCATCGCCCCTAACTAACAGAACTTGGTTATAGTCATAACCTAACGTTAAGCTTGACGACTCTTTCAAAGTCGCTCTCTTTCGAAGTTGGTTAAGCTTAGAGTTTGTCTTTAGAGCAGGGCGATAGACCACCAGCCCTGATTCCAAACTCTAACCTTAACCAACTTCGAAAGAGAGCGACTTCGAAAGAGGCCTTTTACTCTCTCCTAGGAGCCACCCTGGAGCAGTTGGAAACAAGGCGGACAGTAATACAATTAGCAATCAATCAATCAATTAATTTGCACAATTTTTATTTTGTTCCACAATGACTCATGACCCACTAATTACACAATCCAACATTGTGTAAGAAACTAACACATTCGCTGTGACAGAATCGTTTTTGATTGAGTCTTTATGACCCTATCAACATATCCATTCGTAACGTTTACTGTCCGCCATCTTGCTTGCATTTCTAACAACTCGCACGGCGGAGTGATAGTAATTCGGTTGTGGGCGGGTCCTGGGACCAAGAGCGTGGGGTTATGACAAATAACCACGTGTAACTTGACTGTTTCAGCCAATCAGAATCGAGAAATTTGCATGCCATTGTATAAATATACAATATACAATACAGAGTAAAATGAGTACCAGTGAGGTAGAATGCAGACTGCAGAGGTACAAAACTTGGGGTAGGGTGCAAATGAGGTATGAATGTGGTGCAAATCGCTTTAATAATAGATAAATATAAAGTGTGTTAAAGTGTCTCTTATATCTTTATATTTCTCACAGTGTAGTAGGAAGTGAGATTCTGTCTCACCTGATGACAAAGTGAACACAGCCTGGCCTCTCTGGGCATCCAGTTCTGCCTGGGACGGCCTGTTTCTATGGCCAGGCTGTGTCCACTCAGTCTGTAGCGTGTCAATGTTTTTCTTAATTTTATATCATTCTCGGTGGTCAGGTGTTACGGTCCTTATGTGTATATATATATGGAGTTATGTATGTTATCGGTTGTGTATATAGGCATGTTTTGGGTTGTTGTTGTCTTTTGTCTCCCTATTGTGCCTACATATAGGCATTTTGCGGAGGCTGGTAATTTATTTAATAGGAACTATAATGGACCTTGTCCTGTTGATTCTGATTGTTTGTACCCTGTGGGCGTCACTTCCCATTTCTCCTTTCAACCTTTTACAGCTGTATTTGATGCTTTGCAATCAATTGATGCAAAGTGTTCTACAGGTGAGGATAACTTAGAGTCTTTTTTTATTAAGTTGGCTGCACCAGTTATCGCTGAACAGATTACTTATATTTTGAATCTCTCTATCTCATCAGGTAGATTTCCTCTAGTTTGGAAATCTGCACGGGTGATTCCTTTACATAAGGGAGGTGATAGGGATAACTTAGATAATTATCGTCCTATCTCCAGGCTACCTTGCTTAGCTAAAGTCCTGGAAACACTAGTAAGTAAACAACTCAAATATTACCTTTCAACTAACTCCATACTTAGCTCTCAACAATCTGGTTTTAGAGCCAAACATAGTACAACATCAGCCATCACTTTGGTTACAAATGACATTATTTCAGCATTAGATAAGAAGAAACATTGTGCTGCCCTCTTTGTTGACTTATCAAAAGCATTTGACACAGTTGATCACTACTTACTTCTAAAGAAACTATCTAACATTGGGTTGGATGATAATGCCTGTGTCTGGTTTCAGGATTATCTATCTTCTATGCGGCAGTGTGTGAAGTTAGGTCAAGCACAATCTGAATTCTTGGCCATGACTAAAGGTGTGCCACAAGGTTCAGTTTTGGGTACTGTCCTTTTTACAATTTATATTAATGATATTGTTTCTTCTTTGTATGGATGTCATGTAGGGCTGGGCGATATGACGATATTATATAAATATCGGGTACAGTTCATTAACGATACACTTTTTAAACGTATCGTGGATATCGTGATGTTTTGCCCAAGAGGCTTGTGTCGCGTCAATCTGGTCCACACGTTGACACTTTTGAACAGCGCCGCCCCACACACACACTACTGCATCAAAAGTTACTACTTATGATAACAAAGGCATTCGTTTTGTGGCATTAACGTTATATAGTTACACTTTCAATAACATCAGCGTATTTACATAGCAACGGCCGAGGTCGACCTAGATATAGCAAGCATTAGTCGTTCATATCTCAGCCCGTGCTGACTCAGTTGTGCCCATTCTGCGGTCTGTTAATAACGTTTTCAATCAGACAGATGTATGGAAAGGCTTTTATTATAACATCTGTTGCAGTAAAATCATTATGCCTCCAGTCGTTTAGTCATTCTGCGGAGCTAAAAGCTAAACGTCGGCCGCGGCGAGCTACCGCTGCCATTGTTGTTGTCATTGAGCTCTCCAATGGCGGAAGTAAAAAATGAATATGCGCTTGCCGATTGGTGCTAAGAACAGCAGGGCGGGTGCAATCGATGTGACGTAATTGGCAGACGCGACTGTCAATCAAAATGATTCTGTTTGCCGACTGAATGAATGAAAACGTTATTAACAGATTGCAGCATGGGTACAATACAGTACAGCTCAATACAACAACAGTCAACAGTGGACTGGAGGATGCAGACCAGAGAAAGACTTTGGTCTTGTTTACATCAGGGTCCCCCATTTTCAATTCATCATATTTCATATCTAAATCATATAATATCTCATTGCTAAATATATGCAATATATAATCTAATAATCTAAATCTAATATATAATATAAAAATGCTAAATGCATGGGTATTTTATTTTGTCTTTAATGTTAGCTTGCAAACTCAAATACTGTCTTGGTAAGCCTCATAATGAATTGTTTGGGGAAAAAAAGAAAAACATTGTGATGCGTATCGTGTATCGCCGAAAGGTCAGAAAATATCGTGATATCATATTTAGGCCATATCGCCCAGCCCTAATGTCATGCCCATCTGTATGCTGATGACACAATTGTGTACTGTATTGCAGACTCTGTACAGCTGGCCTTTGAGAAATTGCAACTTTCCTTTTATGCTCTACAGGATGCCCTTACTAGTCTTAAATTGGTTCTTAATGCTAGTAAGACAAAGTTTATGTTATTTTCAAAATATTAACCTTGATGATGTGAAGATATCTACTGTCAGTGGCTCTTGTATAGAGAGAGTCACTGAGTATAAATATCTTGGCCTGTGGCTTGACGAGAAATTAACATTTAAGTTCCATGTGGAAAATCTTGCCACTAAACTGCGACAGAAAATTGGTTTCCTGTACAGAAACAGATCCAATTTTCCTCTATTTAGTAGAAAAAGAATTGTGGAATCAGTCTTCTTATCGGTTTTGGACTATGGTGATGTAATTTATAGGCATGCTGCGGCATCAACTCTTAAACCTCTGGATTCTGCATATCACTCAGCTCTCAGATTTATAACTGGTGACAGATATGATACTCACCATTGTGTCCTGTATGATAGGGTGGGTTGGCCTTCTCTTGCAGAAAGGCGCAACAAACACTGGTATTTATTTATTTTTAAAGCCCTTATTGGTAAACAACCTGTTTATATCTCCTCACTGTTAAATTGGAATATTGGAACCTATTCAACTCGATCGAATGACTGGATGGTTCTTAGGGTTCCTCAGATTTTACATTTACATTTACATTTAGTCATTTAGCTGACGCTTTTATCCAAAGCGACTTACAAGTTCTGTACGACAAGCCATCAGGAAGGGCACAACTCTATCAGCTGAGCAACAATGTTCATCAAAGTGTTGAGTGCTACAGTGTAGGTTAGTTTATTAGGACAAGTGCATGACAGTACGGTTAGTTAGGGTTAGATTTTTTTTTTTTTTTTTTTGGTTTGTTCTGTTTTTTTTATTTGTTCTGAGCTAGGGAAGTCAGCCTTTTCCTTTGATGCCTCTAACTCATGGAATGTCCTTCAACTCACGCTAAAATTGGAGGTTCTCCCTTCCCTTGGAATGTTTAAATGTATGATTTCAGACCATTGTGTGACTACCTGTAACTGTTTTAGTTGATATTTTAAAATTATTTTTAAACGTTTTTAATTTGTTTTACTCTGGTGTTTAAATTTCTGTGAATATTGTTTTTATTATGTACTGTACAATCGTCGTTTCTGTAAATGAGGGAAACCTCAGATGCTTACGATTTTAAATAAAGGTTGAAATTAAATATCTATTTCTCAGGTGTCTCCCAGTTCCAGCTTCCAGCAGCCAGCTGGTCAATCAGCAACTCACCCCAGTGCAACGGCAGCTGAAGCTGATCTGCAATCAACATCCACTATCCATTTATATATCCCATTGTGGGCAGTGTTAGTTAGCTCTTTTGGCTCATTGTGGTGGTGGGTGTCTCTCTGTGTCTTTGGTGATAATTCTCTTTGTGTCGTTTGGTATAGAGCCGTGGCTCTTTAGTTAAGCATTACATCACACGCAGGAGTGGTTTGTGACCAATAAACCATGCCTAGGGGTGGTTGTTAGGCCCGAGGCGCAGCCGAGGGTCGTTAGACCCCCCTAGGCATGGTTTATTGGTCACAAATCACGACTGCACGTGGTGTAAAGCTTTTATACAACTGCCAGATTCATCCAACCTTATTTCTATACAATAAACACACATTAATCGAAGATTTATTGAAAAAACCATCCGCCAGAAAAAGTAGTTCCCACAACTCCATGTGGAAGCAGCTTGAAGTGCATCCAACCAAACTAACACATCCAACTGTGTATTATTGGAATGATTGAGAGAAGTTGCCTCATGTGGAAGCAGCTTGAAGTGCATCCAACCAACTAACACATCCAACTGTGTATTATTGGAATGATTGATTGAAAATTTTATTACCAGATGCAGAATATAAAGTAGGTAAAACAAATTAAAACGTTTTCTTTGCCCTATAGGAAAAAAACGTTTTCTTCGCCCTATTTTTTTATTTATTTCTTTTAGCCTAAACTTAACCAGTTGGAAACCAGGGGTACAGTAATAAAATTAGCAATCAACCAATCAATCAATTCAATAGACCATGCTCACTTAAAACAGCGCTGCTTCTCTCTCAGTCTGACTCCCCCGCTGTTGCAGACAGGAGTGTGTGTGTGTGTGTGTGCGTGTGTGTGTGTGTGTGTGTGTGTCACAGTGTGTGTGTGCGTGTGTGTGTGTATGTGTGTGTGTGTGTGTGTGTGTGTGTGTGTGTGTGTGTGTATGTGTGTGTGTGTGTTTGTGGGTACGCCAGCGTCGGACAGTGTGTGAGAGAGAACGCTGCAGTCAGTAGAAAGTAGGAAGGAAGAAATTTAAATCAATCAATTAATCTATCAATCAATCCGCGATTTTTCTTTTGTTCTAGATTGAGTCAAGACCCATCAATTACATCATCCAACATTGTTTAAAGGACTAACACATTCCCCTTGACAGAATCGCTTCATATTTAGTCGTTATGGTGCTTTCAACATAACCATTTGTTGTCCGCGATCTTGTTTTCTCCCGGAGTGAGCCGGGGAGGGTTATGTGATTCGGTTGTGGGCGGGTCCTGAGCCCAGGACCGTGGATTGTTGCCAATAAAGACGTGTGAATGGCCAATCAGAATCGAGAAATTTGCATGCCGTTGTATAAAGGTATATAGAGCAGTGTGAAAGATATCAGTCATAATCAGCCAGTATCACCTCGTCACCTGTGTTCATGAAGTTTCTGCGTTGTGTTTATCTCTTACTCCAAAGTCGACCTTCTCATACTGGCTGTACAACTGTTTCATCCCCGTTAATGCTATCCGTAATCAGAAGAATTCGACACTGGCAAACGTGGTACCTTTCTTGGAAAACGTTGTTTATTCCATAAACATAGCCTCTGTACCAGGAAATCCCTTCCCCTGTCTCGAACGTTGCTAGACTATGCCTCCCACTGGTCGGCTGCAGTGAGGACCAAGCCTTGCATCACGTGTCCCCTCCTGTACACGAGGAGGCAGCTGTCGCATCTTTTCACCTAAACAGTGCGATCTCTCAGTGGCGAGGAGTAGCGCGTGGGAGGCTGCCCCCGATACTTCCTGATTCTGCTGTACAGGCGCACCAACCGACCTGTAGGAGTCGCTGTCCACAACGTCCAATCCCCACCCACCGGCTTTCCCACCCTCTAATACTGCCAATTGTATTAGTATGAACGACCAGCCAAGCCGGTAGCAACGGCGAGAGCTGGGCTTGATACCAGCATATCCTGCGTTAGTGGCGAGCGCCTTGCCCACTGCGCCACTTAGCCGCCCGAGCAGTGGTTGGTATTTGATATACTTGTCCTGGAAGGCTTGGTCCATAGTGATTATAGTAACCATATTACTAAATACAGGTCACTTTCATGGGAAGGACACGAGAAATTCCTGGAGAGAAAACCCTTTATGATGGTGTGATGATGTATTATTCACCATCTTGCTGTGATTGTTGCATCAATATATAAAATGGTGGGTTTTCTAAGATGGAGTCGACTGACGTGACGACTCTGCTCGAACCCCTTCTGCTCCTTTTTATCACCCCCCCCACCCTCCCCTCTCCATTGCTTCCATGCACCTCATCCTTCACCCTCCTCTTCTCCGTGGTCTCTCCATCTTTGCCCCTAGTCTCAGTCAAACTATGACCCTCCCTGTTCATTTTCTCTCTCTCTCTCTCTCTCTCTCTCTCTCTCTCTCTCTCTCTCTCTCTCTCTCTCTCTCTCTCTCCGTCTCGTTCTTCAGTTGCTTCCTCCATGTTTATCCCCATCATGTTCTGTTATGTTCTTGCCCTCCCTCCCACATTCGTTCCTTCTCCCTTACTCTCTCCATCCCTCCCCCTCATCCCTCCCTCTACCAATGCCTCCCTCTATCCACCTCCCTCCGTCACTCACCCCACCTCCTTCGCTCTCTCCATCCCCCTATCTTTACCCCCCTCTCACTCCACCACCCTTTCCCCCCCTCCTCTCTTCTCCACCCCCTCCCCTTTCTTTCTTTCTTTCTTTCTTTCTTTCTTTCTTTCTTTCTTTCTTTCTTTCTTTCTTTCTTTCTTTCTTTCTTTCTTTCTTTCTTTCTTTCTTTCTTTCTTTCTTTCTTTCTTAATTTCTTTCTTTCTTTCTTTCTTTCTGAGCAGGCGGTCTGCTGTCAGAGTGCTCTCTGGTCAAGGTGTCCAGGGCGGAGCTCTCCACATACAAGAACACCATTGACTGCCACGCTGGGTGGAGCCTTTGGTCCAACATCTCCTTGTCGCCTTGGAGACCGTTGCCCGGGGACACGGCTGCTCATTGGCCCACATGGCGACCCGCTACATCCTGGACCAGCCGGCGGTGGGCGGGGTCATTGTGGGCTGTCTGGGCCTGGGCGTCACCGGGTGGGGGGTTGGGGGGGGGGGGGGGGGGGGGGGGGGGGAGCAGCAGCAGCACGTGGAGCAGAAGCTTACGATGGAGAACATGGCCGCCATGGAGGATGTGGCATGGCGTGCTGGGGACCTCGTGGTGCTCGTCGAGGACTGTGGGGACGAGGACAGGACGCCAGAGAGGGAGGAGGGACAGGGTGACTGGGTGGACAATGACTGGGAGAGGGAGGAGGACCATGGGAGAGGGAGAGAGCAAGGGGTGGAGGAGAAGAGAGAGAGTGAGGAGGAGGGAGAAGGAGAGGAGGACCATGGGAGAGGGAGAGAGCAAGGGGTGGAGGAGAAGAGAGAGAGAGTGAGGAGGAGGGAGAAGGAGAGGAGGCGAGCATGTAGTCAACGAGACACTGCAGAATCCTCGCCATGTGCTTTCATACAGCAGGGCACAGCTCTGTAGTGGAGAAACAACTCAGGCTCCATAGAATATTACATATAATATCTCATGACTGCATTCTAGGGATGTCCGATATTATCGGCCGATATCAGCATTAAAATGTGATATCGGAAAATATCGGTATCGGTTTTCATTTTTTTTTTTTTTTTTTTACATTTCTATAACCTTTATTTACCCAGGCAAGCAAGTAAGAACAAATTCTGATTTTATTTATTGTCAAAAGTATGCATAATGTTGTGTTAATTCCACAACAAGAGATATGTAATGTTAATTACCTGAAATTATTCTATTTTTTGGGGGGGGGGACCCTGCATATATCGGTATCGGTTGATATCGGTATCGGAAATTAAGAGTTGGACAATATTGGTATATCGGTATCGGTAAAAAAGCCAATATCGAGCATCCCCCACTGCATTCCAATGTTAAAGGCTCTTGCTTTTACTTGGATTCACACAACCTGCCATGAAAGGTGCAATTATTCTATTATTATACATAGATCTTTTAAATGAGGTGTTAAATAATCAAATGATCTTGTTTTACAAAAATGTCATCAGACTTCTTCATTGATTGAGAAAATAATACTATCAACCACTATCAATTATCAACTTATGTGACTAGAGTTATTTTCTTACATTTTTAAAGCTAAGATGCATTTACTGTCTGTATAGTTTGGGTACAATATCAATATCATAAGCTACACTCACAACGTACAGTGAGTGTATGTACCGCTCTGGAATGTATTTCACTCTCAATATACACTACACACACAATGAAGCTTCATCTTTACAAGCTTCTCACATTACTTTGTTTATATCCGGTGCACGTTTGTTTGTCCTGGTATTGACAAGGAGTCGGTATCCATGGCATGGCACAATGGCTGTTGATATTTCTTTGTGTCTGAGAAACTGCCCGTAAGGTAGGGTGTGTGTGTGTGTGTGTGTGTGTGTGTGTGTGTGTGTGTGTGTGTGTGTGTGTGTGTGTGGTACGGGGGATGGGGGGGTTAATTGGAGTGGAAGGAACATGACAGCACTAGCGGCGTCTGTGTGTGTGTGTGTGTGTGTGTGTGTGTGTGTGTGTGTGTGTGTGTGTGTGTGTGTATTTATACAGATGATAAGCGGACACATTGACATGCTGTACATTAGCAAACAGATTCACTCCTCCCTCAATCCCTTTTACATAAAAAACACACACATAATACATGATACATTTGTGGCAGTTGTGCCTGCCGCCTGCCGCTTGCCACACGCCACCTAACCTAACCTGCCACCCAACACCTAACCTAAGCTCCCACCTAACACCTGACCTTCTTACTGTCTTTTACTATTATGTACTATGCTACTATGTCTATATTACTATCTACTACAGTATGTACTATGCTACTATGTCTATATTACTATCTACTATGTACTTTGCTACTATATATTACTATCTACTACCTACTATGTCTATATTACTATCTACTATGTACTATGCTACTATGTCTATACTACTATTTACCTACTACCTACTGTGCCAATATGTCTATACTACTATCTAATATGTACTATGCTACCATGTCTATACTACTACCTATGTAGCCACTACCTACTGTGCCAATATGTCTATACTACTATCTACTATGTACTTTAGATACGCTACTATGTCTATATTACTATCTACTATGCACTATGATACTATGCCTATACTAATACCTACTACCTACTATGCCTATACTACTACCTACTACCTACTATGTGCTATGCCTATACTACTAGCTACTATGCTAATATGTGTAATTGTGTATACTAGTACTATCTACTATGTACTATGCTACTATGTCTATACTACCATCTTGGGGGTGACAGTGGCTCAGGAGATAGAGTGGGCGTCTGGTAATCAGAAGGTTCCCGGTTCGATTCCCGCTCCTCCCGGGCAGTGTGTTGAAGTGTTCTTGAGCAAGACACTTAACCCCTAATTGCTTCCGATGAGCAGGTTGGCACCTTGCATGGTTTCCTCCACCGTCATGTGTGTGAATGTGTGAGTGGATGGGTGAAATGTGAGGAACAAATATTGTAAAGCGCGTTGGATAAAAGCGCTATATGAATGCACCATTTACCATCTACTATGCTATTATGCCTATACTACTACCTACTATGCACTCAGAGGGTTGCACTCAAGTTCTACACTTTTAAATGAACAATACCACTTACCATTAGCTGCCAGAGGTATACCCCTCCTGCTGACTTGTTGTACACACAAGAATTGGCTTAATGATTAA
>NC_140181.1:92663656-92703656 GCF_963971535.1 Notolepis coatsorum | reverse complement strand
CAGACTCCTGCTGAGCTACTGTATAGAACCAGGGTCAAAGGTCATCCAAAACATCAAATCCAATCACCTTCGGGCCTCCTCGCCAGCTTGGTATAGTCAGCAAAGGACAATGACTGTAGACAATGTAATATACTATGCATATACTATAGAACAACTAAAACTATCATTTTATATATATGTTTTTAAGCACTGAAAAGTGGTGTAGAAATAAAAATTTAAGATAAGATATTCCTGGGCGGCTAAGTGGCACAGTGGGCAAGGCGCTCGCCACTAGTGCAGGAGATGCTGGGTTCGAGCCCAGCTCTCGGCATCGCTACCAGCTTGGCTGGTCGTTCATACTAACACAATTGGCAGTGTTAGGGGTGGGAAAGCTGGTGGGTGGGTCCTGGTCGTTGTAAACAGCGACTCCTACAGTTCGGTCGGGGCGCCTGCTCAGCGAGGAAATGATCTAAGGGGGGTAGTGTGATCCTTCCACACGTTACACCCTCTCAGTGAGAGTCCGCGCTGCCAGGTGAAAAGAAGCGGTTGATTGGCTACACATGTGTCGGAGGAAGCATGTGATAGCCTCCACTCTCCCAGACCAACCGTAGGGGGTAGGTGCGCAGCGACCAGGAAGGGGATTGGGAATTGGCATAACGACTAACATTGGGATGGGAGAAAAACTGAGGAAAAAGGAAAAAAAAAAATATATAAGATATTCCTTTATTCATCCCCTTTGGGAAATTCAGGCATCACAGCAGTTTGGGGGAGGGTACAGGTATGGGCAGGGTAATATAAGAGAGACGTAAATATAGGGAGGTGTAGTCTGACGTCACTGGTTGTTCCACCCGTATAGGGATTTATCATTGGGAAAATGGATTATCGGCTATTGTAACAATTCTGCCGCATGAACATTGGCAAGCTTTCCATTTTTGCACAAAATGAGTTCCCTTCTATCACTAACATGATTGTTTAAGCATTTTTGGTTGAAACAAAGGTAGTTATAAGGTTTTTAATTTGTCGTAAAAAGTAGGCAGCCTGTTGTTCAGTACACAGCCGCTATTGGTCTGTTAGGCTGTCGCCTTTTCCCCGTCACAAGCAGCTGATAGTACCAAGCTAGCTAGCTAACGTTAATGTTACCCCGCTAACGTTAGCATTATGTCTATTGTCGTGAACCATTTTAATTGGGGGCATGTAGATGAGTTTCGGGAACTAGTAAACTTCTCTCTCACACCCAGCAGCAGATGCAGGAAAAGACCAGTACCATCTCTGACAACTCTACTCGGCTTTGGCTTAACATCCACAGAGGGAAGAGCAAGGTCATGAGAATCAATACTGACAACACATGACCCATCATTCTGGAAGGAGAAGCGTTGGAAGAGGTAGACAACTTCACCTACCTGGGAAGCATGGTTAACAAGCAAGGAGGAACCGATGCTGATGTGAGAGCCAGGATTGGCAAGGCCAGAGGAGCCTTTCTCCAACTAAAAAACATCTGGAGCTCAAGAGACATTTCCATCACAACCAAGATTAGGATCTTTAACACCAACGTGAAGTCAGTCCTACTCTATGGCGCTGAGACCTGGAGGATCACTGCCAGCACAACCAATAAACTACAAGTTTTCCTAAACACCTGTCTGCGCCGAATCCTCCAGATTCGCTGGCCTAACACCATCAGCAACAAAGACCTGTGGCAACGAACACAACAACAGCCAGCAGAGAAAGAGATTCTCCAACGGTGTTGGAGATGGATTGGCCATACACTTTGTAAACCATCCCTGAGCATCACAAGACAATCTCTCAGGTGGAACCCCCAAGGGAAAAGAAAGAGAGGCCGACCACGAAACACCTGACGCAGAGACTTGGAAGATGATGCCAAGAAGATGGGACACACCTGGGGCCAGCTGAAGAGCTCAGGATCGGGATGCTTGGAGAACCCTTGTTGACGGCCTATGCCCCAAACGGGGTAAAAGGCGTAAGTAAGTAAAGTAAGGTTAGCTTTAGAGATAAATGGCTATGATCACAGAGCACTAGTGTTGAGTGAAACAGATACTAGCCACAGATTCAGGGTCAGTTATTTTCCCATTGTACGAATTGTTAAGCTTATGGAATGTAAGGGAAATCTGATTCTAGGTCTGTGACTAGTGGGCAGGAGGCTACGCTGTGGTGACATCAGTCAGCAGCGCCAAATAGCAGTGTAGTTTCCCAGCGAACGAAAACATAAACGTTGTTATTTTGCTACCTTTGCGATTAATTGCGAATATTTTCATGTTGAGCTATAGATTGTGGATAAATACGCACAGAAAGGTACTTATCTAAAACGAGCCGATTTAGAAATGGTCAATGGGGAAATACATTGCATTCCACAGAGGGTGGAACAGGAAAAAATGAAAATGACGTAACCACTACACCTCCCTATAGGAGAGACATAAATATAGGATAATATATTAGGATCCTATAGGTTGGTTGGTATAGGATAATACCAACCAACCATGAACTCCACTGTCATAGATAACATTTACAGTCACATTTACACACTCCGCCCCCTGGTACACCCCTGAGCTTCGCTCCATGAAAGCCAAGGGCCGCCAGTTGGAGAGGCGCTGCAGGAAAACAGGCCTCGCTGTCCATGCCCAGGCCTACTCTGACCACATCATTTCCTACAGACTTGCCCTCACCCAAACCAAGTCCTCCTTCTACTCTGATGTCATCTCCAAAGGCCAAGGGAATTCCAAAGCCCTCTTCTCCACCATCACCAAACTCCTCAAGCCCCCCGACAACCCCCTCCAGACCACCTCCTCTGATCTCTGCAACAGATTCACGGAATTCTTCCTAAACAAAATCGACGCCATCTACCAGCAGCTCCAGTCTACTCCTGTGTCCCCCACACCTCCGGTTGCTAAACATGACCCTCTGCCCCATCCCACTTACTCCTTTTCATCCTTCTCCCTGGTGGACACCGACTCCATTACGAAGCTGGTGTCGGGCTCTAAATCCTCCACCTGCTCTCTGGACTCTATGCCCACCACCCTGGTGAAGGCTGGCCTGCCTGCCCTCTGTCCTCTCATGGTAGACATCATTAACTCATCCCTGTCCACTGGCTCCGTCCCTGCTGACTTGAAGGTGGCAGCAGTCAGCCCAATTCTAAAAAAAACCTGGTCTGGACCCCGATAACCTCAACAACTTCCGCCCCATTTCAAACCTCACCTTCCTCAGCAAGGTCCTCGAGCGCGCAGTAGCCGCCCAGCTACAGAGTCACATGGCCTACCATGACCTGTTTGAACCACTCCAGTCTGGGTTCAGGGCTAAACACAGCACCGAGACCGCCCTGATCAAGGTAACAAATGACCTCCTCATGGCTGCTGATGCTGGCAACATCAACATCCTCATCCTCCTGGACCTCTCAGCTGCCATCGACACCATCTCACACTCAATCCTCCTAGACCGCCTGGAAAGTGTCCTTGGCATCACTGGTACCCCCTTGTCCTGGTTCACATCCTACCTTACCAACAGGTGGCAGTATGTTTCCCTCTGGGGGTCCAGGTCAGCTCCAGCACCTGTTAAACAGGGTGTTCCCCAGGGTTCGGTGCTAGGTCCGCTCCTTTTTATGATTTACCTCCTCCCACTCGGTGATATCATAAGGAAACACGGCCTCCACTTCCACTTCTATGCAGACGACACGCAGCTTTACCTCCACACCAAACCCTCGGCTCCCCTTCCTCCCCCCTCCCTCACTGCCTGCCTCCAGGACATAAAAACATGGATGACCACCAACTTCCTTCAACTCAATAGCAAGAAGACCGAACTAATAGTTGTAGCCTCCCCAGCCCTCCTCCAAAAGATCGACCACCTTGTTCTCTCCGTGGATGGCTACTCCATCTGCCCCTCCACAGAGGTAAGGAACCTGGGCGTAATACTGGACTCAACCCTCTCATTTCACCCTCACGTCAAGTCTGTCACCAGATCCGCCTTCTTCCACCTCAGAACCATCTCCCGCCTCCGCCCCTCACTCTCCGACACCTCAGCGGAAACACTCATTCACGCCTTCATCACTTCCCGCCTCGACTACTGTAACGGAATCCTTCTTGGTGCCTCCAAGAAGGTTCTGGATCGCTTACAGTACGTCCAAAACTCTGCCGCGAGGGTCCTCACGTGCACCAAACCCTGGTAGCACATCACCCCCACCCTGCAAAAGCTCCACTGGCTCCCCATCAACTACCAAATCCCCTACAAGATCCTCCTCCTCACCTACAAATCCCTGCACGGGTTGGCCCCTTCCTACCTGACGAACCTACTCCACCCCTACACTCCAGCACGAGGCCTCCGATCTTCCAACTCCGACCTCCTCACCATCCCCCGCACCAGGCGTTCCACACTGGGAGACCGAGCTTTCGCTGTAGCTGCCCCCAGACTGTGGAACTCCCTCTCCCCCCTCATCCGAGGCTCTGACACCATCAACCTCTTCAAAACCAAGCTAAAAACCCACCTGTTCACACTTGCCTTCACGTAACACGGCCCCGCTCCCAAGTAGCCCACCCCTGTTTTTTTTTTTTTTTTTTTTTAAGCCACATATTCCGTTGTTTTGTTTTGTTTTGTTGTTGTTTGTTTTGTTTGTTAATTTCAACCACTTCATCCAATTGGACAGAACCTTGCTTCCTTTTTTATCTCTTTTATCTTATTTGTTTTTTCTTGTTGTTACTATACACAGATATTCATAATTTATTTTTTATCTTTTATGTATTTTATTATATTTTTTCAATTTTTTCAATTTTTTTTTTCATCCTTTCCTTGTACAGTGTCCTTGAGTCTGAGAAAGGCGCTTCTCTCTTAAAATCCAATCTATTATTATTATTATTATTATTATTATTATTATTATTATTATTATTATTATTATTATTATTATTATTATTATTATTATTATTATTATTATTATTATTATTATTATTATTATTATTATTATTATTATTATTATTATTATTATTATTATTATTATTATTATTATTATTATTATTATTATCACAGTGGAGAATGTAGCCGTGGCTTCGTCCCTGACCGCCAAGAACATACAGTAGGTGTAGTCCTTGATGAATGGTTGAACGTCTCCGCTCACATCGCCGTAACGATCAGAACCTGCAGATTCCTCCTGAGCAACGGCAGAAAGATCCGCCCCTTCCTGACAAAAGAAGCCACTCAACTCCTCGTTCTTCTTTCATGCAACAGTTGAGTCTGTCCTTTTGTATGGCAGTGAATGCTGGACCTTGAAGCCCACCCTGCAGAAGTCCTTGGATGGGTGCTACACCAGAATGATGCGTGTGGTGCTCAACATCAACAGGGATGAGCATGTCACTAATGCAAACTTGTATGGGGGGGTGCTAAAGGTGAGCGATAAAGTGGCAGTCAGGAGAATGAGGCTGGCAGGTCGCGTGAATATTTTAGGCAACCAACTTGTGTTTAGCGTTTCTCTGATTGGCCACTACGCCCATGTGACCGCGGCAGCGTGAGAGAGCTGCAGCGCGGAAATAGGCTGTCTATTGCCTCGCGCTGCAGCTCAGACCTCCTATCCCCCTATTCCAACACCAGGTCCCTCAGGTCAGCCGATCAGAGGCTCCTGACAGTCCGGAGGTCTAACCTCAAGCTCAGGGGGGGCCGTGCCTTTGCTATCGCAGCCCCTGAACTGTGGAACAGCATCCCCACCTCCATTAGGCTCGCCCCCTCGATAGATGCCTTCAAATCAAGGCTCAAAACCCACTTCTACTTACTAGCCTTTCCCGTTCACTGACTCATGCCCTGTTTTTCTATGTGTTTGCCTGTGTGTCCTCCCATAAAACGGAGTGTGATTGTTGTCTATATGTATCTTGTGTATTTACCCTCTGTACAGCACTTTGGTTGACACGCGTCATGTGAAATGTGCTTTATAAATAAATGTGATTGATTGATTGATTGATTGTCTATTGCCATTCTCTAAGACAAACTCTAACCTTAACCAGCTCCTTAACAGCGCCTAAACGTAACCCTTCTAACCTTAACCAACTCCGAAACAATGCCTAACCTTAACCTTAACCATAACCAACTCCGAAACAATGTCTAACCTTAACCTTAACCATAACCAACTCCGAAAGAATATTGCCATTCTCTAAGACAAACTCTAACCTTAACCAGCTCCTTAACAGTGCCTAAACTTAACCCTTCTAACCTTAACCAACTCCGAAACAATGCCTAACCTTAACCTTAACCAACTCCGAAACAATGCTTAAAGTTAACATGCCTAAACTTAACCGGCGAAAGAATGCACGTTAAAAAAAGTAAAAAAAAAAAAAGGGAATCGAACTACCGCAGGATCCACAGCAAGGCAGCGCTAACAATTGAGCTAGTTCTGGATGTTAAAAAAGGGGGGATTACTGCTACATAATGCTGCCGCGACAGAGCTCCGCGGCAGAGCCTGGTTGCCTTTAATATTTAGGCGACCTGCCAGCGGAGCTCTGCCGCGGAGCTCTGTTGCGGCAGCATTATGTAGCAGTAATCCCCCCTTTTTTAACATCCAGAACTAGCTCAATTGGTAGCGCTGCCTTGCTGTGGATCCTGCGGTCTGTTGGTGACAAGTTCAATTCCCTTCAATTTTTTTTTTAACGTGCGTCGGTTAAGTTTAGTAGGCATGTTAACTTTAAGCATTGTTTCGGAGTTGGTTAAGGTTAAGGTTAGGCATTGTTTCGGAGTTGGTTAAGGTTAGAAGGGTTAAGTTTAGGCGCTGTTAAGGAGCTGGTTAAGGTTAGAGTTTGTCTTAGAGAATGGCAATATTCTTTCGGAGTTGGTTATGGTTAAGGTTAAGGTTAGACATTGTTTCTGAGTTGGTTATGGTTAAGGTTAAGGTTAGGCATTGTTTCGGAGTTGGTTAAGGTTAGAAGGGTTAAGTTTAGGCGCTGTTAAGGAGCTGGTTAAGGTTAGAGTTTGTCTTAGAGAATGGCAATAGACAGCCTATTTCCGCGCTGCAGCGCGAGGCAATAGACAGCCTATTTCCGCGCTGCAGCTCTCTCGCGCTGCCGCGGTCACATGGGCGTAGTGGCCAATCAGAGAAACGCTAAACACAAGTTGGTTGCCTAAAATATTCACGCTGGCAGGTCACTGCCAGAGACACCATGAGCTGCCAACCAGCAAACTTGTGCTGTGGGAACCAACACACGGGCATCGATCACGAGGACGTCCCACATTAACCTACGTAGACGTACTCAGGAGAGATGCGGAAACAGAATGCACCGGCGAGCTAGCCAGATGCATGGAGGATCGGGATGACTGGAAGCACCGATGGAGGGCCCGTCCGAGGACGACCTAGATAGATAGACAGATAACTCCTCGTGCAATCAACATTCATGTCTCGCCTCGACTATTGCAATGCACTGCTTGCTGGTCTACCAACCACCGCCACCAAGCCACTTCAACTCATTCAGAAGGCAGCACCCAAGTTTCAACACTGTTTGATGAACATTGTTACTCATCTGAAAGAGTTCTACCCTTCCTGCTGACTTGTCGTACAGAATTTGTAAGTCGCTTTGGATAAAAGCCACAGCTAAATTACTAAATGTAAAATGTAAATGTAAATAATAATTTATCCACCTACTTACTTATATACCACTGATTCTTGAGAGTCGGGACAAAACACTTTTTAATATTATATTTTGAGAATGCACACTATATTGATTAGAGTTGTATATTCATGTAGAGAAAGGTCTGAGCTATTTAACCATGTAAAGGTGCGGGCTCTACATAGAAAAACATTTTCAACAAATGCACATGTTTCCCTTTGAAACTTGATTTGTGTTAACTCCGTCAGACACACAAAAAAGTATATAATTCTAATTATTCCAGTCCAACAAGAATCTAAAGTTCTGAAGTATGTTGTAATAGTGTTTAGTTACTCTGGTATGCAATCAAATATAATATATAAACCTAAAAAATTTCACACTATTCTGAAAACCCAGATTTAGAAATATCTGCATTTTCAAACTTTGTTTTTAATTTTGATATGATAAAAAAAGATCATTAAGTAAATAAGACAAGAGGATGAAGATCTGATGTTCCTTTATTACTTAAACAACATAAACTGAAGAAGGAATTTGTATTTTCCCCAATAAATGAACACATGATTTTTTTAAACAGATGGAAGTGACAATGATAATAACTAATAACTCCTTGTCTTATACTGAACATTTTGTTAACCTAATTGTAATAACAACAAACTTTACATACACCTTTTCCAACTATTACAAAATGCACTGTTTCCAACAACAGTCATGGAGACCTGGGCCCCGTTCCCCGTACCTGGCTAACTGAGTTAGCCAGATAATTTCCAGCATAGCTTGACTTAAGCCAGACCTTTCTGTTCCCCGAAGTCGGATTTTCTAAATCACCATGGTAACAGATCAGAACGTTTGAACCTGGTCGGGAGCAGGGTTAAGTTCAGTTAGCTGGATGAACCATGGCCACGCCCCCGCAAATAAATGCCAGCTCGCTTCCTGAAATATTTCTCACAGTCTAGATCCCATTATACCATTCTGAATTATGTTTTTGTGCTTCGTTTTCCTAGAGGGGGCTTTTGAAATGTATAATAATAGAACTAAATGCTGATAATAAATCATATTGAGCCTATAGATTTACTTTGTCCTAAATAAAATAATGCACGTCATATACGGCGCTCGGAGTCGCGATACACACTGCATGTGGTTATTTTAATAACGGCGCATTGCAAATGTGAATCCCGCGGGGATATTTTTAATGAATGAAACCTATCGGCCGTTTGGCTCTGATTAGTTTCATATATTCTCCGCTGTAGATTTGCTTAACGGAGCGCCCGGATTGTGTTTCATTCAAGCATAAAATTGAAGTGTCTATGCGTGGATTGTGGTTTTTGTGGATTATGAATTACGAGGAATCTGAGGATTGTTGAATTGTATCATCACTCACACGTTATTGTGATATTGTAACTGGGATTAAAATGTCTGATGAGATGCGCTGTTTGCCGGATTTGAGCAATTGAATGAGCCGTTGACGTCACATTAATGCATTTGAGAATAAAGAGATAAAACTTCATTCAAAAGAAAAATATTCTAAACACGGGTCTCTTGTCCATTGATGGATACACAATGAATATATCCCATCTGGCACAGTGGTGCAACCGCTAGTGCTCACTCCTGTCAACCGGACGACCTGAGTTCGAAACCCCGCGTTTCCAATATAATTTTTTGGAATATAATATTAATGAATATACGCAAAAGTAGCCTAGTTTTAAGTTAAAATATTATAAATCTACATGCATTGAGGATGTCATTCTTTATATAGCTCTCAACGTGCACCAAATTGAAATATTTACATTGCAAAAAGAAAAAGAAAACTAGAAGAAGGGGGATTCGAACGCGGGTCGTCCGCGTGAAAGGCAAAATGACCAACCATCACACCACGGTGCCAGACAAATGAAACATCAACCATACATCCATCAATGGATAAGAGAGCCGTATCCTTATTCTGAAACTGTTGAACTAATTATTTTCGCTAGCAAGATCTCATTTGATTATCCATTCCATAAACCTACTGCCAGCAGGCAAGTTTAAAGAAATATAATCTGATTGATTGGGGTAATGAGGGACTTAAAATTTGCCTATAGATTATGCATTTAACTTGTCGGCGAGGCTATTGAGCCGTACTGCAATCTGTTAATAAAGTTTTAAATCAATTAATCAATCAATGCCGTTAGAAAATCAGGATTTCTGCTATCGACACTTGCTGTCTTTTCAGCTGAGGCGGGCGCGCGCAATTATCCTGGGTCTCAAGTCTTGTTCAAATGAACGAGACTGAATCCACCTTCGAGGAACAGGAAAATCCCGGATTCAAACATCGGGTTAATTGAATCTGGATAATGGGACTCTTGATCGACTTAGTTGAACCAGGTACGGGGAATAGGGCCCAGGACCCCTTCTTCTCGTCCCTGTTTTCATCTACACCACTTCCTGATCTCCACTTTCTCACCCACTTCTCCTCTTCGTTTCCTTCTGCATTTCCGATTAGTTTCACTATGATATCTTGAACTGGGCAGAAACAGAACCTTTTCTGTTGGACCATGGGGATGCAGAAATTCCACTTTCACATCTTGTTGATCAGTATCCACATCGATGGTCTTTCGATATGTGTTTCTTGTGGGGAATTCAAATATAGGATAATTTTTCGGATATGATAACTCTAACCTACATCATTTTGGATTTCAAAATGGCAGATTTGACCATTTTTCACCCCTTTGCAGGGCCGGACGCTTGTAGCCTTTTTACAACACATCCGCGTTTCCGGGTTCCCGTTTTGCGCTCTGATTGGCCAGGTCATGTGACATGAGCACCAATCGTGGGACGGCAAGTGGAGAATTATCCAGCGCCCTTCCTACAGAGATATTATTATTATTATCATTATTATAGTGGCACTTATTATACAAGTATTATTTATCATCTGGTGCCACCTTATGCGCCGTTTATATTCGTAATTATCCTTTCATATATATATCTAGTTGCTAATTAATGTCGTTTATTTCCTTTCCTTTTGTATAGGTAAATAATCTGTATCGACTGACAAGTACTGACTACCGCTGAATCGACTCTGAATCGACTCTATCGTCTACTACCAACTGCTACTAAATGCTACTAACTGTTGCTACTGATTGTATCGACTTTATCCATTGACTACAAATTACAAACTGACTGCTAGCTACCGGCTAACTACTGAATAATTGGCCACCTGGTGTTAATGGCACATACAGTTTTCTATAAGCACTGGATGTTTGGACATGGAGTCAGAATAAAACAGTTATTGCAAAGTCGGAATTGTTTCCTCTGGTTTATAGTCTCAGTCTTCGCCTACACCCTTTCCAATGGGGACATTTAGTTGACACATTGACTGTGACTGCTAGATAATTGGACAGCAAGTTTCTACACTGGTTCTGTTTCATTATGGCTTTCGCTCAGCATCATCTGCACTGTACTTCACTTCGTGCACGAGCACTGAATAAAAAATTCCACCATGTACCTTTACATCCCAACATTCGTCTGGCCACACCCCTATCCGCTTACCTTCATAAGCAGGTGTGTGGTCACCTACTCGCCTCCTTCTTCACCTTCACCACAAGAAAGTGCCTTCGGTAGAAAAAAACAACTTGACAAGGTTGTTAGCTGAAGAAAGTTGAGACGTGTTTACATTGTTGCTTGTTTTTTTCTTCTCTCATATATTTCCACAGAAAAAAACTAAGTCATAATGTCTTCTTCGGAGAGTCGCGCTCGCAACGCTACTCTTCACCAGCGGTTCTCCATTTCCGCCTCCGTCGTGCGTCTTGGAGCGGGGCTGAGACCTCTCTCGTGGTCAGCAGCCACGCCCAGTAGGCGTCCGATGGGTAGTTTGCCTCTCCAAGGAGCTGGTGCACCAGTGCCGTCTCCTGTGCGATGGCCTGGTTCCGGCTCTGGTTCCTCTGCTTCCGGGGAATCGTCCGCTGACTCGTCGGCGGGATGCCCTGCTATCAGCCACATCGGAGTGTGGCTCCTTGACCAGTAGTCTGCTGTATGTGAGGGACGCAGGCTCGGAGGAGGAAAGTCTGCAGGGGGAACTGCGTGCTTTGTTTTCCGAGCTCATGGCGGCGACGGCAGTCGCAAACGGCATGCCGCTGCCGCAGCCACTGCCTGTTCCTGTCCCTGATGATCTCATAGGTCATCTATGGCAACGTCGCCCGGTGAGAGGGGTGGACGTTGTCTACCCATTTTTCCCCTCAATGGCGGCCTATGTCCGTCAGGGCCAGGTGGTCTCCCACATCATAGGCCTTACTCCTGCCTACGTGCAAGTCACGCGGGTGGCGGGTTTGGTCGACAGTATGAAGGAGGGCGTGCCACCAGCCATCAGGCTGCTAAACGAACAATAATCGCTAAACGAACAATAATCACTATGCAACAACCATCAAATGCACACAGCACACACACCCACACGCACACACTCACTCAAACAAACAACACACTGCAGCACCCACTCTCCACACTTTAGATCACACAAACACACTTACACTTTATATTTATTGATAAAGGATTTGCACTACAACTCGTACACCTACTGTGAATTGTACCTAAACTGCACCTCGTCCATTTATGCCTTGCACTATATAGTATTGTATATTAGTACACTGCACAGTATTGTATATTGTATGGTAACTACGTCTACGAACATTGTACATATGTCTAAACTGAACACTGTGACCTCTTTTTTTTACTTCTAATTTTTACTATGTTTTTATTTCATACTTATCTTGTCATGCACAGTCTCTGGAGCGCAACAGTAAGAAGCATTTTGTACAAAAGTATTCTGTACTTCTGTATGACAACTATTAAAGAAACTTGAAAACTTGAACACGGCTTGATAGGCCGATGGCGGCGCTCCTTTGTCCGGAGGTGGTGTGGGAGCCGTTACGGAAGCCGGTTCCCCAAGGGAAATCGGCGAGGCGGTTGGCATATTGGAGCGACCAGTCATTTATCACCGGAACACAATCTCTAGCTGCCGCGTCTAACATCGCGCAGCTGGCGAGATTCATGTCCGGGATATTGACGGGCGGCACGGAGCTGACTGATGTACAACATGACCAGCTCGCCCAGTCGGCAGGAGCCATCCTGCATCTGACTCAGCCGCAGGCTATAGCCGCTGGGAAAGTGCGCGCCCTGGCAACTCTGGTCCAGCACCACCTTTGGCTGGAGCAGGCTCGCGTGCCGGAAAAGAAGAGAGTTCCACTTCTGACGGCACCCCTCTCCGATGCTGGACTATTCGGGATGGCCCTGCAATTGATGACCTCGACTTGCAGAGAGATGCAGGAGGAGCGATCCGTGCTCCAGCCTCATTTCCCCCCTCCCGATGTCGCCGGTGGAGTCAGACGGCCGCCACGTCGTCGAGCATCCTCCGCCGTGGCCGCCGCTGCCACCACCGCCACTGCTGGAGCTTCGGGGAAGAAGGCCAGGAGGAGAGAGGGCGCCTCCGCTACGACAGCCGGCCCATCTACGCCCGGAGGCGACGGTAGGGATCGTCGAGACCAGCCGCCGATCGTTTACCGTCCCTCCGGGGCACCACGAGGTGGCAAATCCCGAGCGGCTCGTGGCAGGCGTCACTAGGACCCAGTGACTTTTCCCCCTGTGGTCCCCCCCCCTGTTTTCCCTTCCCGGCCCCGCTATGATTTTGTTCAAAAATAAAGAGTCCCCTCTAAAGGGGGACTGTATTTTTTGTTAACAAACTGTGTGTTTATTCACCAAACATATGATGGGGTTGCAACGTGTGAATCTTCGCTAGTATGGGTTGATAGGAGGGTTACATTCATGTTAGAGCTTAAGCAAGGCCTGCAGCCTACACTCGGTTGAAAAAGGTTTTTTTCTGCCTCTGCCTGAATCTCCACATAAAGGTAGAGGCTAGTTGTGTGCTCTGTTGCTTCCATAGTGATATTGAGCTACAACACTATTGTGTTGGGTTTGCAGTAATGCTCGTATGAAAACGTACCACGGCTCAGCCGTTCTCTCTCTCTCTATCAATGTTTTTTCTGTGTTACAACATGGATGCGGGTGTAGGATTCACACACACACGCGACTTGGTCTTGTTATAAACCCTGTTCACAGATTGTCTGTGGTTAGCGTGCATTGTATTAGCTTGCGCTATTCTTTAGCATTGCTACTAAAGGTATCATATGGCTAGTTGTTGTTGTTGTATGCAAGGGTTGGGCTTGTGAGGGGGTACCGGATAAACCCCTCCTTCCCTCTTCTGATTGGTCAGGGGGTTTATTTCCTCTCTTGTTAGTTCAGTCAGGGCCAAGCTGTTAGACGGCTTGGCAGGGAGGGGGGGGGGGGGAAGGGTTTCCCAGACTCTGCACCTATCACAGGCGTTGAGTCTTGGGTTTCCCCCCGTCATAGCACACGTCACTACGCACGTTGCTATTGGACGATGGCTTCCGTGAGTTAGACCCGTATGTAAGGTCTGTTATTGTCGAGTGTCGGGATAGAGCGTAGGAATTACGGTTCCACTACGCTTGATATACGCGTAACTTGAGTCGGTTGGTCACATGACTCAAGGTTACCGAGCTTTTCAATCTATGGCTCACGTGGGAAGTCTCTCTGGGGAGTTCTGTCTATCCTCTGTGGTAGGGATGACGGGATATAAAAATGTAAACAGTTTTTATCCTCGGCTGCGTCAAGTGGGATTCATGTCAGTCGGTGTTTCTTCTTTTTTAATAAAAAAGTGTGGAGTATATGAAGCACCACACCCTTCTTGTCGTTCTCCCAGGCGCCTTGAGGGATCAATGTGGGGTCTGGTTAGACTGTTCATTGATGTGTTTTGTGTCCCGACGCATGCATAGTGCTGGCTCGGGGTGTTTCTGATAAGAATCATGCGGGTGGCTAGTACGCCTTGGTTGCTTGTTATTAAAACAGCGTTTTTATAAAGCAACTGGGATGGGATTTTTTTCCTCTTCCGAGAGCCTGTTACTGGGTCTCGACGGATTCTCGTTCATATCTGGGGGATGTTAACGGAATAGATCAGAACATAAGTAGAGGGGTCTCACGCCCTTGGGGTGGGCCACCGAGCACGGTTCAAACCGGCCCGTCTGGGTGGCGCCCTCTTTTCATGTTTTAGATCAACACGCATATCTGTCCCTTCTCCTGGAGTAGGCATGTCGGCGTGGTTAGGGCACGGGACTGGTTCTGGTCACGCTGGTCCAGGTCAGTTAACCCGTTGTCCGCCGGGGATGCAGATCTGTTGTTCTGGTACCCTGAGGGACTTGGGCTTTTTTCAGGGAGAAAAATGCCGGGTCGGCCCGGGTGTCACAGGGTTAGGCGTTATGGAGACCCTTTGTTGGGTACTCTTTTGTACCTGGCACTATTGTAAGGGGCTGGTTCTCCTTCTTTCGCTCCTCTCTCACGCATGGCGAAGAGGGGGCTGTTGGGGTGGTCTTCTGGACCCCCTCTGGTAATCCTGTGTGCTTCCCGGGCCGCCGGGCCCGGTCCGAAGTAAAGTTTTGTTGATACCGTAGGCCTGGGATAACCCTTTTTTGGAAACTGAAACACTTGTACTGCGGTATAGCTGGTGTATACCCGCAGGTGTGTTTTGGAGTTTTTTCTTGAGGGGTTATAGGACCAACCACCGTCTGTACCGAGAGGGTAGTTGATTCCCTGGTATGTTGGAGCAGAGTCAACTCCCGGGTTACCCGGTTGAGTGTGCCCCTGCACGTTCATGACGTCTGCCAATCATGTCAGCCTTCTCTGCCTCGACCCCTCTGGGTGTTTTTTTTTTAATGGAGGCTTTGTCATGGTGATCAACAACGCCAGCATACGCCCCTTCCGCCGGGGGGGCTGTTTTCAGCTGACTCCTTTGGCGTCTGTCTCGTCCGCAGTGCTCCAGGCTCAGGTTACAGCCTGCTGCCTGGTTTCCCCGGTGCGCTGCCTGCTTCCGTTGGTTAACCTTTTTTGAGTGCTTACGGCCATGCTGACTGCCTGTTCTGCAGGGTCAGTGTGCCAGGCAGTGTGCTATTGGGGGGAAAGGACCCGCTCTTGGAGGGGCCTTCTCCGAATACGCTGGCGATGTGGGGGGCGGTGTCACTAAGTGACCGCCTGGTGGGGTCTTGATGCCTGGCGTCATTGACCTTTCTGGGCCCCCTTTTTCCAGGGGATCCAGTCCCTTCAGTGGGTCTGGGTCTTCCTTCATGCTCCGCTGCTACAGCCTTGCCACGGGGTTGGGTTTGCTCTTGACCCCGTGATTTTGGGGGCAGTAACAAGGTTTGTTCCTTCCGTTCGTTCCCTGGTGGCATGCGGGTTGTGCGTGTGTGTAGTCGTGGGGTCAAGCCACGGTCTGCTCACCCTGTGCGTTGTGTTGCTTGAGTTCCTCTTCGCACGTCGGATCCGTCTCCATCCCGTAAACCTCCAATAGGGGGGGTATCCTCCATTAGGGAGGGTCGGGGGCTCGGTCCTCCCCAGTCTGATGGTTGTGGGGGGCCTCAGCGGGGTACATTTGTCGAGCTATGGCTCCCGCTCAGCTCCTCTTGTGCAGATGATGCTGAGCGAAAGCCATAATGAAACAGACCGTAAGGTTATGTATATAACCAAGTTCTGTGAATTATGGCGACGCTCAGCATCAGACGCCGCTGCGGCCCTTGATCTCGCCTTGTGGTGAAAGTTTGGGAAGGAGGCGAGTAGGTGACCACACACCTGCTTATGAAGGTAAGCAGATGGGGGTGTGGCCAGACGAATGTTGGGATGTAAAGGTACATGGTGGAATTTTTTATTCAGTGCTCGTGCACGAAGTGAAGTACAGTGCAGATGATGCTGAGCGTCGCCATAATTCACAGAACTTGGTTATATACATAACCTTACGTTAAGCTTAGGCACGAAGTTGGTTAAGGTTAGAGTTTGTCTTAGAGCGTGACGGCAAGTTCGTTCGCCGGTTAAGCTTAGGCACTCTTTCGAAGTTGGTTAAGGTTAAATCAAATCAAATAAAATGTATTTATGAGGCCCGACAACACACGTTAATGTCCCCATGGGCCGTACATGTCTTCTTTAAACAAGTCAAGAAGAAAACATAACAATAAGTCAAGAACAGAACAAGAACACCATAAGGTCCAACAAATTTAAAATAAATGCAAATAAATGAAAGAATGCAAGCACTCCCAGACATACCCCACGCGAAGGTAAGGAAAAACTCACTAAAACCTAACAATAGGGAAAAATGCTCCACAGGCAGTGTGGAGGAGAGAAACCTTAGAAGGGCCATTCAAGGGGGGATCTCCCTTCTTAGATGTCGGTGATAGTAGTGTTGCAGACTAACAGTTGGTAAGCATGCACTCAAGTGTGTAGTGAAACACAGATGAGTGCATGCAATAGCAACTGAACATTTTGAAAGATTAAAGATAGAGCTGATAGCGATAGCAACTGAACATTTTGAAAGATTGAAGATAGAGCTGATAGCTAATCTATTTGAGGCACAGGGGCGGCGCAAAGAGGGTCGCGTCCTCCCCGTCTTAATCACGGGACATTCAACACTCCGGAGGGGGGGGGGGAGGAGTTAGAGAGTTCCCATGTTTGTGGTGCTTCAAAAAAGCAGACATGGGGGAAAATAAACTTCCTAACTAAACTAGACAGATTAATCTAAAGGTCAGTCCCCGACCAGGTGAGATCAGGGTAGGTTGAAGGAGAGAGAGAAAAGATGGGTCTTAAGCAGGGATTTAAAAGCTTCGACAGAGCAGGCGCCCCTGATGACGGCAGGTAATTTGTTCCACAGGTAGGGAGCGTGGTAGACAAAGGCTCTGTGGCCGGCGGTTAGAGTTTGTCTTAGAGCATGGCGATAGAACGCCAGGTAGTTTGCAGGCTGTTCGACGCGGAAATGGGCAAACACGCTATTGGGCGCACATGTCACATGACCTGGCCAATCAGAGCGCCGGAAACGCGGATGCGTTGTAAAAAGGCTACACGCGGGCCGGACTGGGGGAATTATTCAGGCCAGGAAATATAGTGCGAAATATAACCCAAGTCAGGCCACTTTTTAAGCAGGGCGTCTGGGGGTCCCCCACCAGGAAGATTTTTGTTACAAAGACTTAATTCCCTGCATGCTGGTGCAGAACCTTTAAAATGTTTACCCTTTAAATGCCATTGTTTGTGATGGCATCACAAATTATTGTTAAAAAAAACACAAACATTTAAATATTTTCAATATACCAAATGCAAAGTGGATTTTTCTGAGGGGGATTATTACAGGCTAATAATTGTTATAATCATCATGTGTCAATGATTAGCAACAACACTGATTTTGATGGATATTTTGTTTTTGTAATGTCAGACTTAACAACTCTTATCAGAAAAGTGAGAGTATTTCATTTCTAATCTGACATTACAAGAACAATGAAAAATAAAAATGGTTATGATCAGGACTGAAGTTGAATAAAAGATTTATGGGGGGGAAAAAGTGACAGGGGATGATGATGATGCATGGTAACGTTAGCTATGTTAGCTAGCTAGCATGTTTATTTGTATCACTGACTAACCTGGTGGTCCTGTGGTGCAAGAAAACATTTGGTAAATGTTGCCACATTTAGCGGCATCTCCTGCAGGGGCCTTTATTTTTATTTTTATCTCCCTCTCTGCTCCATGCTTCCTCGTTTTTTCACTGTTGAAGTGTTGAAACATTTAATTTCCAGTAATTTCCATCTGACTGTTCTGTGAAATACAAGCAGTCAGCAGCAGTATGTATTTTTCTCTCCCTCCCTCTCTGCTCCACCTTCCTCTTTTTTCACTGTCCATTTTCAAGCGCAGGTTATGCTTGACATTTTTTGTCTTTCGCTGTCTCTCCCTGTCATTTTGCAGAAGTGCCATCTGCCATTCCATTCGCCATCTCCACTGTCAATCAGTTGTATGGCCTGGTCCCGCCTCCACCAATCACATGCGGCTCCCTTTGTGTGTGTGTGACAGACAGACAGAGCTCCCGATGGCCAGTCCGGGCCTTTGCCATACATGGATGCCAACATGAATCTGAAGGAAATCCTAACATGCAAAGTGTCTAAATGATGTGTTTCTTAATGGGGAATTTAAATATGTGTAATTTTTTTGGGATAGGATCACTCTAACCTACATAATTTTGTATTGCGAAATTTCCAAATGTACCCATTACCTTTCGAAGATTTTAAAAGATATGGGAAATCATTTATAATGACAAAGCCATCATTAGCACTATCCATCGTCACACATCGTCACACGTGCAGAGTTCAGGAAGAAATCCTGGCTTTTTTTTTGGCTTTTTCTGAGGATGCTCCCTTTCTCTCATTAACTATAGGTTAACCCAAAGTCTTTAATTTGTTGAAGAAGACGATACTTTTTAAGAATCGTGCCTGATGACACACTCAGTGCTGGTTTTTGGCGCCGTGGGCCAGGAGTTTGTTTGTTTGTCTTCAGCTCTCTTCTGAGGATGTGGTGGAATAGCAGGGCCTTTTAGATTTTCTGATTCCTTACTTTGCTTCCTGATAGCATATTCTTTGTTTCCGTGCCTGGAGAGTCCAGTGGTGATGTATTTGTAGCCTTTTTTCAGCACATTATTGTTTTTCTCAGGTTGTTTTGTTGCTTTGTTACATTTGTAATCTTCTCTTTTAAAGTTTGTATTTTTTATTTATTTTTTTACTTTGTTTCTGTTCCTGTCTGAGAGACTCTCTGCGCTGTCTGGCATTGTTATCTAGAATATCCTGATCTGGGGGGGGGTGTCTGCCTCCAGCACCGCACCTTCACAGGACCTTTTCTATCTGCACCTTTTCTGGACCTCTCTCCAATATTTTCTCCGATACCTCTGTGCCCTGTCTCCCATCTTGTCTATTTCTATTACTTTTTGTCTTGAACCCTCTTTTTCCACCTTTGTCTTTCCTGCTTTTGCAAGACATGTTTGCTCTCTTCGTCACTGTATAATCTTTCTCTTCTCTTTCATTGCTCTATTTCTTCTGCTTCGCTCCTCAACTGACAATTTTTGTCTAGCCATGCTTTCCTATAATACAAAGGTAATGAAAATGTATTAGAATAAGTCTATAACATCAGGTGTGTATTTACTAAACATGATTGATTGACGTTAAAGCTGCAGTGCGTAGTTTCTACAACTAGATATTGCAAACATCTTCACACTGGCGTGGCTTGTGCAGACAAAATCCATGTTCAGTGGAAGCAGTGGGAGAAAATTCAAGAAGACAGTAATTCCAATATTCCTAGGGTATATTACAACTGATAAGATTGTGACAACTGACTAGCAAAGAATTATCCTGTTGATTACTCCATACCATAATGTATTACACTATGGATGGAAAGTCAGAGAAAGGATGATGCAGCAATCTAGACACGCATGAACCAGTCCTATATTAAGAATTATTATAAAGATATTAAAGGTGACATGTACTATAAATGTCATTTTTCAGTCTCTAGCATTGTATTATAGTAATAGGAGTTCGTATCAATGTGTTTTAGTGTCTAAATACCATATTGGCGGATTGCTCTGATTCAGCTCAGCCCCTTTCCTCCTCCAGTAAATCAGGCCATTTTGATTTGAACGGCTGAGTCACGTCATTCGGACGCTGGGTAGCAGACAGTGATGTGATTGGCTCTGTGGTTGTAGCTAATGCCCGCCCACATTCTACCTAGACTGACTGTACACAGCGAGTGGAAACCACTTCCTCCTACTCTGCATGGGGAGAGAGAGAGAGAGAGAAAGATAGAGAGCACTTGGGGGAGGGGGGGGACCTGCCGCGCGCCACACACCCGCAAACGGGAGATTGAAAGAAAGAAGAAAAAAAAAACCACAAGCTGCCGCGCGGACTCTCATCACCGAGAGGGAGAGAAAGGAAGAGAGAGGGAGGGAGGGAGAGAGGGGGCCTTGTCAATAACGGCCTGTCTTTTTTTCTCTCTCTCTCTCTCTGGGCGGCGTGGCTCAGGGGTAGAGCGAGTTGTCCAATGATCCAAGGGTTGGTGGTTCGAATCCCGCTCAAGCTAGGGTGACCAGATGCAAAAAGTCCAAAAGTGGGACAACAGTAAGATTTTGGTGGGACAAAGTGGGACAACAGTACGATTTTGGTGGGACAAAGTGGGACAAAGTGGGACAGATAGATAATGTAAATTTTTTTATTAGAATAACTGCCATGGTCTTCACTGAATAGATTTAAATCAAGGGTTAAAGGTTAAATCAAAATAAATAAAAATTAAATACCACCTAACATCTGTTTTAAATATTCAAACGTCATCACTTGACAGGAATGTCTTGTGTTTGATATTCCCTGTTAACACAGAACTAGGGAAAACAGTGTAGTATAATACAAAAATAATAATACAAATAAATTGTGTTTCTATATTAGAATAACTGCCATGGTCTTCACCGAATAGATTTAAATCAAAGGTTAAAGGTTACCACAGTCGGCTGACCTGTATGAATGGGAGTGTTGTACTGTGTGATAGACACTTGTTATCTCAGCTGCAGTGACCTTGTCCGTCTGGCTATCATTGTTTGGTTTAAAAAGAAACGTATCCATAGATCTGTATGTTTCTTTTTGGTGAGCCACTTTCAAGTGAGACTCACGTCCACTGTGGCGCTTCAAGTTGTATTCTCCTCCATGCGCAATTGAAAACGAACTATGACACAAAACACAGAAAGCCTGCTGCGGATTGCCTGCCATCTGCCTCACCCAGTCATGTGTCGTTTGCCAGTCTTGGTTGTAACTGCAGGTCCGTTTCTTTTTACTGCTTTCCATCTTGAACTAGTTCGCTTGTAATGTTGTTGTGTTTTTTTTGACCAATCAGATTTGCGATATGAGGTAGCGTCACGACTCAGTCTCAGTCACGTCACAAGCAGGCAAGCAGCACGCTAAAGTTCTATAACCAATCAGAGCAATGTGTGTGGACAAGAGGCGGGTTGCTACGTTTACTGTCTGTAGGGAGGGGCTTTTAGACGCATGTTTTTTTTGGCTTCGAAAAGAGGGACATCCTCTCAATATGAGGGACGCGGGACATTTGGTCAAATGGTGGGACAGTACAACCAAAAGGGGGACACCTGGTCACCCTAGCTCAAGCCCATGTCCATCCCACTGCCGTTGTGTCCTTGGGCAAGACACTTAACCTACTTGCCTCGTATGAATGTGTATGCATGTGAATGAATGTTGGTGGTGGTCGGAGGGGCCGTAGGCGTTGATTATTCGCCACGCTTCCGTGAGTCTGCCTCAGGGCAGCTCTGGCTGCAATTGTAGCTTACCACCACCGGTATGACTGTGTATGAACGAATAATGGACTCTGTGAAGCGCTCTGGGTCAGTGAAGAGCGCTATATAAATCCAAGTCATTATTATTATTATTCTCTCTCTCTCTCTCTCTCTCTCTCTCTCTCTCTCTCTCTCTCTCTCTCTCTCCCACCCCCTCCCTCTCTCTCTCTCTCTCCCACCCCCTCTCTCTCTCTCTCTCTCTCTCTCTCTCTCTCTCTCTCTCTCTGTCTACCAGTGCAGACTGTGTGGACTGACTGTCACTCAAAGTGCTTATGGGCGGAGCCAGGCCATAACAGCCTGAAATCTTGAGGCTGAAAAATGATGGTTTTGAGTACTTGATTAGAAATATAAAACAATGCATTTTTTTGAAAAAAACCGTACAAATGTCTTCAATAGACTAACAGGAATTGTGTAAAGTTGCCCAAATAGTGCTAGGAATAGCAGTACATAGCCCCTTTAAGATGAAATATCCACAGTTTACCACCGTGCACCTTTGCTCTGATGATCTAAGTAAACAGTATAATAACAAGAATAACTGTTTTCTTCTGTCTTGTATCCCTTCTGGGATAGGGCAACATGGAACTCTTTCCCCGCTCTATAAGAGGCAAGAGTGTAGATGTTTGGTAGTGAAAACTACACACTGCACCATATTTTACATCAATCAATCAACGTAGACAAGTGATATATTTATATTTATTTATTAACACATGTGCTGGGAAAGTAAGACAATTATTCAATAAGCAGACCACAGCCTGCCCATGCTCTAAAAGTCAGAAGTGTATTGTAATGCATGCTATTATATGCACACTTCTGTGCAGATACAACTCTGAAATAACATTTAAATCCTTCACCATGTTCAAAAATAGTATAATAATAGCATATTATGAGGTTATTGATGGATTTGTCAACTCCGTCAGCTTAAACGTCAACTCCGTCAGACACAAAATCTGATGGAGTTGACGTCTGACAGAGTTGACAAAAGGGCACACATTTTCCCTCCAAGCCTGTATTGTGCACTACAGCTAGCTAGTTTTTTTGGCAGTTGCTAGCTGTCTTAATAATCTCACTGAAACACTTGAATTCAATCCACTATTGTTTTTTAAAAGTATAATAACGGAGAGACGGTGTTGACATGTTCCAGCTGTGACCATCGGAATATTGACATTGTTTGTCTAAAATATCAAAAAGTGTCAAACTTACCAGACCATGTGTGGTAGTGTTGCATTCACCACATTCAGGGGAAGGAAAAGGGGTCCTCGGGGATAGAGCTGGCCATGCTATTGCCTGATTTAATTAGGTTTATGAAAAGGTCTGACAGAGTTGACATAAACTGAGGACACAACTTTGATAGGTAGATTTCTATGGACAATATTATTTGAGTTTCATGGCATGCATTGTTTTATACATGTATAACCCTTATCTTTTTGGGCTGGTCAATAATGTGACCCCTTGCTGAGGACATGGGAGCTACTAACCACAGATTATACATTTAAACAAATATCCCCCAAAAAACAAATATATGTGCTAAAACATAACATCAGTATACACAATACCTTTAGATGTAACTTTGTGAGTATATCAATCATTATGAATTTCTTTATGTTTTATATAAATTAGACTTTTCTATGTAGGACATGTTTTGTCCCAACTCTCAAGAATCAGTAATACAAGGTCCTGTCTGTACAAGACTGAAGACAACTGAAATCAACAGAAATCTACTTTGTGGAATATATTTCAGCTGTCTTCAGTTTGTACAGACAGGAGCTTGTTGACTTTGCATTGGTCTAGCCCAGTGGTTCCCAAACTGTGGTGCGCGCACCCCTTGTGGTGCGCGAGCGCCCTCTAGGTGGTGCGTGACATGAAAAGGCTAATGGTGGTAAATAAATATTATTATTATTATTTTTTTTACAATAAAATTTCATAAAGTCTAAGTCAAACCTTTAGTATTATGGATATTAAACATGCTGGCAGAGTACATGCATCCATGTTGTCGTGAACATTTGAATTAAATAAAGAAATTCCCTATCCATAGTCGCCGTGGGAAGAGATCAAATAAAAAATAAAATAAATTCCCTACCTACTCATGGCCTTAACTGACAACCAACAGGAACCAAACAATATTTTTTTTATGCCTAATAACTAATATAACTAATATACATTATTTCAAATGGGGATTTTCACTGTGTAAATCATGAAATTCAAGAAACATTTTAATAATAATAATAAACAATAATGTCTCGGGCGTGTCTGACACAGGTGTGCTTCATCTGTGCACGAAGACCAGCAACAATTTTTTCTAACAGAAACCCATTGCGTCAGCTAGGTCGGGAGGTGACAGGGGGTGCACAGCCAAAAAAGTTTGGGAACCGCACTCTAGCCAGATCTAAAATGAGGAACAGCATGGATTGTGCTGAGAAAGGACTCCACTAATCAACAACATCATTTTGTAAGTAGCAAATACAAAAATCAGGGATGGACATTTTAATAACCTAATCTACTACAAACCTGTGGCTTTCCCCATTAGCCAGGATTCTAATCGGGATTTGGAACGACAGACAAATAATTCTGCCGAGCTTGTGCCTGAAGTCCATTCTGTTCTCCTGATTATATTGGTTTAGTGGTGACTGAACCTCAGTCAATTAAATAAGATTATATTAATCTGATCAATTACTTAGGGAATGTTATTGTAGATTATAGTATATAAGCCTACCAAGTGCCTAAAATCCTTGTGTATGTGTGTGTGTGTGTGCGCGCTTGTTTGTTTGTTCTATCATTGAATATATCTGTTATGATTTAACCACCACAGTCAATTAAATATGATTAAGCCGATCAGACACTTATATTACTTAGTTAGTATTGGTAACACTGTAATGGGAGGACTTTTAAGATTAAAATGCATTAGTGCGGCTGGGTGGCGCAGTGGACTAAGCGCTCGTCACCACCGCAAGAGACACTGGTATCGAATCCGGCTGTCAGCAGTGCCTACGGCTTGGCCAGCCGTCATACTGACACAATTGGCTGTGTCAGCGGGAGGGAAGCCGGTGGGTGGTAATCTGGTCGTTGTAAACAGCGACTCCTACAGGTCGGTCAGGGCGCCTGCACAGCGAGGAAGGGAAATGGTGAAGGTAGTGTGACCTCCCACGCGTTACACTTCACCAGTGAGAGTCCGCGCTGTCGGGTGAAAAGAGGCTGCTGGCTGTCTCCTATGTATCAGAGGAAGCATGTGATAGACTTCAGGGCTCCCTAGACCGACCAGTAGGGGGCACATGCGCGCAACGACCAGGAAGGGGAGGGGGGAATTGGCATAACGAAAAAAATTGGGATGGGAGGAAAATACAGAAAAACAGGAGGCGAAAAAGTGGATTAAAAAAAAATATTAAAATGCATTGTTTTTTTTTAATCTCACACACACACACACACACACACACACACACACACACACACACACACACACACACAGCAGAGACAATACCCATCTTAACAAGTAATTTACGTCTTACAGTCGTATCTTCAGAAAGTGACTCAATGGAGTGAGAGAAGTTAACTTGTTCCACCATGGCGACCGAGACAGAGGAAAACCCTGTTGGATACCTTCATGAAAGTAACATTTTAACATTCAATACAAGATTCATTGACTTGTTGAGATTTATTTTGTCTGCAGTGTACACACTGATGACCATCCAATGACCCCACGCCCCTCTCCACGCACACATGCGGTTACACGCGTACACACACAGGGCCATGCGGACACACGTACACGCATGCCGCAGTCCCCCTGAATGTTTCAAAAGGCTATTCAATTATTAACCTACATTAAATATGCACAAACACGTGGTGGATCTGTGCTGTGTGATCAGATTCCTTCCCACTGGCAAGTGTGGCAGGCAGGCTATGCAGACAACCAGCCGTGTCCTGGAGGCTCCTTTTCAAATTGAGAAGTACAAATGAAACGTTGCAATGTACATAGCTGGCATCCTGGCTGAGAGGGTGCCGTAAAAATACTGTTAAAACTGTAGCCCTATTTTCAGAAAATCCGCCTAAAAGTACATGCCCAAGTAAATGGAAGATTGCTCCACTTCTACAAGGTCAATTTGCGTGTTCTTGGTATCTAGGAACATCTATGGGCCTCAGGGAATGTATTCCCAGTGTTAGAAATATTGTGTCTGTTACTATGCTTGAGTAAATCGTAATGAAACAAAGGAGAAAAACATTTCCCATAAAGCTGGCGTGTTCCTTCATTCATTCTAACCCACCTGACCTTCATTTGGCTGGTCCTTAAGGTCCAGAGTTAGCTCTGAACAGGGTAAATCTGCATTTAGCTATGATTCCCCCTAGCTCGTGGAACTCCAGCAGTTCTTAAAGCTTGAGATTGTCCCCTCTGTTGCAGAATGTAAAACCTTGATCTACAATCTTTGTCAATCAAGTTGTACATGTTTTAATTGATTTGTTATCCTTAGTTTTGCCTCGCCTTGTTGTCTTATTGTTACAATTTTATATGCTGTGTGATTTTTTTGTTGCTTATTTCTGTATGTAACCTCGAATTGACTGTAAATGAGGGAAACCTCAGTTGCCTTTCAAGTTTAAATAACCGAAACAAGAAACAAAGAGCAGACACCAGTATTGTGAAGAAACCGTTCCTTTTATTGGTGTGAATCAGTCCCAGCCAAGTAAAAAGGATCGAAAGGGTTAAAAACAGTCAGTGCTCAAGAGAGAGTTGCTTCGCGCCCACGTCGTTCTAGCGGGTGGGCAAGGGGATATAAAGTAACAGTGGGCGGGGCCTATGAACCACATGTCGCCTCAAAAACATGAACAAAAACAAAATGTCACTTTACTCCAAACCACGTTCACTGCTTCTACTGAAAAAGAAAACTACAGCAGTACCATAACTTTCTTTGGGGGGGGGGGGGGGGGGCAGTACAGAGAAGGAAAAGGTGAGGTCAAGTGTGTGTGTGTGTGTGTGTGTGTGTGTGTGTGTGTGTGTGTGTGTGTGTGTGTGTGTGTGTGTGTGTGTGTGTGTGTGTGTGTGTGTGGGAGGTTTACTGAACTCACAAAGGGGGCCAACTAAAGGAGAGAAAGGGGGGGGGTGGGGGGTAAAAACCACATCAATGACAGTTAAAAGAAATATTTTTTCCTCAAATGAATATTTCAACATTCATATTCATCTATTTTTTCTTCACCCTGGAGAGGAGGGGAGGGAGAGCGTGCGTGGGGCCAGAAAAAGTGCTTTCCCTCCCTTTTTGCATTTGTTTAGTCGTCTCCATGGCGATCGATCGACCCCGTCACCACCGCGGCGCTATCGCTAACCGACAGCGCCGCGGTCGACCGCGTTTCCTCTTCTACTTGGCGTTGGCGGAGCCGCCGACCATCTTGCGGACGGCCTGGGCGATGGCGTCGCGGTCGATGCCGAAGATCCGGAGCAGCTCCTGGGGCTTTCCGCTGCGAGGTACCTGGGACACGGCCAGGCGGTGGACGGTGAAGCCGGTCTCGTTCACCAGCGAGGAGCACACGGCCTCGCCCAGACCACCTGACCAACGAGAGGACACACACAGGTCAGAGGAGGGCTAGGCAATATGAATATATCAAATCTATATAAAAGGAATATATATATTTTCTTTCTTTTATAATGATATATATACAGTATAATGTATACTATATATACCAGTATATGTATTAATATCACAATAATCAGAAGGAATTGTATCTATTTAGGCATGGAAAACCATATGTCCAATTGATGCAAATTACACTGGACTGCATCTTTATCGGAAGTGTGACATCAAATTAAAACAAAAATGTTGACATAATTTAGAGAACAAAATTGTGTATCATGATTCACGAACACCAATGATCACACTTGCAGACAATAAAATAAACAACATACATAATATAACCCAGCCCTACGTCAGAGCAACTACATCCACACCTTCACTTCCTCCCTCCTCTCTCCTTCCTTATTTCCTTGAATTCTCTCTCTTCTTTGGTTACTTCTCTTTCTTTCTTTCTTTCTTTCTTTCTTTCTTTCTTTCTTTCTTTCTTTCTTTCTTTCTTTCTTTCTTTCTTTCTTTCTTTCTTTCTTTCTTTCTCAGAAACTGTTTAAATGACATCTCCTGCCCTCTTTCCATGCCAAAATACATTTCCTGTCCTCTCCACCCCTCTCTTCCTGTCCTCTCCACCACTCTTTCTTGGGTTCTGGAGAGGCAGCTGACTGTACCCCTGGCACTCTTAGGGTCCTTATTTCCTTATTCCCCCCCCCCCCCCGGTGGGCTGGGATCCTGAGCGGTCAGGAGGGATATATTCCGAATAAGGGAATTCGTACCCTCTCTTAAAGGAAAAATCCAACATTTTGGGAAATTAGCTTATTTAACATCTTCCCTGGAGTTAGACAAGAAGATACATACCTTTTTTGTCTCTCTGCTGCATGCATTAGGCTTAGGGAACGCCCGCACCGCTAGCGTAGCTTAGCTTCATCACTGGAAGTGGGTCAGACCTTTACCCTGAAGTTCCCTACAGTCCCCTACAGTCACGAAATACACTCCAAATACAACTCCAAAACGTTCCTGTAAACATGTTGTGACCTGTGTATTTACCACATGGAAAAATAAAAAATAATTGAATTCGACATTTGCGTTTTCTAAGCAAATATACTCAGAACAATTTTTTGCCGAACCACTCCTCTCTGGGCTCAGTGATTTCACGTCACCAGTGCTACTTTCTAACGTGAGGCCAGTGTTTGTTTACATTTTCGTTTCATTCAAAGGATCCGAACCGATTGAAGTTTATGGATACCATGACTGTGGTAAGTTTTAAAGGGCTAGCGTTACACAATAAATGAGTTATAATAATACCACAAGTGTGGATTCACTCACCCAAACCCTGTAGCCGTGCATCGCAGTCATGAAAGGGGCTAACTAGGTCGATAGTCCAGCAACGTTGTGACTGTCCTATTCATCAATCTCACAATATTCGCTAACGTTAGACAGATGGAATACAGCCTTCCATCTAAAAACATAAATGAAAACTTACCACAGTCATGGTATCCATAAACTTCAATCGGTTCGGATCCTTTGAATGAAATGAAAATGTAAACAAACACTGGCCTCACGTTAGAAAGTAGCACTGGTGACGTGAAATCACTGAGCCCAGAGAGGAGTGGTTCGGCAAAAAATAGTTCCGAGTATATTTGCTTAGAAAACATAAATGTCGAATTCAATTATTTTTTATTTCTCCACGTGGTAAATACACAGGTCACAACATGTTTACAGGAACGTTTTGTAGTTGTATTTGGAGTGTATTTCGTGACTGTCGGGGACTGTAGGGAACTTCAGGGTAAAGGTCTGACCCACTTCCAGTGATGAAGCTAAGCTACGCTAACGGTGCGGGCGTTCCCTAAGCCTAATGCATGCAGAGAGACAAAAAAGGTATGTATCTTCTTGTCTAACTCCAGGGAAGATGTTAAATAAGCAAATTTCCCAAAATGTTGGAGTTTTCCTTTAACTGATGCCTTGTCGCGGCGAGAGGGCTTGCATGTTTCAGTGAATCCTTGACTTTCGCCGGGGGGGGGCAGGTTCCGATCTCCCATGCCGGAAAAGTCCAGGAGGAGAAGCCAGACCAAAATCAGTTGTATACTTCCTCCAAGTAGGCCATTTTAATTAACCATGTAGGGACAATCCACCTCCACTCAACTGAGGGAGGTGAGAACCATGTAGGGACAGTCCACCTCCACTCAACTGAGGGAGGTGAGAACCATGTAGGGACAGTCCACCTCCACTCAACTGAGAGAGGTGAGAACCATGTAGGGACAGTCCACCTCCACTCAACTGATCGAACAGGTGCTCCTCATCAGCAAACTTGATGTTGATTGGCTGCTCAGACAGGTCATCATGTGACGTCATCAGCCATCAGGCTATATAAGCTGGCAGCTGCCCACTGGTCAGTCACTCTGAGAGATGCAGGGAGTGTGCGGGAGGACGCGACCTCGCCCAGGGGTTCAGCCTCTGGGTTCGGTGGGCCGGGTTCTGGAGAGGTAGCTGACTGTACCCCTGGCACTCTTAGGGTCCTTATTTGGCTTCTTGCTGAGAGGAGCAAATAAGTAGATTTTCCCCTCTCTTAACACATTGTGCGCCATAAACGGCGTAAATCGTTATTGCCCGCCATGCGTTGAACGCCAACAACGGCGTAAATCGTCATTGGGATCAATATTTAATTTTTTTGCCATGGCATTCATAATTCATCCAGCCTCCCTCCGGACTGCAGCGGCACCCTGTCTGATATTGCAACGCCTCAATACCGCCGCCTGGTGGATGGGGGGGGGGGGGGCGAGTTACACTCACGCCAAACCGGAAGTGGCGATCGGTGCATCGAGGAAATTCCTCCGCCATAGATATATTGTGGCGTGGATCAATATACACACTCGAGTGCATTTGGATCGTTATCGAAACGCAATAATCGATATGATTTCGGCATTTATTGCGTCATACAAACCGGAAATGGATCTAGGAGATTGACGTCAAATAATTGGGATCTTTTTCCTCCAGTCTCATCGGCGAACGGTAAGAGGACACTAACGTTATTTTCAGCCCGATTGTCCATTTCTTTGTTTGCAATCAGTCTGATCAATATATCAACCCATACTAAATAAAGCCGTTACTGACGATCAAGGAATTATAAACGACCCCCCCCCCTTTCCTTCACGCATGATGAAGCATAATGTATACCGATCATATACATTTGAATTTTTTTTGAAGCGGTTGATTGGCTACACATGTGTCGGAGGAAGCATGTGATAGCCTCCACTCTCCCAGACTGACCGTAGGGGGTAGAGTGCGCAGCGACCAGGAAGGGGATTGGGAATTGGCATAACGACTAACATTGGGATGGGAGAAAAACGGAGAAAAAGGAGGGGGAAAAAGATAAAAAAAATTTAATAAAAACATACTTATATTCTAGACGGTATTAACACAACAATGTATGAATGAAAAAATATAACGTTCCCACATCCGGAACGATAGATAATCGATGTTGAATGGGCCATAGTAATGCAGATATAGCTATAATATTTAAAAAGTTATAGCCCTGCAAAGAAGGTAAACATCTCCATAGGCTTACAGCGGTGGCAGACTGGGTATAATGATGGGCATACTGCGTGGCAATCAATTAGACTAGGCAGAATTTCAGAAAATGTGCTTGTATAAAGTGCTGAAGGCATTTCGTGTTTATTTTTGGTACACAACATTTCTAGGGGTATTAAGGAGTGCTGAATCCAAATTTGCTGTATACCAAGCTCAAAAATGTCAAATAAGGCCACAAAATTGAGAAATCCAACATGGCCGCCAGCACCAGGCCCTCTCTCCACAAAAACAGGTGCTAAACCCACAGTTTTTATTCTACTGACATGAAACTTTGCACAGAACATCTGCACCTATGGAGGAAGAGAGTAGGAATATAGCTGGGGTGCAACCATGAGTAACAGGGTGTTTTTGACTGTCTAACTGTAATCTTTGTATAGGTGAGGATAAAAAAATGACATTTATTCAGTGTTTGCAGGAATACGACAGCAATTTGGTAATAACTGTACAGTGTAGGACACCAACATTAGAATCCCCCAAGTCTTAGCTTTCTTCAGGCACCAAGTTTATGCAAGTAGCTCTTATAGCTCTGGATATATAAGCATTTTAATGTAAGCATGCTGTTTTAGGCGAATTTTCAAAAAATAAATGGTGGGGCTTAATGAGTTAAGTGTGACTACACAAGGTACAAACCTGAATTAAATGTGCTTTTGTAAGTTTTCTTACATACATCAACAAGGACGTAGTCACACCGGAGATTCAAGAATCCATACTTGGCGCAGAACACCTTGGACAGGCACAACTGAACATGTTTGTGGACAAACGTTTGTGTGAACCTCCAGATAGTGACCAGCACCTGAACCTGAAATCACCCATTCGAAAGAACAAAGCCAAGACATTTGCCTCTTTGTATGAAGTTGTGCAACTTTCCAAGAACAAGCAAAACACCATCAAAGTGGACAGGCAGATTCTACAAAGGCTCATCACAGCTTACAGAGCAGGTCGTAAGGTAGACCATGACAATATCCTCCAGCATGAGCTCAAGCCCATCACGCCATCTCTGGCCACAACTAACGGGAGTCTACATTCCACCAACAAGTCTGTGTTAGCAAATATACTGACGAAACAAGTTAAAACCCCTGCAGATCTTACCCTTCAGGGACCCAGCTGCCTGGTCATTGATGGCCAAGCTCTGGTAATGGCACTCGGAAAGCCACCTGACACTACAACATTTGGTGACTATGCCAACAAGTTCACTGACACTGTGTTGAAGATGGGAGCAAAATACCAGAGGGTAGATGTCGTCTTTGACAGATACCATGACCAATCCATCAAAACAGGCACAAGGGTGAAACGCAAACAGCGCCACAGACCAGTATGTCGTGAAATCAAAAACAAGTCTGTTCCACTTCCTGCCGATTGGTCGAGCTTCATGGCCCTTGAAGACAACAAATCAGATATCGCTCAACTACTCTCAAACCACCTGATACCGATACCGGAGTCTCCATGGCAAGCACAGAGAGACTCAGAAGGTGCTTCTATCCCCAGGCCATCAGGATGCTCAATGAATGAACAATGAACAATAAGCAAACCATCAACACACCCACAGCGCACATACACTCACTTAAATAAACAACACACTGTATCACCCACTTTACCACTTTAGACACAATTTACACTTTATATTTATATTATTGGTAAGTAAATTGCACATCATTCTCATTCCTTATTGCACCTCACCACTACAAGGTGGCACCACAAGCTAAGCTATACCTCACCATTTTTGTACCAGCTGTACATACTGTATATATAGAAACACTGAACAATTTTGTTGTTTACACTTGTTTACGTACTTGACTTCTTGACTTTCTATTTTATACTTATTATACTTATTTTATACTATCTTGTTATTATCTAGCACCCTCTCAGGAGCAACACAGAAAGAAACATTTCATGCAAAGTATTCTGTATTCTGTATGATAACTAATAAAGAAACTTGAACCTTCACTTATATTGATATGGTAAAATAATATTTTTATTTTATTATATTATAATCTATTCTATTCGGGAAAAGTGGCATTGGATGAATCATGCAACTGCAAGACACCTGCGACACCTGCCTGAATACGATTGATGACTGACAATAAATTACTGTACCTAAGCTACTGTATGCATATTAAGGACTATCTAATTTGCATAAATGACATGTTGATTAAAAAAAATCAAGAGAAAAGAGTTTGATGAATAAATCCATGGCCTGGGATCATCCTGCTTTTCTTTCTTATTTGGTTGATGAGTTGTGCATCAATAACGACCACCGTTTCTGCTATAAATATGAGTTTCAAGCAACATTTTCACAACTGATCTAAAATCAGGATATGATTTTAAATTCCTCATGTATGCAAACATATAAAAACACATTTCATTCATGTTTCTACCTTGTTTAGACAAAAAGATATGCACTTAAATAGACTTCAGCCTGGCGCTGGCGGCCATGTTGGATTTCTCAATTTTGAGGCCTTATTTGACATTTTTGAGCTTGGTATACAGCAGATTTGGATTCAGCACCCCTTAATACCCCTAGACATGTTGTGTACCAAAAATAAACACGAAATGCCTTCAGGGTTATGATTTTCTGAAAATTGACCCTGTCTAAATGTGTTAAGGGGAGACCACCCACCTAAAATACCATTTTCCTGATTTTGGGGCAATTTAGAGATTTTTGTATAATGTTGCCCCTTTACATGTCTTCTTTCAAACTAGTGACAAGAAAACTTAAAAAAAACACATTTAGTTGCTTATTTTGCTTCATTTTGCATGATTGCATCCATAAATGTGCACATATCGAATGGGGAAGTGCCTCATTTGCATATATAAACATAAAATTCAGAAAACTTGCAATATATTTTTTCTTAGTTTATATGTACATAACAAACTGGGAAAGTTTCATAGTGCTATCTATTCAAATATTTGTTAGCCTATTAGGAGGTACAGTAATCGGTTGTGTTGTTTGTTACTAAACTGTTACTACTACTACATAATTATTATTATGTCATTATGTTATTCAGTTATCAGGCATGTGTTTAGGTTGTCTATTACTAATGGTTTGATTGGGTGTTGTGTTTGTGTGTATGTCATACATAGCCTGATTTACAGACAATACAAAACTTTAAAGGTGTTTTTCTCAAAACGAGATTTTATGAGTTTGTATTACACATCAAACAAAAAAATCTCAATTTCTCTAGTACCTCCACACACCAAACTGGCCACGTTTCCTCCTATCCATATACCACTACTTTTTGCTAGAGGATTTTTTGATATATCACTCATCCAGATTTTTAGAACATTTTATACAAAAAATGTATGTAAATAAAATATTTGTTTATGACTAGGGGGTCATAAAAGGTCATAAAATCCTGTTCCTGTATCAAAAAATCCTCTAGCAAAAAGTTTGGTATTTAATGTAGTAACATGAAAAACGATGAGAAAATATCTATATATCATCCATTTTTTCTAAATTTTGTTTGGGGTAACATGCAAAAAGGGGCCATTTTGAATAGACCACGCCCCTTTTGGGTAATACAAGTATGCAACCAAAAAAAAATTTATACATTTTTTATCTTTTTTTTTACTATTCTAAACAATTAAGATGTTTGCAAATGATTTAATCCTTTATTATTTTTTCCCTATCTAGGGGGGTGGTCTCCCCTTAACTGATGCCTTGTCGCGGCGAGAGGGCATGCGTGTTTCAGTGAATCCTTGACTTTCGCCGGGGGGCAGGTACCAATCTCCCATGCCGGAAAAGTCCAGGAGGAGAAGCCAGACCAAAATCAGTTGTATACTTCCTCCAAGTAGGCCATTTTAAATATCATGCTCTTCCAGTGCACTGCACATACATCAGGCATTTTCTGTTGAATGTGGTTACCAATGGTTACAGGCAGCCATACTGGAAGAAAGAGAAACATTCTGTGCAAGGCCTCTATTCTCTATTGCAAATCATCAACACCTACAGCACACGACCAGCTGACTTCTACTGTGATGTGATGTGGGTTGACAGGGTGGCCAACACCTTTCCACCAACCACCACATCTTGTCTCTCTCTCCTCCCCCCTCTCTCTCTTTCCTTCTCTCCTTCATACTGCTACTCTCTCTCTCTCTCTCTCTCTCTCTCTCTCTCTTCTCTCTCTCTCTCTCTCTCTCTCTCTCTCTCTCTCTCTCTCTCTCTCTCTCTCTCTCTCTCTCTCTCTCTCTCTCTCCCTCTCTCTCTCTCTCTCTCTCTCCATATTTCCTTCATGCTGCTGTCCTCTCCTCCTCTCCTGTTTCTACTCTCTCACCCATTCCCTCTCTAGCATCCTTTCAGAGGTGAGAGAGGGAGAGAGAGAGAGAGAGATAGAGGTGTGAGTGAGTGAGTGTGAGAGAGAAAGAGAGAGAGAGAGGTGAGAGTGGAATTAGAGTGGTGACAGAGGAGGAGGGGAGAGATTGAAAGAATAATGTCTGTGTGTGTCCGTGTGTGTGTCCATATGTCCGTGTGTGTGTGTGTGTGTGTGTGTGTGTGTGTGAGTGTGTGTGTGTGTGTGTGTGTGTGTGTGTGTGTGTGTGTGTGTGTGTGTGTGTGTGTGTGTGTGTGTTAAGGCCCGGCTACATTGATCCATTGTAAGTTTGTTTGCAGTTATTTCTTAACGAGGAGTATCTGTTTGCTGGACAGGGCTGATGATGAGTCCGTCTCCGTCAGATTTTAATCCATTTTGACGGACAGAAAAGTTGAACAAATTACAGATACGTCCCGTTAGCAAAGCTGGTGTTTCTGCAAAGGCACAATTATGTAAAAAAAATCATCAAACCATCTGTACAGAGGCCTTAACAATTATGGTCCCGCCTCCTAGCTTTTAGCATCCAGCCCTTTACCCCCCCCCCCCCCCCCCCCCGCCCTCAGTATCGACCGTTCACCCCCCTTCCACGATGTAACCCCCTCAACAACACACACACACACACACACACACACACACACACACACACACACACACACACACACACACACACACACACACACACACACACACACACACACACACACACACACACACACACACACACACACACACACACACACACACACACACACACACACACGTCAGCTGTAATATCCCTTGACAGGCTTTCACTGTAAAGCCTGCAACCCCCCCTCTCTCATACATGACCATACGATGATCCCCCCAGGCCGACACTCACATCCACACTGCAGAGACAATACCCATCTTAACAAGTCATTTACGTCTTACAGTCAGTCGTATCTTCAGAAAGTGACAAAACTCAATGGAAAGTGAGAGAAGTTCACTTGTTCCACCATGTGCACCATGACGACCAAGACATTGAGAGGAAAGCCCTGTTGCCCCCAACCCCCACACCCTGCTCAGCAGCCCTGGTACCTCTCTGAATGGACCCCCCACCCTTAACCTCCATCCTTCACTTGCATGCTCACCTGTCATGATCAACTATTCATGTTAATCTACACACACACACACACACACACATATATATGGAGACAGCCACACAGACAGACAGTCACACACAAGCCAGTAGATTTTGGTTTTTGTCCAGATGGTATGTAGGTCAGTGACTACCCAGAGGCCTGAGCTGAAATTAAAAACCACTGACAGGCACTGATGGCTTCTCTCTCTCTCTCTCTCTCTCTCTCTCTCTCTCTCTCTCTCTCTCTCTCTCTCTCTCTCTCTCTCTCTCTCTCTCTCTCTCTCTCCCTCCTCTCCTCGCCTCGCCCCTCCCCTCATCCTCCTCTCCTCGCCTCGCCCCTCACCTCATCCTCCTCTCCTCGCCTCTCCCCTCACCTCGTCCTCCTCTCCTCGCCTCTCCCCTCCCCTCATCCTCTTCTCCTCTCCTCGCCTCTCCCCTCACCTCGTCCTCCTCTCCTCGCCTCTCCCCTCCCCTCATCCTCTTCTCCTCTCCTCCCCTCATCCTCCTCTCCTCTTTAGCACTCTGTCCATGCTCAGACTATATCCACAACTCTCTCTCTTGCACACACACACACACACACACACACACACACACACACACACACACACACACACACACACACACACACACACACACACACACACACACACACACACACACACACACACACACACACACACACACACCTGCAATTTGCATACCGCCCTAACAGGTCCACGGAGGATGCCATAGCCCATGTGCTGCACACAGCAGCATCACACCTGGACAAGAGGCAGGGGAACTATGTGAGAATGCTGTTCATTGACTATAGCTCAGCATTCAATACCATAGTCCCCTCCAAACTCATAGCCAAGCTCAGGGACCTGGGCTTGAACTATGACCTCTGCCAGTGGGTCTTGGACTTCCTGACGGGCAGACCCCAGGTGGTAAGAGCAGGCAACTGCACCTCCTCATCCATCACGCTCAACATAGGGGCCCCCCAGGGCTGTGTTCTGAGCCCCCTCCTCTACTCCCTGTACACATGACTGCGTGGCACAGCGGAACAACAACACAATCATCAAATTTGCTGATGACACAGTAGTGGTGGGCCTGATCTCTGCCAACGACGAGAAGGCCTACCTGGAAGAGGTAGAGAATCTGTCACAGTGGTGTCAGGAGAACTGCCTCTCCCTGAACGTCAGCAAAACAAAAGAGATGATTGTGGACTTCAGGAGGTCGGGGGTCAAGGACTACAGCCCCCTCAGCATCGACGGGGCACCGGTTGAGAGAGTGAACAGTTTCAAGTACCTCGGAGCCCACATATCCGAGGACTTGACATGGACCACACACATTGACAGTGTTGTGAAGAAGGCACGACAACGCCTCTACTTCCTCAGGCGCCTAAGGAAGTTCCAAGTCAGTCAGAAGATCCTTAGGAACATCTACTCATGTACAATCGAGAGCATCCTGACTGGCAACATCACCTCCTGGTTTGGGAATAGCACTGCACAAGACCGTAGCAGACTACAAAGAGTGACACGTTCAGCCGAACGCACAATTGGAGGGGGGCTTCCCACCCTCCAGAACATTTACAACAAGCGGTGCAGGGGAAGGCTAAGAGAATCATCAAGGACTCCAGCCACCCGAACAACTGCCTCTTTGAACTGCTGCGGTCAGGCAAGCGATACCGGAGTCTTAAGGCGAGCACAGAAAGACTCAGAAGGAGCTTCTATCCCCAGGCCATCAGGCTGCTCAACGAACAATAAACACTATGCAGCAACCATCAAATGCACACAGCACACACATCCACACGCACACACTCACTTTAAACAGGCAACTAACTGCAGCACCCACTTTACACACTTTAGAACACCTAAACACACTTTACACTTTATATTTATTGGTAAAGGATTTGCACTACAACTCGCACACCTTACTGTAAATTGTACCTAAATTGTACCTCATCCCATTTCTGCTCTGCACTATATAGTATTGTATATTAGTAGATTGCATAGTATATTGTATATTGTATGGTAACTCAGTTACTTCTATTCTGCATCGAACATTGTACATATGTCTATACTGAACACTGTGACCTCTATTTTTACTTCTATTTTACATGCTATACTATTTTATTTCATACTATCTTGTCTAACACAGTCTCTGGGTTGCGAAACAGTAAGAAGCATTTTGTATAAAAGTATTCTGTACTTCTGTATGACAACTATTAAAGAAACTTGAACACACACACACACACACACACACACACACACACACACACACACACACACACACACACAGGACCTGCACTGTATTCATGGTGGAGAGGGAGAAGTCTATGTCATTTTATGATTCTTTGATGACATGATTTTTTTAAGAATTTCTATTTGAGATAAAAATGCAATCCTAAGAGGGCCCCCGTTTGCCTTGGGGTCACCATCACAGACCCTACCTTTAACCCTTTCACTACCACACTACAGAAGGTTAACCCTTTCACTAGTGTAGTGTGGTAGTGAAAGGGTTAACCCTTTGTCGTGTGGCAGTGCAAGGGTTAACCTTCTGTAATGTCTCAGTGAAAGGGTTAACCGTTTGGTAGTGTGGTAGTAAAAGGGTTAAGGTGCATGTGCACACTGTACTTCTGTGGTCTGTGCGTGAATGAATGAATGAATGAATGAATGAATGAATGAATGAATGAATGAATGAATGAATGAATGAAAACTTTATTTAACAGATTGCAGAATGGGTACAATACAGTACGGCGTGCCTTCTTACCCTCGTAGTAATGGTCCTCCACTGTGAGGATGCGTCCCCTGGTCGCCCTGGCGTTCTCCATGATGGTCTTGGAGTCCATGGGCTTGATGGTGAAAGGATCGATCACACGAATGCTGATCCTCTCTGAGACCAAGAGAGAAGACACACGTCACAACATGGCAAACGGCGAGAAAGAATAATAATCTGTTGTTGGAATAAATGTTTCATCACACTCTCCGTCTCTCATCATAGATTTATGGTAAAGGCCCAGGGTGTACAATACAGTAGAGAACGTTCACACACACACACACACACACACACACACACACACACACACACACACACACACACACACACACACACACACACACACACACACACACACGAAAAGATCAGTTATGCAAGACTCTCTCTCTCTGTCTGTCTCTCACGCTGTCTGTCTGTCTCTCTTTCTCCCTCTCCCTCTATCGCTCTCTGTCTCCCTCTCACTCTATCTCTGTCTCTCTCAGTCTACCCTCTCACTCTGTCCGTCTGTTTGTTGTCCTTTCTCCCTATGTTTGTCTGTCTGTCTCTCTTTCTCCCTCTCTCTCTCTGTCTCTCCCTCTATCTCTCTGTCTCCCTCTCTCTCTCTGTCTCCCTCTCTCTCTCTGTCTCCCTCTCATTCTGTCTGTTTCTCTGTCTCCCTCTCTCTCTCTCTCACTCTCTCTCTCTGTCTCCCTCTCACTCTCTCTCTCTGTCTCCCTCTCATTCTGTCTGTTTCTCTGTCTCCCTTTCTCTCTCACTCTCTCTCTCTGTCTCCCTCTCACTCTTTCTCTCTGTCTCGCTCTCATTCTGTCTGTTTCTCTGTCTCCCTCTCATTCTGTCTGTTTCTCTGTCTCTCTCTCTCTGTCTCTCTCTCTCTCTCTCTCTCTCTCTCTCTGTCTCTCTCTCTCTCTCTCTCTCTCTCTCTCTGTCTCTGTCTCTGT
>NC_140181.1:92657586-92663456 GCF_963971535.1 Notolepis coatsorum | reverse complement strand
AGGCTCGGCTGAAGAAGGTTGCGAAGGTGCTGGCAAACACCACGTTACGATCCCTCGCAGCACAGCCTATAGCCACACTCACCTAGAGGAGGAGTAGGAGAGAGAGGAGGAGCAGGAGGAGGAGGAAGAAGAAGAAGAAGAGGAGTAGGAGTAGTAGGAGGAGAGAGGAGGTAGAGAGGGGAGGAGAGAGGAGGAGCAGGAGAGAGGAGGAGTAGGAGGAGAGAGGGAGATGGAGGAGAGGGAAAGTGGAAGGGGAGAGGGAGGAAGAGGAGAAGGGAGGATAGGGAAAGGGAAAGGAGAGGGGGAGGAGGAGGGGAAGGGGGAAGAAGAGAGGGAGGAGGAGAAGGGAAGAGGGAAAGGGGAAGGAGAGAGGGAGGAGGAGGAGAAAGGAGGAGAAAATGGGATGGAGAGGAAGAGGCAGAGAGAGGGAGGGGGGGGGGACAAGGAGGACAGAGGATGTGCTTTCTTTAACAATGCGGCTTTCTGTCTATATAGATATTTCCCACCAAACATAAGAATGCTTGGACTCTGCCCTAAGCCAGGGAGTTATTACTCCTCCAAAAAAGACAGCATTATTTTCATATAAATAGCAGGTATTTATTGTTTTTTATAGAGGGGACATTTCATACACCTGCCATCTCATATCCTGTTTCCTGCCCCTGGGGAAAGCACTCTAGACTGATGCAAAGGAGGACCATATACATAACACAGTAGTACCATACGTTTGTAAATTGTTCTTTAGTTGACAAATTCTGAGAATAGTGTTGTTGTTTTCTAAGTGTATTTAAATAGGGGGGGGGGGGGGTTAAAACATCATTATGTGTTATTAACTTTGGGCCCTAGATCTGCAGATATTTGCAGAGAGTTGCTGTCCATTGAAGGAAACAATAAAGAAGAAAAGTAAATGTAAAGTTTTTGAGAAGTTAGAGCTACTGTACTAGTGCTACAAGTACTGTACTACAAGTAGAGCTACTACTACAACTGGCCAGCAGCGTAAGTAGTAAGAGTAGGATATGTACAGATATAGATATAGTATCTACAGATATGTAAAAGGACTATGTGCAGGTAAATACAGACAGTTGTGGATATATATATATATATATATATATATATGCGCTGAGAATAAATATATATAAATGCTGTATATACCATATATATGTATTTATTTATTCTCACCACATATATATCTACTTTACTGCTATATTTGCACTCTGGTTGGATGCCAAACTTCTTTTCGTTGTACTGTACTTGTGCTGTAATACATTTGAATCTAATCTAACAAGGAGAATTTTCAACAAAATATATAAAGGAGTTATATATATATGTTATATATATGTGTGTTATGTTATATATATATATATATATATATATATATATATATATATATATATATATATATATATATATATATATATATATATATATATATATATATATATATATATATATATATATATATATATATATATATATATATATAACAAAAGATAAAGTAGTATCTTATCTTATCTTAATTCCTCAAGTCACTCAATATGTCTGCATCTTAATTAAAAATCAGTAACGAGTGCAGTACAGCCGCAGCCGTCACCGTAATAAGCCATCGTTGTTGTGGGCGCTGCCATATGGCAGTGTGCCTGGGAACCCAGAGGATCATGACAGGGCATGAATAGCTAGAGTCACTTAATATTTAACGAGGCATCGCGGTCATAATGCTGCTTAATTAATCTGCAGTGAGTGACCTATTTTCTTTCACGGGCCTCTCGTTGTGTAGGCTGGTCGCAGCGGGATGCAACTAATGTCCATTAAAGCTGAACAGCCACTAATTGGCATCCAGTTTATCGGCTGATCTCGGGATGTGGGCGACGGTAGCCTAATGGTGAGGAGGAGCGAGCTCGTAGCGGGATCAAAAGTGATCTTTTGTCGGTGCAGAAGTTCTTAAGAAACACTCTTCCCCTCCCTTGACTTGTCCTTGAGCAAGGCACCTCAACCACAACTGCTCCAGTGGAGCGCTGCTCCAGTGGAGCGCTGCTCGTTGGCCAACAGGAGACTGATTGTACTGGGCGGCTCCCTCCCAGGTGTGAGTGTGTGTGTAACCCTCACACAGGAAGGGGGTCAATGGTAAATGGTGCATTTATATAGCAGCTTTTATCCAAAGCGCTTTACAATTTGTTCCTCACATCTTTTACCCATTCACTCATACATTGACACAGCGGAGGCAACCATGCAAGGTGCCAACCTGCTCATCGGGGCAGTTAGTTAGGGGTTAAGTGTCTTGCTCAAGGACACTTTGACGCGCTGCCCGGGAGGAGCGGGAATCGAATCCGGAACCTCCGGATTACTAGACCTCCTACTGTCGCCCCAATGGGCGGGGGGGGGGGGGGGGGGGGAGCAGCCCTGCCTAAGGCCAAGTAAGCCTAATATCTCCATTGGCTAGTATCAGTTCCCCCTTTAATTGGTTGGTAAATTGCTTAACTTTCCATGTGAGAGACCCAGACTCCGGTCATTGGGTCTCATTCCCGAACGGATTTACGACAAGAAATTTGCTCTCAGGCAAATTTCTGCCAATTTAAGACATATTAGGGCTGGTAGAGAGATTCCCCAAATGTCCCTGAGATCGGATTCGGCCGTGGCTGAGAGCAGAATTTAAGAGTGCTGAGGAGCACACTTACGATTGATTGACTGACTTTACCTGCAATGGGGAGTCTTCTGACTCAAAGAGCATGGTAGAATGGGTAGGTCGTTACCCCAATTTGAAGCACCTGTGCAGTGCAGAGAGCTGCCTGCAGCACCATTATATATGTTCCCCTGTCTAATCCCCTCTGTCTGCTTTCCCATCTCCCAGGACAGGTTGTATCAACACCAACTTTGGATCCTTTGAGAATTCTGCCACTATTTCTGTTGTTTATGTCAAACGGACTGATAGCAACGCCGAGAGCTGGATTCGAACCCAGCGTCTCCAGCGTTGATGGCGAGCGCCTTGCCCACTACACCACCTAGCCGCCCTAAATAAATTATTTTGTTAACTTGGTATCACGTGTAGACTCCCTATTTGTCAGAAACCACCTGTTTGTGACATTCTCCATGTTGTTAATAGCTTTATTTGGGAGGAATCATAGTGATTCCTTCATGTCAACCCTACAGGCCTCCTTGGAATTAATTACTTAATCATAATTAAAATAAATATGACAATATTTGTACGATAAGAAATTACGCGGATGTCGGAAAAATTAATAATATGGATTCATCTGATCACAGGGCAGCTGGATTAACCATATCTGAACCAGCTATTTTGGACAAATGTATAATTACTTTATTTACTCAGATATTCAAACACAATTATGCAATTATTGTGAAATGATTGAAAATAATTATTATTTAATGCCTTCTGTGGAATTTGTATTTCTTATTTGTTACATATCTGTCTGGTCCGGTTTTGTTATTATGTTGTGTTAATCTTTTTCCGTCTTGTGTACGGTTTTTCGCTATTCTAAATATTCTCTCAGTTGTAGCCTGGCTACATTATGCTTTCTCGTTCCATTATCTTGCTCTAGTGTTTCTGATAATAAAAGAACACATATTGTCAGAAGAGAAACACCATCTCCGCCTCCTTCTTCCTTTCTACTATTGGACTCAACATTCCTACCTTGAATCATAACACATATCTGTTTTATTGATTAATTATACATTTGAAAGAATGCAGGTTAGAGCCAACATGCAATATATCCCATGATTAATGGGACAGACATTTGTTTGATATAGCTATAACTTGCATTCCTTCAAATATATCATTAATCAATAAAACAGATATTGAAATACACTATGTAGCCTCCTACGACACCAACACTGCAAATGACAGTGGATAAATAAATAAATAAATAAATAAGAACTAAAGCTAATCGCGTGGAAATAGACTGCATTAATATTCCATAAGTCTTGTGTGCGCCAGTATAGCCTACGTGTCTAATGAATGAACAGTAGGCTTATATTATTCTAATTACTTGTTTCATTAGGATTTAGTAGATACTATATATATGCTCTGCCCTATACAGTAAGTACAGTACACATATTAAGGCCGCCAGAGTTGGGCAGCGGACTGGTGGACTGTAACTGCGATCTCCTAATAAAACAAGTCATTAGAATAATATAAGCCTACTGCGTTCATTCATTACGCACGTAGACTATACAGTACTGCAAGCGTGTGTGTGTGGGGGGGGGTGTGTGCGCGCTGCGGCAGGTGGTCACGAGTAGTAGCCTGTATTCTGTATAATGATGACAATACATTAATCTAATCTCATTTTGATCGGTCGCAAATCGCTTCCGCCACCATTTTCACACGGCCGCATCATTAGTTGCATTTAATGAGCTGGACAGGTGTGTCTAAACCCTCGACTTTTCTCTATTGAATTTGCACACGGCACAGAGCCTGCCTTATAAGGAGCTCTGGAGGCGTTGTTTTGTATGCAAATGCCCTGGACAGGAACACGCGTTCATGTTTCAGAGCGGTGACATTCCTCATCGCGGGCATATCAGCTGTGATAGTTTGAGCCACTTAAGACATCTTCCCCACACGTTGGGGACTCAGAGTGAACTTGTCGTAGATTTTGTTTCAGTCGGTTCCAAGATAAGTCTTCCAAGAGAACTCTTTGGAAAATATTCGGGAATGAGACCCATTGTGTGTTGACGCTAGGCTGACCCCCTTACCATGTTCTGCTCCGCAATGTAGCATTCCACATAGCGGTTGGGGTGTTCGTTCTTGAAGAGCTCAGAGAACGTGGAGTTCTTGGTGTCTCCGTCCAGAGCCACGACGTGGTCATTGTAGCGCCCCAGCTTAGCCAGTGCCATGCCGTACGCCTTCCTCGTGGCAATCTGTCACACAGAACACAAACAGAACGATGGTTCTTAAAGGGAGAATCCACCCTAAAACGGAATTCACATTGTGACTGGGCCCACCATGTCTGGAAGTCAGATTGCGAGAAAAATATAAAAATTTCCATATTATCACGGTTTGAATATTTAAGAACATATTTACTGTAACAGCTAACAGTTATAGTATCTCTGAATAGTAAAGACGTTTGTTTAAAAAGTCTAATTTAGTAGTAGTTTGTGACACCTAGTACCTGACTGCCAAGGTGTGACACATCATTTGAAAGCTTACATTCTGTACTTTCAGAAATATCACTGCTGGGCTCGGTCACATTATGTTCCTCCTGTGCCCCAGGACAGTCCAGTTAGTATTTGTGAACACGCACCACTCTCTCCTAAAGCTAGAAATCAGAGAACCCTCTGATCTGTGCTGTCACTGTGTATAATCTAGGGCAGCGGTTCTCAAACTACGGGTCGCGACCCAAAGTGGGGTCATGGGTAGGTGACATTGCATTGGCAAAAAATAAATATATAATAATAATAATAATAATAATAATAATAATAATAATAATAATAATAATAATAATAATAATAATAATAATAATAATAATAATAATAATAATAATAATAATAATAATAATAATAATAATAATAATAATAATAATAATAATAATAATAATAATAATAATAATAATGATAATGATAATGATAATGATAATAATAATAATAATAATAATAATAATAATAATAATAATAATAATAATAATAATAATAATAATAATAATAATAATAATAATAATAATAATAATAATAATAATAGTTTAATGTTCTGGCAACATATTTTGGCTAAATATGCCTTGTTTTATAAATGTGTATTGATAACATAGTGCTGTAATAAAATGTTCTAATAAATATGCATGATCAAGTTCAACAACATTTATTTATTTTGATATTCCTTAATTCCATGTTGAAATTACGCGATACATTAAGTGTGGGGTCGCCAAAAT
>NC_140181.1:92637586-92652586 GCF_963971535.1 Notolepis coatsorum | reverse complement strand
AAATAACGCTGAATCTTACCGTGGCTTCCTCGCGCCGCTGGCAGATGAGCGTGGAACAGATTTTTTTCTATTATGGGATGGAGAAATGCCCGATCCATTTCCAGGTTGTATAATAGTATATACGTCCAAATCATGTTGTTTTTTCGAGTTATTTGCACCGATCGATGTTCACTGTGTCAATACGGAGTCTCTCTAACGATAGCGAGTACCCGGACCACATATGGATGAGCACTACCGGTTCAAAGGTTAATTTCCGGTTGGCGATCTGCCGATCGGCCACCAGATGGCGCTCTTGAACCGCTAGAGAGTTGAGAGGAGATCAGCAGTGTATCTCAGGGCTCCGGAAAGGAAATATGATTTCGATGACAGATTTTTGAAATATTGACATCAAAGACGAGTTACGGCGTCTTCGGCAGAATGAGCATGGCTCGGAATGACGTGAAAACTCGTCCGCGGCGATCATAGTGTTAAAATGAGTAAATATTATTCATTTTAAACATGTTTATTTTATTTCTAGGGCTCTAAAAAAAATATATATATATAAAAAAAATTCTTCTTCTTCTCTCTTTTAACCAGGGAGGGCGGCGCTCTAGCGCCCACTATCGGCCGGCCGCCACTGGCAGTGGTTCTCAACTGGTATTGTGTCTAAAGACCCTCAAATTATTACACATTAGGCCGTGGTCCCTAGTTTGATGAGATTTAGTGACCTGATGACACGTGTTATGAGAAATGAGACAGTCCAAAATTCTGTAGCTGAGATACCAGAGGAGATAAGCAGAATAGTCACTCTTATTCTCTCATTGGCCTAACATCCAGTGAATGAAATAGTAAAATCAAACTATCTTTCCGGGGGACTCTCTCAATGACCATTAGCATAGACGCCTGCGCATAAGAGCACGCGATGCAGCTGCTCTATGACTATTGAACTTGGGGGAGCAAGGATATGATCTTGCTCCACCACTTTTTGATCATATGAAAAATATGATATACCCCCCCCCCCAATATATAAATCTAAGCATAACTACGTAATTTCAATCAAATTAATAATACGCAATGACACTTAATAACACGTTTTTAAGTTTCCAAAGATTGCGAACCCCCCCCCCCCCCCCCCTGCCCCATTATGGTTTGATCCAGTTCCTCCCATCTCCAGCGCGTAGACCTTGGCTCACTGCCTCACAGCGCTGCAGTCTGGCTGCAGGCAGGAGTCAGTGTAAATATCAAAGCCCACAGAGTGTGTCATAATATTGGTGGCAGGCAGGCAGGCTTTTCCAGTAAGTTGTTCAAATAAAAGGATTATGTTAGACATAAGTTACTATTGAGTGGTAGTAGAACTTCTACGGTTCTACCACGCAATACATAAAAGTGTTTCACGGTCCCGAATTGCGATCTGGTCATACGGTTTCCTCGAATAAATAATAATAACGTTTCCCTCTCTGGTTGGCGTTAGCTTTAGTGCTAGCCGCTAGCTAACGTTATCTAGATATGTGGTGTGAGCTCAGCTGGATGACGTTGACTTCATTTCCAAACGTTAACGCTATCGCTATCTATATGGCAGACGAGCAGGGCCGGATTAACGACGGCCGCGGCCCGTGGGCCTATAGTGACGAGGGGCCTCCATTTTCTTTTTCCTTTTTTTTTTTTTTTTTTTCTTTTTTTTTTGAGATCGATGTCATGATTGTGCACTGCAGACTCAGGGAGGAGGCAGAGAAGGAGAGAAAGAGACACAAGATTTACAGGTAATGGAAATATATCTTTTTTCTCTTTCTTATTAAAAATGTGGCCTATTTGAAAGGAGATTGATTTAATAAAAATGAATGAGCGAAAAATCAATATACAGTGTATATACAGTATAATATATTATTATTATAGTAATTGGCTATCATACTGCAATATAAACTGAGTTTTATAGTGAAAAGAGCAGCTTTATTGGTCAAGATTGAAGGCTCTATATTGCAGGAAATTGCACGTACAGGTTCATTACATTTAAAAAAAAGTCTGCCATGGAGGGGGTCGTGCCGGACTCCCTCCAAACCACCCCTTGCCTGTCAAAAAAAAAAAAAAAAAATTAATAAAAATAATATTCTTGCACCCCCACTTTCAACTATAACTAGGCGGCCATGACCATTAGGTTCACTGTTACTCTTGCAGCATTCACTGCTACGCTTGGCTGTTGTCGTGGCACAGGATTGTGGAGCTTATAGACACTGCAACAGCCAAACGCAACAGCCCTGTCGAGGGGTGCGTTGGGTTATTGTACCTGGGATGCCCTTGCCCTTGATGGTCTTGGCAATGATGGCGAGGGGCTGGTGGCGAGGCTGTCCCAGCACTTTACACAGCTCCTCCACGCTGTGGCCATCCACGACGACGGCATGCCAGCTGTGAAAACAAACACACCCAAGAGACGAATAAACTAAAAACCTGAGAGGTTTATCTTTTTTTTATTGGAAGAATTTATGCAAATGTGTACATTTCAGTTATAATTTCAAATTATACATCTTCCATTTCCTTCCCCGTTCCTATCCCCTAACCCCACCCCATCCCACCCAAGGAGGGTGACAACAAACATACATATAATTCACATAAATAAACAATTTAAATAATTAAACATAAATACAGATGTGACAGAAAAAACTATGCAAAAAGAAATTAAATTAAATTAAAACAAATAAGAAAAAAAAATTTAAATAAAAAATTGGAAAGTAAATTGAACACCCTCAGCGGTGGTAGGACCACCACAATGCCATCTCCCCAGCCATACGTGGACTAGCAGTGTCAGAAAGGTAGGTGGGGGAAGGAGGGGGGTCATGGGGTCCGGAGTTTGGAAGGAGAAGGGACTTAGGTCATATGGGTTTTGAAGTGAAGTAGGAAGGGCTGCCATGTTTTGTGAAAAGTATCTGTGTGGCCTTGTGTTGTGAATCTTATTTTCTCTATATGTATGAGAGACATAACATCCCTCATCCAGTGTAAATGTGAAGGGGGAGTGGCTGCCTTCCAGTTGATTAGGATGAGGCGTCTGGCAATGAGTGAGGCAAAGGCCATAGCATTGGATTGCCCAATAGAAATGTGTTTTCTGAACTGGGTCCAGATCCGGAGGGAATGTTGTACTAAGGGGTTGTTGGTTTACTGGGAGGTTGTGACACACACACGCACACACACACTCTCACTCACCCGAAGGCCTCGCAACGTTTCTGGTACTTCTCCACGTGGTGCTGGAGGGGCGTGGGGTCACTCTGCCCCAGGCGGTTGATGTCCAAGATGGCCACCAGATTATCCAGCTGGTAGTGGGAGGCGAAGGCCATGGCCTCCCACACGGAGCCCTCCGACAGCTCCCCGTCTCCCAGCAGGCAGTACACGCGGTAGCTGGAGGAGAGAGAGAGAGAGAGAGAGAGAGAGAGAGAGAGAGAGAGAGAGAGAGAGAGAGAGAGGGAGAGAGGGAGGATTAGAGTTTATTAGAAGATTCTTTTATACAACATAGTACTATATGGCGTGGCACAATTGCCAAGAGCAGAAGTTCTGAAGCTTGTTGGTGTCAAAGATATTGTTACACGTTAGGCTGCAGACCTCCATCTTGTTACACGTTAGAGGCTGCAGAGCTCCATATTGTTACACGTTAGGCTGCAGACCTCCGTCTTGTTACACGTTAGGCTGCAGACCTCCATCTTGTTACACGTTAGGCTGCAGACCTCCATCGTGTTACACGTTAGGCTGCAGACCTCCATCGTGTTACACGTTAGAGGCTGCAGAGCTCCATATTGTTACACGTTAGGTTGCAGACCTCCATCGTGTTACACGTTAGGTTGCAGACCTCCGTCTTGTTACACGTTAGGCTGCAGACCTCCATCGTGTTACACGTTAGGTTGCAGACCTCCATCTTGTTACACGTTAGGTTGCAGACCTCCATATTGTCTGTCTCAGGGACCACCATCTAATACGATCTTTGTTGTTAGATATGATTGAGTCCAGAATTCTATAGCTGCAATACAAGTGGAAAAAGTGAAACCGTCATTCTTAACCTATAACTTCTCACGAATAAAATAGGGAAATTAACTGTTCCTACTTTTTCTGGGGACCCCCTGCAACTCCCTCAAGCAGCCCTACACTCTGACCTCTGTTGAAATGCATTATGTGTGTATTGGACAAGAGGATATGCGGAAAGTAAATTTTCTCAAGAGAGAGAGAAAAGGAAAAATATTCAAATATCCAGGTTTCAATATCAATCAATGCAAAATGATTAATGGTCGATCTGATCATGAGACATGGGATGGTATTGCAGTAGACTTGGTTTATGTTGCTCATAACTGAAATGTGGTGCAGATGCAATATAACACGGTATCCCTTCGTCCCTTACAGTAGACAGGGGTAATTTTCCATACTAGTGTTTGTCTTTCCAAAAACCACACCACCACCACCTCCACCTCCACCTCCACCTCCACCCTCCTGACTCCACCTCTTCTCTCCAAACACACCCCTTCCAGGCCCCCACTGTAGAGCTGGATCAAGCAGCTGAACCTCACAGCTGCACACATACACCCCCCCCCCCACACACACACACACACACACACACACACACACACACACACACACACACACACACACACACACACACACACACACACACACACACTGTCCTACACCCCTGCACCCCCCCCCACACACACACACACACACACACTGTCCGACACCCCTGCACCCCCACTCACCCTCCGAGCCCAGATCACCCTCACGACTCACTCCGGTGGCATAACGACTCTTGACAGCTTTCCAGTCAAATGGACACGTTGTCATCAAAGCCAGAGAGCGGCTGAGACACCATGCATTATGCCACGCATTCCAACCCTCCACAAGACAGAGAGAATCACGGGGGCAGAGAGAAAGAGAGGAGGAGAGGAAGAAAGAGAGACGGGAGAGAAAAGAATATAAACAAATTCCAGCGTGGAGGGGAAAAGGGGAGGGAAGGAGAAAGATAGATAGATAGATAGATAGATAGATAGATAGATAGATAGATAGATAGATAGATAGATAGATAGATAGATAGATAGATAGATAGATAGATAGATAGATAGATAGATAGATAGATAGATAGATAGATAGATAGATAGATAGATAGATAGATAGATAGATAGATAGATAGATAGATAGATAGATAGATAGATAGATAGATAGATAGATAGATAGATAGATAGATAGATAGATAGATAGATAGATAGATAGATAGATAGATAGATAGATAGTGTTTTTCATTATTGATGAATAACAATGTGTAGTCATGTGTTTTCAAGTTTGTTTTGTTTTGTGCTATATCTCTGCTCTGAGGGAGTGTAGCAACCTTGGCCTTGCCTCTGGAGGAGGAATTGTTATTATTGGGCTAAATACTTTCCTGGGTTTTGTTGTGATTCTTTCCAGCCTGGTGATTGGAGAAATCTGTATTCTGCACCCTTGACCAACCAGAGACTGGACACTGTATTCTACATCCCGACCAACCAGAGGCAGGGGTGTTGAGACCGCCTGTTTGCCTGTCATCGTTCATTTACGTGTGGACTAATGTCTCCCTCTCTAGGGGTTGGTTGATGTAATAAAGTTTTTTTTCTTCTCCCTATTTTCTGATCAATAAAGTTATGTTTTTGCAGTTTGATATTAGAGACAGTGGTCTACCCGTATTCTCCATGTTGAATTATACATTTAATTCTTGTTTTGGCATTCTTTAGCGTTAATATTTTAGACAGCATTTAGAGGTTAAAGAATGATAATATTTTTAGTTGTTATGATAAGTGATTATGTAATCTATATTATCAAACAGGGTGGAGTGTCATAGGACTTGACTGGTTCAATATGACCAGCTAGTATAATGTGTGTGTGTCTCTTTAAGAGACTCCAAAGTACCAAGGTTATCTTCCCAGCCAGCCAAAGCAAGGTTGTGTTATTACTTCCCGTAACTGGGAACCATTTTTATTTACTATTCATCATCATATCTGATGTATAATGTTACGTCTTGCAAGTGTGTATAATGTACGTTCTGACCAGACCTCTTTGTCACTTTGCTGGTCAGACGCTTGTGTGTGAACATGTGTCTCTGATTGTAAACTGAACTTTCTACTGTGGCCACAGAGAAATAATTAAACTATGCTTTATATTTTTTAATAACTCGACTCATAATGATTTATACAACGGCTCATCTTTTGTCCTTTAATATTTTCCATAACAGTGTCTGCTTCTCTCTCATTTTCAGTCAATGAAAGGAGAGAAGAACAGATCAAGACATGGTAACACCACTCTTTACAAACAGCCCAAGCCTGTCTGATTGTCTGATACGCATGCACGCGCACACACACGCGCACACACACACACACACACACACACACACACACACACACACACACACACACACACACACACACACACACACACACACACACACACACACACACACACACACACACACACACACACACACACACACACACACACACACACACACACACACACACACACACACACACACACACACACACACACACACACACACACACACACACACCTAAGGCTGTGTTACCAAAACCATCACATCTCCTTGTAACTTAAAACCAATCAAGAAGAAACATGTAATCAACACATTCACTCAGACAGATCTTGTATTCTGATCCTCCAAGGGTTCTGGCAGAAGTCTAAAGGATAATCATGGATGGTAAAACTGCATTCTGAGGTTCAGTATTTTTTACTCTCTGATGGTTGAGTAGGCATTCTTTTGGTACCCCAATCTTCAAATTGCCGGATGTCTACTGTCTTCCGGGTTTTATTAACTCATTCAGAGCCACGCCCATATGACCAAATTAGGTCTAGCGTGCCAGCACTGAAGTCAATGGGAGGACGGGGATATTTGCGAATGCTTAAACTATATCTTAAATTATGGCTATGGGTCTAATACACCCGTCGCTTATCAATGACTTGCTTGCAGTCAACATGTATGAAACGGAGTGTTTTTTCATTGGTACATTTCCGTTTGATACCGTTTTCAATACGTGTATAGTTTTGGAGATTTCTAGTAATTCCAGAGAAATCCGCGATAATAGCCCTTTAGTGGAATACACAAAACACGTTGTCATTTTTCGGCTGATTTATGAATCGTTTTCAAATAAACGCTAGATTATCGATAGTATATGTGTCCTTATGCACGCTAGAGAAGCGGGCTGAAAAATCGATTATCCATGCCTTGGTCAGCGCTAACGGCACGCACACACACACACATGCGCTCCGATGGCGGAGAAAGGAACATCTGATTAACCCAAGACTGGTAAAATAGAGTCCTTACCTCACATCAGATGTTCTGCAAAAAGATTAATCCAATTCCTGATCGCCATTCCAAATATTGATCGCGTTTATTGATCCAACGTTATAGTCCAAAACACATAATCGACACGGCTCCCAGCCTCCCCAGTGAATACTGCTTGCCCGAGAAGGGAAACCCCGGACCGGAGTTTTTTTCCTGATGCACAGTCCCAGCCAATCCAATCCAATGATGTGCAATACCATCCGGGAGACGATAGGCGGCGGTATTTGCCCTTTGCGAGCTCAGACCCATTCCCAATGATAACGTCAGGCTGGATGGATGAAAAATGAATGGATATCGCTAATAAAATAAATAACGATTAAAACCCGACTATACTCGTGATTGGCACGGAAGCTATGGCGAGTTAACCCGACTATCATCGTGGTTGGCACGGAATGGGTTAACCTCTGAAAATTCACCAAGATTGCTACACTTCTACAAGGCTATTTGCATGTTCTTAGTATCTAGGGACATCTGGATGGATCTCAGGGAATGTATTCCCAGTGTCAGGAATATTGTGTCTGTTACTAGGCTTGAGTAAATCATAATTGTTCTTTTTTTCCTTTTCTTTTTTAATCTTTGATGGTGAATAACACCATGCTAAAATTGACCGGACATGAAAAATTACCACTGAGCTCATTCAGCACCTTCTTGAGATGTACAAAATATCTAAGCAAATGAATAAAGGGCAGATGATTAAACAGAAGGTTTTGTAGATACAGTACTGAATTCTGCCATTGAAATCATGCATGTGCTATAAGCATAAAGTATAATAAATCGCTAATTACTTTGGGTATGCAATCGACAGGCGTTTTATGCTAAATTTGCAGGATTGTTAAGGGGTTGACTTTTGTCTGTTCATGACAAATGATTTAACAGCCAACCAAGTTATATGCTGCATTTCGCTACTGTTGACACTAATATGCAAAAACATTACTTCCCTACTGCAAAGTAAGAGCTGATTTTTGTCCTACTGGGTGTACCTACTGAACAGCATGTGGATAGTAGGGTTAGTAGCTTCTTTCTGATTGTGTAGGTACTGTGGATAGTAGGGTTAGTAGCTGCTGTCTGATTGTGTAGGTACTGAGGGTAGTAGGGTTAGTAGCTGCTGTCTGCTTGTGTAGGTACTGAGGGTAGTAGGGTTAGTAGCTGCTGTCTGCTTGTGTAGGTACTGAGGGTGGTAGGGTTAGTAGCTGCTGTCTGATTGTGTAGGTACTGAGGGTAGTAGGGTTAGTAGCTGCTGTCTGATTGTGTAGGTACTGAGGGTAGTAGGGTTAGTAGCTGCTGTCTGCTTGTGTAGGTACTGAGGGTAGTAGGGTTAGTAGCTGCTGTCTGCTTGTGTAGGTACTGAGGGTGGTAGGGTTAGTAGCTGCTGTCTGATTGTGTAGGTACTGAGGGTAGTAGGGTTAGTAGCTGCTGTCTGATTGTGTAGGTACTGAGGGTAGTAGGGTTAGTAGCTGCTGTCTGCTTGTGTAGGTACTGAGGGTAGTAGGGTTAGTAGCTGCTGTCTGATTGTGTAGGTACTGAGGGTAGTAGGGTTAGTAGCTGCTGTCTGATTGTGTAGGTACTGAGGGTAGTAGGGTTAGTAGCTGCTGTCTGATTGTGTAGGTACTGAGGGTAGTAGGGTTAGTAGCTGCTGTCTGATTGTGTAGGTACTGAGGGTAGTAGGGTTAGTAGCTACTCTCTGATAGCGTAGGTACTGAGGGTAGTCGGGTTAGTAGCTACTCTCTGATAGCGTAGGTACTGAGGGTAGTCAAGTTAGTAGCTACTCTCTGATTGGGTACTGAGGGTAGTAGGGTTAGTAGCTACTCTCTGATAGCGTAGGTAGTGAGGGATTTCAGACATGGCCTCTTGTGTGTCTTTGTTGATCTCTATATCCTAATCAATGACATGTGCATATTCATCATGTGCACTCAGATGCCTACGCTTCATTTGAGCTACAGTATGTCTATAATGAGCGATGTATTCATGCCTGACATGCCACCTTGTCATGCAAGCGCCACTGCTTCATAACTAATACATTATCCTCCCTCTGGTAGCTAGCATGACATATCTAATATCTCCTGACACCTTGGAATCATTTGATTTAAAAATGAACAATGAGCAAAAAAAACACTATGCAAGTGCATTATTGTTACGAGAGGAACGTAACCTTCTGTAGTGAGGTAGTGGAAGGTTTAAATGGTTTAAACGGTTAACCAAGTGACGACAGGAAATGTCAAACATGGTTTGTCAATTGAACAGGGCCCATGCGAGCATCCAGCGATGTGCTACGGCATTGTAATGATGCAACCAGTGCACCGAGCAGTGAATCAGGGCTCAGTGTGTTGGACGTGTTCATCCATAGATTGTTCTCCACATTATACACCCATCTGAAGCAACAGGGCTCTCTCTCTCTCTCTCTCTCTCTCTCTCTCTCTCTCTCTCTCTCTCTCTCTCTCTCTCTCTCTCTCTCTCTCTCTCTCTCTCTCTCTCTCTCTCTCTCTCTCTCTCTCTCTCTCTCTCTCTCTCTCTCTCTCTCTCTCTCTGTGTGTGTGTGTGCGTGTGTGTGTGTGTGTGTGTTTGTTGTGTGTGTGCGTGTATATGTGAGTGTATGTATGTGTGTGTGTGTATGTATGTGTGTGTGTGTGTATGTATGTGTGTGTGCGTGTGTGTGCGTGCGTGCATGCAAGCGTTTAATTAACATTATCTAAATCATTATAATTACATTTACAGTACGACCGTGGGCTTCAGTAGAGGTGGTGAGGCTGTTTTATGGGCTCAGAGATTATATGAACCTGATGTGATGAAAATAAAGATACAATACACGTGTAGCCTGTGTAAAGGTCCTTTAAAAACCATGTATTTATCTTGGATTAATAGACCTCACGTGCATTTGTGTCATTATGACACGTACCAGTGCATCAATTAAAGTCAATCAATTAAACATTTAAAAAAATTAAAAACAACTGCAGACTGTGGTTAAAGTGGTTTGCTATTAAATATTTAAACTGCCCAAGAGATACTAATTAATTGAGTTTTAAACGTTCCATGTTTCTGGGGCACAGAAGCTAAAAGCAGATTTTCTAATTCAGTGCAAACTGAACCTTAATATAAGCCAATCACCAGAGAGCACGTATGATAAGGTCCAGAGCTCCATACCAGCAATGGGGTGATGTATGATACAGAAAAGTCACGTCTCTCTACCAGAGAGGACCACCCAGCCTTAGCATAATATAGGATACAATGATGGGAACCATAACTGTCACCAGTGATGAATCTAAGAACATGAACAATGCTTAGTATACAGGGTCCAGAGGCTTTAGAGTGGAAGCAGCAGCATGTCTATAAACCACATCTCCATAATCCAAAACAGACAGAAAAACAGTTTCAATTACCTTCCTTCTGCTAAACATAGGAAAACTGGTTTTGTTTCTGTACAAAAAGCCAACCTTCTGACGCAGTTTACTTGCAAGATTATCTACATGGCATTTAAATGTCAATTTCTCATCAAGCCAGATGAGGACGCACACACAAACACACAAATGTGCACAAATGCTATTTCCCTCAAAGGAGAATGGATAGAGGACTACGATGGTTCGTCTCACGCTGTTCCCTTGAGGTTCATCACGTACAACATTTCAACCACTGCGCTGTCATGTTGCCTTTCCTAATGTTCCATACACGGGCAGACCACAAACCAACACAACATACATGTCATCCAGCAGAGCCCGAGGCCACAACATACTGTACATATCATTCAGCAGAGCCTGAGGCCACAACACACTGTATATGGGTCAGTGATACAGACTGGAAAACGGCAACACCGTGCCGATATTCTGACGTCTGGATTTCAGGATTCACAATGTAGCATCCTGAATATATGTCTGTTATTATTCAGAAGTGCTAACTAACCTTTTGCATCCCCGGTGTTCACAAGGACGTTGTAACCAGTGGTTCTCTTTGATATCCCGCCCGGACAAATAACGCGAGGTTCTCTTTGATTCCTCCGGCCGGAATATGGATTATTAACGTGCAACTGGATCCTCCTTTTCTTTCTTTGAGTGTCCCATAACGGGACAGGATTGCAGTCGCCGGCAGGGGGCGGTGGTGGCAGGCGGAGCAGAGAGGAAAGGAGACGAAGAAGACGCTGTTGACGGGGGAAGCGCACCTGAGAGGAAGCCTCTTCGACGTGGAATGCAGACGTGAGCAGACGTCCGCCTTCGGAGAGCCCCGTGTAAGCAAGCGGGAGAGATATAGGGACTCTGCTACAATCCGGGTTATTATAGAACTACAGGCGATAGTGGAGTGTTGGACTAATGCCACGGATAAAGGACTAAACTCAGTAATACCCCGGGTTATACTAGAAGTGCATGCGGTAGCTTAGCTTGTAGCTAAGGAGCTATAGACACTGTGAGTGCACCAACAGGCGAGCGTCGCCGAAGACAGGTGGTAGATATTGTCCACCTTGCGTTAACTGTGTATAGGCGATAGCAGGAGGGTTCACCAAGACCCACAGTTTAGCTGCGTTTAGGTTAGCACCACAGCTTAGCCCGCGTGTCGGCTCGCCTCTTCAGCCGAGCAGAGGACGTCGCTTCAGCCCAGCAGAGGACGTCTCTTCAGCCCAGCAGAGGACGCCACAACACTGCACGCTCCCCCAGCCCCACGCCACTGCCCCAGCAGCTTACCCCGGCCCGCTGGCTGTTATCGTGGGATCTCCCGACGGCCATCTTACCACCCGGACGAGTGGTGGTGAGAGTGGGCCGCCATCTTGGATAAGTACAGCGGCGCTTTGAGTGCTGAAACGGTATCGTTATACAATTCACTGGGTGGCGCAGGCTCTCTAAGGGCGAAGATAAACGTTGCTTGGAACGAACGCTGGCAGCAGCGTATAGGGGTACCCCAACCATTTTAAGCCGGCTTTAGCTAGGACTTTTATTTGGTAATGTGGGCCCACTGTTTATTTCTTTTGAGTGTCATAACGTGTGTTCCTTTATACAATTCCCATTCAGTGAACCCTTTTCCTCCCCTTTTCCCCCCATATTTGAAGTAGTGGAACAGTATATGTAAACCCTTAGGGGAAGGTATTGGTACTGTGTCTAGCCCAGACGTGGGCAGCACTTTAGGCTGTCTTACGGAGCGAGAGCACTTGGTGCCTAAGGCGTAATAGCATGGAATCAGACTGTATTTATTTGTAACTTGAATCAGATTGAGACACTAAACAAATACTGGATGGGAGCACTGTGTGTGTGTCTATTACTGAGTCCGTGTCTTAACCCTTTTTGTCCGGGTAATGCTATTATTATTTAACCCTTTCCCCACCTACACCCCTATTTCATTGTTAAAGGTCTCTACAGGTCATTAAGGGAGGGTACTGCTTTGGGGAGCGAAAACCATTATCCATCTTACTGTCATCAGGTGTGGGAGGGCTAAAGGAAGTACTGGGGGAGGTGAGGGTGTGTGGGGAGCTACTGCTGATCGCCCTGGAGGGCAAGAAGGACCAGAGTACCACCCCCTAGGTCAGTGAATCCTAGGCCCCATCCGCTCCTGCTGCTCGACCTCCAGTTCGACGTTCCTGGCCTAAAGACGGGGGTCCAGTTAGACTAAGGAGGATTGGTTCATTCCCCGCCACACGCTCCGCTCCTTTAAGGTACTGTGTTGATTGATGCATTCCCCGCCACACTCTCCGCTCCTTTAAGGTGTTGATTGGTGCATTCCCCGCCACACGCTTTTGGAGCAAGTATCAATTCCAGCGCGCACCTGTCATAGTTTTTGATTAGCGCCCCAGAGGCTTTTTATACTGGGACTTCCCTTCAATCGATGTCGGGTCGTTTTGGAATACAACTGCTTTTGCCTGCTTTTTCCCTGTTGCTGTGCCTCGTCTTCTTTCCCTCCAGGACTTTCTGTGGAGATCCGCTGATGAGAACCTTGTTCCCCGTTTGGAGCTGCGCCTCGTTTACCCACTTTACGCGTTTGCGCTTGGTTAAAACAGAGAGTATCTGCAGAGCCGCTACAACGTCAAATACCGATTCCCCACCGCTATCACCAGGAGGATCTGCAGTGCCGCAGAGAACTCTGCCGATGGCAGTCTCCCTTGTTGTTTCATAATTGTTACTTTACCCCTTTTGTGACTCTGTAAATAAATACGCCCTAGTATCTGGCTAACTCTGAACTTCCTGTCTGTGCCGTGCGATTGAGGTCGGTTCAAACCCTAACACTAAGCTCTACTGCATCCCGCTACCAGGTGGCCGTGTACAACCACTCCCATAAAGCAGGGATAATCCACCCTGCTACAACTAGATAAATAAATAAATGGTAAATGGTAAACGGTGCATTAATATAGTGCTTTTATCCAAAGTGTTTTACAATTTGTTCCTCACATTTGACCCATTCACTCACACACATTCACACACCGACGGCGGAGGCAACCATGTAAGGTGCCGACCTGCTCATCAGGAGCAGATAGGGGTTTAAGTCGGATCGAAACCCGGGAACCTCCGGATTACCAGACGGCTGTTCTACCTCCCGAGCCACTGTCGCCCCCCGGTTGCCCCTCAGAATGACGGATCCTATAGGGTGATATGTCCCAAGACTGAGGACAGTTTGGGTGACGGCTCTCAATTGGCACCCGGCCCCCAAGGTACTACTACGTTTGACCTTTGGATAGGCCTGAGCAGTACACCGGAAATATTATATTATGAATCTCTTTACTCACCAAATTTTGCACACATCTGTAGCTCAGCCTCCAAGAGGAGTAGTTTGGAGGAGTCTGCTGCACTACATGTGCAGTGTGCACTGCAGGTGGGGGAGGTTTATATCAGGGATATGATGGGGATGATACTCTACAATACAATGTGATTAATTAATGTTGGGCCGCATTAACAAGCTGCTCTGGGCACTGGAGGGAAACCGCGCAACGCAACACACACACACACACATGCGCGGATGCCCAGACACAAGCCTTTATACACACACACACACACACACACACACACACACACACACACACACACACATGCGCACACAGACACACATTTGTGCAGAGACATGTGCCTTTATACAAAAATGACACACGCGCCTGCTTATAATCATACAAGCACACACACACACACACACACATGCACACACACACACACACACACATACACAAAGACCCACACAAACACATGCCTGCTTATAAACACACAAGCACACACACACAATTAGGCACACAAATGTGCACAAAATACCATTTCCCAAAGAGCAAAACAAATAAAAATAGAAAGAGCGAAAGAGCTATAAAGAGAAGTAGCAGGAGAGGGAGAGAGAGAGAGATAAAGAATGAGAAAGCGAGAAAGAGAGAGAGAGAGAAATCGGGGAGGAATTACGCTTGCATGATTATTAGAGCAGAAGAAATTGAGTTCAGAGAGAGAGAGAGGGAGAGAGAGAGAGGGAGAGAGAGAGAGAGAGAGAGAGAGAGAGAGAGAGAGAGAGAGAGAGAGAGGAGAGAGAGAGAGAGAGAGAGAGAGAGAGAGAGAGAGAGAGAGAGAGAGAGAGAGAGAGGCTGAAAGGTAAAAAAGAATTACACATAGTGTATATGACGGTCCCAGCTGTATGCATGCAGTATAAAGCGTAACCATGGCTACCTCCCTCTCTTCTGTCGACAATAAAACATCTCAAAGTCTATTCCTGAACTTCAGTTCAGTGCAGGTTTC